>NC_133660.1:140126672-140493062 GCF_037893015.1 Macrotis lagotis | reverse complement strand
TTGATCTCAGGAACTCCTGCTCCAATTCCAGTCCTCTATCCAGTGCACACCTAGCTGTCCCTAGATTCAACCTAGTTCTAACTTCTGATATACTACAGGAAATCCAAATTGGCATAAATTTTGAATTTTCCTGTAGTTTTTGCTTCCACTATGTCCTCAATAATGGGGATAAAAAGGCAGAATAGTCTTCTTTTTGCTGTGGTGTGACTTTCTGTTGACTTGCTAAGACACTTTCTACACTGGACTGTATTTACATTTTACCTGACCTTTCTTACTGATCTTCCAAGTTTCTTGGGCTAAAAGATTGTTTCATCCCATCTTTTTACTGGTTTTGTTGTTCCATAATTTGTTTGGGGTCCTATTTTATGTTTGCTTGGAGGTGAATATGAATCACAGAGACTTACTGTTAATCTCACATTTTTACTCCTAAAATTCTTATACTGAATTTTGCAGAAAGAAAAAAGATCAACAATTACTATTATTCTTTATTATCCCTGTAAAAATGCCCTATTGAACTTGTACATTAATCTAGCCTAGAATTTGTCATATCATTCAGGGCTAGTAGTAATTCTGACACATCTACTGGACAATAACAACATTTTCTCTTTATCTTTGCCAAATGTTTCTATTGAAGAGAAGCTATGATTACATTTTATTTTTTAGTTAGGTTTTGCATTTGTAATTGGAAAGCAAAACTCAGCCTTTTTTTTTTCTTAAGCATACTACATAATAATTGACTTTATCATTTTGAAGATTGAAAAAAGGGATTCCTGTAGGAATGGTAAAAAAGTTATCTGGCATGGAAATGCCAGGAAATTAAGAAGATAGAAAGTAATGGGTAAAATATCAGAAGAGTGTGCCTAGGAAACAACAATATTAAGAAGGCTAATTCCTAAAATTCAAAATTTTTTCTACAATATTACAGTAGGGTAATTCCTAGTCATTCTGATTGCAGATAAGTAGAAATAAATGGACAATTGATTCTATTCAGAAAGCAGATATGCAATATTCCTTTCTAGGAAAAAAATAGGAAAATATGATTAATCACAATAACAAGGTCTGTAAAGTATGTATATTAATTGAAGGTAAATAATTTATGCCTCACTGGACCTGAGATATAAATGTTTCAAAGCAAGTATGGAAAGAAATACCTAGTGCAGTGCAAAAGAGATTTATCCTGGAATCTCTACTGTTCAAAAACTGGAGATAATGATTAGTATAAGGCAGAAGGAATATTGTTGATAAATCCTACAATGTTATGATGCTGAGGATAATTAATATAATGAATGATTCTAGAAAAATTCAAAATCTTCTTGACCTAACTATAACATTTAGGGAATTCCAATGGAGCACAGAAACATTTCTCTTAGTTTTCCACATGAATCTAGAAAATTTCACATTTTTCTAAGATTCGGCAACTATTGTTATCCAAAATGCTATGCCCAATGCACAGTGAATCTTTAAGCCACATTGGATCAATTCATAGAATAAAAGACATCAAACTAATCATTTTAGGATTATATCTTTTCTGGCACAATTCATATAGCTTCATTATATCACTTTCTCACCAAGCCATTTTACCTTAATTGCTGTTCCTCTCTGACTCTTCCGCTGTTACCTCAGTCCCCTTAAAACTCACTATTTTGGTGTAAAGCATCTGCTATTATCTATTAAGGAGATTTCTCTTTAGCAAGTCACTGAACTTCTTTTCAACTCAGCTGTTGCCACCTACTGGAATCCTAATTCAGCAGTGGAAATTTCTTAATCAAAGGGAATGAGATTTTCTTGGGCAAAACACACCTCGAAAATGATCATATTTTAAAACTCTTTTGTTAGTTGGAACAGTGGTCATACTTGACCAGAAAAGAATGGGACTTCTCAAGTCTTAGCTTTTCTTCTGGTTTATCTCTCTTGTGTCAACCAGAATTTTCCCAAGGACAGCTCAATAATAATGCAGCAGTGAATTAATTTATTTAAACTCTTGACATGTAAATGGAAGCTAATCTCAGAACCATGTGCATTGTCCTGAAGCTTTACTTAACAAATATAAAGGGGGGAAATGAAGCTAAAAATGTTTAATTGGTATTACAGATGCTACATTCAAATCACTTTCTTCCTTAAACAGTCTGGGTTCACAAAATCATTTTGAAAAAAAAAGATCATGAAGACATGATTAGATAATTATCATTTAGGTGGAAGAAATATGTTTTAGGAAAATTTCTGAATAAATGATTCAATTATATGATATTTCAGAAAAATGATAATTCTGTTATACTCTCCATTGAGAGTTACAATGTATAAAACAAGGGATGTGATATACTTGATTTTATTGGATCCATTTCAGACAGCATCTAAAGTATTTTGTTCAAATCCAGGTGCTCCATTTTAGGATCATTATTAATAATTTGGAAAAAAACACATCAAAGATTGGGAAAGACTTGAAATCAGATTAGTCAATAAAATAACTTTTGGTATTTATAAAAATAATAATTATCCTATATAAAATATTTTAAAAATATGAGCTATATAATACTGCCATTGTCATTATTTCAAATTTGAAGAAACAGTAGTTCAGAAGGTACATGGTTTACTTATCTTTTCATAGCTAATCAATTTTTAGAAGTGCTTTAAATTCAAGAACTTTGTGCACTATGTACTGAAGCATGCTGTCTCTCTTTTGAGTAATAATTATATACACTGAAAATATTTATGACAATGAAGAAAAACTGAATTGGTGGATGTTTTTAAGTTTTGAAAATTTATCATGACCAAGAGGAACTAAATTGAGGTTTTTGGTTTCAGATAACAGAATTAGGTGAAAGGTGCATAAAACCCAATCTAAATTAATTTTTTAAAAAAAGTAAATTTTAACAATTATAGCTGTACAAAATTAGGATGAATTGTCTTAGGAAAAACAATTTCACCACTGAAAGTCATCAAGAAACAACTTAATGGTTAAGTTAGAGAACACATTCTAGTTCAAATTCATTGTTGTCCAAGATAGTCCCAAAGATACATTCTAAATCTGAGAATCTATAGTTCTCTTATTTAAAATAAGTAAGTGAATCCTGTGGCAAGAATATAAAATTCATAGTGGTACATTGATTCTCTGGTTACAGTGATATCAGTGATTAATAATGCATTGATCAAGAACATTATCTTCCTGAATATTCTTTATAGATTAAGCAAAGTGTAAAGAGAATCTCCCATCAATCTGTTAAATAAATCTTTTGATATTTTTCATATGCTGATGAAACAAAATGAATATATGTAAAAACATAAAATTATATAGATATATATTCACTAATCTGTGTTTATGGGGCAAAGTTATTTCCAATGTTAATTTATTGAAATTTGAATATTAGTTTAAATTATGGGTACTAGTATCACTGGATTTCTTGTACAAGCAGATGTTATTTCCATCTTGATAGTGTGCTTTGTATGAGTTCCACTTACTTTTGTCATTTTTACAATTTTATTTTTCATGAAAACATTGTCTAGAAAAGTTCAGCAAGGTGAAGTAGCTGACGATTAGATTAAAATGGAACAGAATTAGAGATCAAAGGGCTTAAATTTTCTTGACCTTGAAAAGCAGTCATGAAAAGTCTGGTAATATATTCTTCAAATATAAATTGTATTTCTTTGTCTGAAAAAAGATAACGGTTCTATTGATTATTTTCTTAAAAGGGTAATGTTCCCTCCCATTTTCTAATAAAGACATCTCTGGAAAGTAATTCCAAAAGCTTTAGAAATGAAATCTCAGGAACCTGGAAAATAAAGTATCCTTTAACTTTCTGACATGATAATTTAACTATACAAAGCTAACTATTTCTGTATTTGATGAACATTCAACATATAAAGAAAAATGAATGACAGGAAATATCAATAACATTACAAACACATAGATCAGAATATGGTGACTGGGGGAAAGGGAATTTTGGTTCAATAAAACATTTCTACATTTATGACTTTAACTTTTAAAATTTCACTTTTTTTGAGGAGTGAGAGGAAGTATATTTTACTTTTAAATCTACCCTCATATTAATAAAAGTAATTTGTACTTAATTTATGTAAATCACATAAACAAAGAGAGATGATTTCATTAATGGTACCATGCAAATAGATAAATTCAGACAAATTTAAAATCTATTTCAAGAGCTAAATTATGTTTCAATTATCTAAAAAGTTAAGTATTGAAATGGAGTACTGAATCCGAATTCAGAGGAGAAAGGTTTGGATTTTAACAAGTTGCTCAAGCTCTCTTAGTTTAATGAGCACATTTTTATTTCCAAAAGTAAAATATGGAGATTACTACCTAGCTCATGGATTGTTAGAAAGATAAACCAGTTAGTCAACAAGTAATTATTTAGTGTTTACTATGAATTATGTATTGTGTTAAGTGCTGTGGCTACTAAGAAAGGAAAAATGCAGGTACTGTTTTCTAGAAACATGCATTCCAATGGGAGGTTCATCATGCTACCAGATATGAAAAATGAATAGTGGTTATTGTTAATGAATGAGGTAGACTTGTGTGCTTTTAGGTAGAAGAAAAGCAATTGCTAGACAGGGAGGAATTGAGATTTAAAGATCAAATGAGATGATCTATATAAAGCACTTTGTAAACTTTAAAATGTTTTTAAAATGTCCTCTACTGAAGTCAACACTCAGATTAATCTCAAGAATGTCTATATTCTCTCCAGTAAGACAAAAATGTAATCCATCACTGTCTTCTCTGACTATTTCTTATTTTTCCTTAATTGTTCCACTAACTTTACTGGAGGTCTTCTTTAATTTCTTAATAATGCAATGATTTCAGGAGAACATATAGAATGACTATAACCTTTCCATATGCTCATATTATCATTTACATCTACATTATGAACATTGTTTTTGTTCTCATTGGTAATGATAGTTATTAACATGCTCCTTTTGGAAAATAATTTCTCTAAAATTCCTTTGTCTATCCAATAAAGAGTTAAATTTGAAAACCACTAAGTTCAATTCCAACTTTAAATCCTATGATTCTATGATATGATGAGTCTAATTTTATTACAATCAAACAAATTATAATAACTTGAGAAAAGAAAGTTTTTAGGATGTGCATGTTTATTATTTCTGTTTAATCATTTAGATGATATTTTTGATGCTTTATTTTTCAAAATATATGTTATAAAAAGCTTCCAACATTCAACCATATACCCATGTATATTTTTAAGTTACAAAATTTCTTTCCACCTGCCCTTCCCAACTTCACCTTCCCTCAGTGGTGAACAATCAAGTTAAAATTGTTCATACACATTTCTATTAACCATAATTACAGATTTGTCATTTTTGGAAAGAGGAAATAGGATTAAGAGAAAGAAATACATAAGAGATATTTTTTTTAAAAAAAGTAGATCGGGGGAGCTAGGTGGCACAGTGGATAGAGCCCCCGCCCTGGAGTCAGGAGTACCTGAGTTCAAATCCAGCCTCAGACATTTAATAATTACCTAGCTGTGTGGCCTTGGGCAAGCCACTTAACCCCATTTACCTTATAAAAAAAAAAACTAAAGAAAAAATAGAGTCTGACCATTTATTGTTTCTTATAGAACAATTGTATTTATGAATATTCATGTACCATAATGTGTTTAATCATTGTCTAATTAACAAGCATACTGTCAATTTCCAATTCTTTGCCATTACAAAAAGATTTGTTCTGAATATTTTGGAACATGTGGGACTTTTCCCTTTTTTTATGATTTCTTCTGAATATTGACCAAGAATTGGAATTGTTGGGTCAAAGTATATGAATATTTTTATTTCTTTTGGGCATAGTTCCTTATTGCTTTCCATAGCTGATTTTTTGGTTCATTGTTTGAATAAAATAGATATATAGGAATATATTTTTGATCGCTTCAGGTCTATTAAAACCTAATCAACTAGCTAATTTATCAGTTATGAAATAACATCAGTACTCCTAATAGCAGAAATATTGGAAAAGTTTATGTCAGAGTTAAAAGACTATAAACTCTTTTCTCTTCTTGGGTTTTTATGTTTTTAAATGAATGGGTGACAATATTTGATCTACTCTCTCCTGAGCACTTTCCTAGGCCTGAAAGATCCACAATTCAAATTTAAATTGTGCTTGCTTCAAGAAACTTTGTAGCTGTTATTGTCTTTGTCCTTTGTAATGAAAAAAGACCAAGCCATTATGGCATGACTTGCACATTATGTTTGTTGTAGTGAGGGTATGATGTCTTTCTCATTGCCATTTTCAGAACTGTTTCACTCAATGGTCTGATTTGATAGGAAATGGGACTTCTGTTGAAGGTCTGGATTCTATGGAAGTCGTTGACCTTGTAGTTATGGTTCTCTCCCAGTGAGTCATCATAGCACTCAACAATGTCAGACATAACACCCAGTATGGTGATATTTTTTTTGCTACAACTTTGTGACTACATGGAATAGCTACTCTATCTCTCAGTGATCTAATTCTCAATAAGGTGACTGAGAACTTGGCCAACAGGGCATGGAAATTACACCACAATATTGGTAGTTCAGAAATACAATTGTATCTGATCATCTTTGTACCTCTGACTTTTGTTCTTGAAGTCTACAATACTTAGGGGGAAGAGATGGGTAGGGAAAAGAGAGATGTACCATAGATTCATCAAGATTATGAATAGGCAGGAAAATGTCTTTTCAAGAGCACCGACAATATTGGAATGATTATTACGCCTAGAGCAAGAGATGGAATGAAAGGTGGCATAACATACTTATCTGAAGTTATTTTTTTCCCAAGTCTTTTCTTTTAATTTCCTCTGGATTTTTTCTGTAGTATTAACTTCACAGAATCCTGAAAAATCTCATTTAGAAATGCAAGAACAAGTGTCTTCTTTCTCACCAGAAGATATGTCCCAATCTTGATATTACATGGTAGAAATGGAGTATCAAAATTCTCCAATACAGACCCAGAATACAACAGAGGATGGAGGATGTTTCTATGGCCAAAGTCTGTTAATGGACCACCCCTATCACTGCTCATGATGCCCAAGCAAGTAACTGTGGATATCATCAGATAAAGAGAAATGAGAGAAAACAGTTTGAAGAAGGTCAGTACAAAGGTATCAGCAAGGCCAAAAAGAAAAAAAAATGATCTGTACTGGAAAACAGTTTATATTCATAATTGATACCACTACCAATTCTTCATTTTTACTATCAAAGGGTTTCTATTGTCTTCTTGTTCAAACAATATGGTTGCAGACATTTATACAGAACTGAATTGTAGGAGCTGACTGTTTTAAGTTGACATAAAATTCTTAAATATTTCCAGACTCCATAGCATTTCCTACCCTTTCCAACACAGTCTTTCCCAAAATTTTTAGTGAATAAATCTATTAATTAGCAAAAAAAAAAAGCCAAATATTATTAGATGATAAAATGTTGGAAGAGCTTTAAGTAAAAGAAAAACATGTAGGTGGCACTAAAAATGGTAAAAACTTACAAAAGATTAATCTGATATTGAAAAAGAAAAATAGGAAAAAATATCTATTCTCTTTGAAAACATTAATCCTACCCATCTTTCCAGAAATATATATCCTAAGGAAATAGGTCTCAATATATATTTTATAAAAAGATAAATACATACATATATACATGAATACATACATACATATATATAATATATAGTTAGGGCACAAGGAGAATATGTCAAAATGTCAAATTGAATGTTATAGGGGATATGGAAAAATTAATCTGGGACTGACAAAATCTGAATTCAGTTATTAGAACAGCAGATCGTGAAGGTGAAGGAAAAAGCTCAGTGAATATGTTCCTTTAGGAAAGGAGATCATGCAATGTTCAAACAAGTGACCCTTTCTTTGCTATTACTTCCCCCACCCCGACAGAATAAAATAATTGAATTACAACATTTCATTTTTTCTATAAATTATATAAATTTATTCCTTTGTGATAATCTCAGCTCTAAAATTTCTGATCAATAACAGTAGATTATTAACAACTACACCTCTGTCCCCATATTTGTCATCTAATAAACATATACACATATTGCCATCACCAAACTCCCATAACTCATTCAAGTCTTCAGTTGAATTAAATTTGAATACCCCTATTTCTTTCATATACTTCTTTCATTCCTCCAACTCAAATAACCCTTTGATTTATGTCACAAATTCTGAAATTAAGACTTTCTATACATTTTTCTCAATCCCCAATTCTACTCATGCCTTCAATTTCAAATTCATTTCTATTTAACTTATTTGCATTTAATTGTATTTTTTATCTTCATAATTATTCTCTTTATACTTACTTTATTCTTACTTTTCCAAAAGCTTTAGAGTTGTTTGAAACCACTAAATCTTAAAAATGTAATGACAAGATCTAAGGAGAGCTGAAGAGTTTATGAGCAAAGAAGAGATGGATTCTGATTACATTAAATTAAGAAGATTTTGCATTAATAAAATCATTCTATCAAGATAAAAAAGAACACAGAAAACTAGGAAACAATTTTACAGTTTATATTCTGATAATGGAATCATTTTTCCCTTTGTTCTGATTCTTCTTTCACAATAGGACTAATATGTAAACATATGCAGCATGTCCGTGCATGTATAAACTATATCATATTACCTGCTGTGAAGTAGAAAGAAGAGAGAAGGGAGGGAGGAAGTAAAATGTGACAAAAGAAAGAAAAATCTTATCTAAAAATTAATGTTGAAAACCATTTTTTCAAGTGATTAGAGAAAGAAAATAAAATAAAAAAGGAAAAATAATTCACTGGCAAGTTATACCATCTACATGTATTTGTGTTCCCAGTTAGAATATAAGAAATTTATATGAAATGATTATTTTATTGATTTTTTTATCCCCTAAGTGCATGTCAGTACATGACACACATAGATAATATTGTTGATTGATCAATGGCTTTGTATTGTAAATATTTAATATATGTTTCCAAATTAAACTCTTGACTGATTTCCTTTCCAAAGGAGAAAATTTATTTTGTCTTTAGATTATATTTAACATTTAAACTCAGGAGTAGAAAATAAAGTTTATTTCTCCATGTCAGTGTGTTTTCTTCTATTGCCTTTGAGGAACAAATACCTTTTTTTTAATACCTTTCCAGATAGACTATCTAAAATCAATCTGCAAGCATGTAAAATTTGCATCCTAATGGAACTGCATTTCTCCCTGTATCACTCCCAGGTCAGAATTATTTAAATCAGCATTTTTATTATTATTAATAATAATCATTTAAAGAATATTTACAATTCAATAATTTAACATTTTGCATATCTGTACCTAAGCTCCCATTAAAGTCACTGTAGTAATAGCCTGTAATTACCATAATAATTATATTTGGTTTTCTAAGTGTTGGAGGTATAAATGCGTGCGCCACAAAATAATAGGTGATGCTTACTGAACTGCAATATTAGAATTAGAAAGGCCAGAGGGGTCTATTCTTCCTCAAATATGCATATAATTCCCATTAATGTTAGTAGAAGTTACATGAATTTATAAAGATGATGTGAGAACTAAACTCTAAAAGCCTAATTTAAGCCGGAATGGAGTGAGATATTCTTTGAGATTTTTTTTCTCTCTGAGAAAAGCAATTGCCATTAAAGACCTGATTTTCATCCTTAAAAGAGAGGATATATTTTTCATAAACATTAGCTTTAAAAATGTACTTTGACTAAGTCCTAATTTATGAGAATTCCTTTGACTAAACATATTTGAAAATTTGAGCTTCATATATATGTGTGTGTGTGTGTGTGTGTGTGTGTGTATTATATGTATGTATGTATATATATATAAAATCAAGTATATAAAATATCTTGAAATCATTGGATATACTGTTGAATATAATTTTCAACACTAAATTAAGCAAGACCACTTATAACTTTGCTAAGGATAATTTACTTGCCAACATGTTACTCTAGAAGTGAATGTATAATTTCAGTTTATGGTATGGAATAGGACCTACCAGATGCTAGACAGATTGACAGTTTAATTTTTACATATATATTAAAAATAAATTGAATTGATAGATTTTGGTTTTACATTGCCTAAATTTCCTCTGTATTCCTCCACCTCCCATTTAAGGAAAAAATTCCTTCAAAATTAAAAAAAAAGGAAAAAGAAATATATATATATATATATATATATATATATATGTATGTATATATATATATAAATATATATGTGCATGCATTTAATTAAATCATATAATATATGAACTATTTCTCAACAATGGATAAGTAAGAAGTTTGAAACATTTAAAATTATTTGAGGCTTCTTGATTTATCCATTTTCATTATTGTATTCATAGTATCCATTCATTTAAATCTTTTTTCAAAATATTGGCTCATGAATTATATAGTTTAATTTAGAATTGACTTCAGAGGTCACATAATCTATCATATTTTGGAAAGTAAACCTAGAGATAATAAGTGACTGACACACATTTGCACAAAATAACAAGAATTGGAGTTCAATACTCTGCTTCCTTGTGCAATTTCCTTTTCATACGCAATTTTATTGTCTTGTTTAAAAATTAAGTCTTTTGCTTATTTTACTGACTAGAAAGTTTTGCATCATGAATAATTTCACATTTTATGTTAAGTAGGCATAAGACCAAACTAAGAGGAAAAAATACTTAGTTGAAATCATACCTATATGAAATTAACCTTTTTATTGACCCTAAATAATAACAACCATATATCCCATCTACCACCTGCATTTGCTTATATTATTCAAAGTTAAGCATATAAGAAACTTTATTTTTCATTTCATTTAATATTTAAACTATGCATTTGAACAAATCATGTTATGTGTCTATTTAAATATAGAACAGGGATCTAAACCTGGATCTCTTGACTATCAGCTCTGTTTTCATTTCAATAAACTATGCTTTATGGGATTTTTGTTTGCTTATAATTTTTACTGGGGCTATAATAAGATAGCACGAGGTACAATTTTCTTTAATGTAAAATCATGGCAGCCTACACAAGAAAATAAAACTTAAACAACATTACTCTATCCCAAGAAGCATAACAGAAATTGAATAAAGGAAAAATTTCAGTGTGCTTATTTAAATGATATTTATCTAAATGAAATTAGAATATATGATCTTAATTAATTGAATTTATTCCTTTGACATTAGCAAAAAAATTCCTTTTTTTTCTTTTGACATCTGCAGAGACAGAAGATCTTATCAACAAGATAGGGTACCCTTTCCCATATAGTACATGCAGTCCATCTATGCCTTATTATATTCAATAAAGTTTCTTCATGTTCTTCTGTAAATCTCTCAGAATCCCTCTTTCTCTAGAAATCTTATTTTCCTTGCGAGGATTATTTCAAATGTCTCCGTAATAACATCTAAAAATTTATTTGAAAACACTTTGTTCACCCTGCATTACAATTCAAGTTAATTTTTGTTTGTTTTATGTAAATATATATATATCCTTTTGGTAAAATATGTTCCAACAATAAAACCAAGTTATTACTGACAATATGCTGCAAATTATTTGCAGCTATTGTATGTGTCTTCATTGTCCAATAGCTCATGCTCAATTTTAATAATATCATGGCACTCCATAATTCACTATTATATAACTTTCCAAATAAATATATTTTTTAAATATTTATTTATTTATTTATTTTTCAGCTACATGGCAAGATATATTTCCACACTTGGTCTTTGTAAAATAATTTTCTCACTCCCTTTCTTACCTCCCACCTTCCCCTGACAAAGATCAGTCTAATATAAGCCATATAGATATGATCCCATTCAACTTATTTCCATATAACTCAGGTTATGAAGAATCAGAACAAAAATGAAAAAAAAATCACGGAAGGTCAAAGCCAAAATGGTGACAGGAGAAGTGCCTCTCTTAGGTGCTCTCTCTCAAAAATTATTTAAAAAATAAACTCTAAATTTTCGAGAGACAGAATCTACAGAGGGATCCAGTGAGGCAATTCTCCAGCCCAAAGAAACCTGGAAAATTGCAGAAAGACTTGATTCCATGGGGTTAGGGGGTGGCCACCTAAGCGAAGGAATTTCAGTCTCCCAGAGGCAGCCCCAGGGTGCATGGGAGCCACAGCTCATGGTAGCAGGGGCAGTTTCTTGACCTACACCCCAGCGATCACCAGGTACAACTTGGAAAATCAGTTGGGGACCTCTGCTAAAGTGAGCACATGAAGCCCAGCCCTCAGCAAGCACTCAAGGAGCAGTATGTGTTGCAGCCCAGATCCAGAAACCAGAAGCAGGTGGAGCTCATAAGCAGGAGCCCCCAGTCAATGGAGCCTTGCGTACTCCCGCCTAGGTAGGGGAGTGGAAAAACACTTCAGAGGTCTGTCCTCTGTCCCTGGAAAAGGAGTCTGGGGATCTGACCACATTCAGAGCCTGATCACAGTCTAGACTCCACCATAGAACAGCAGGACCCCTCCACCTCAGCCCCATGGCAGAGGGGTGCGTGTGTGGTCATTCATAGACCAGGAGGGAAGACAGAGCTTCACGCACTAAGACCCTTGTGGGAGTGGGGTGTCCCAATAATCCTCAAAGGCACAGGCTGGGGAAATAAGTAAACAGAGAAAAAGAGGAACACTATTTAGAAATACATTGTCTATGATTCCAAGAAGGATCAAAGTACTCAATCTGAAGATGAAGAAGTACAGGCCTCTAAAGCCTGAAAGAAAAATGGAATTTGGGTCCAGTCTATGACAGAGCTCAAAAAATATTTTGAAAATCAAGGAGGGAGATAGAAGAAAAATTGGGAAAAGAAATGGGAAAGATGCAGGAAAAACATGAAAAAGAAGTCAGCACCTTACTCAAGAGAGAGATGCAGGAAAAACATGAAAAAGAAGTCAGCACCTTAGTCAAGGTGATCCAAAAAATGCTGAAGAAAAGAGCATGTTAAAAACCAGCATAGGTCAAATGTATAAAACAGTTCAAAAAGTTATTGAGGAGAAGAATGCTTTAAAAAGCAGAATTGGCCAGATGGAAAAGGAGAGAAGAAAGCTCTCTGAGGAAAACAAATCCTTCAGCTCTAGAATGGAGTTGAAGGAAGCTGCTGACTTTATGAGATGTCAGGACACAATACTTCAAAACGAAAAGAATGAAAAATTAATAGAAAATGCGAAACATCTCATTGAAAAAACAACTGATTTGGAAAGGAGATTCAGGAAAGATAATTTAAAAATTATTTGGATACCTGAAAATCATGATCAGGAAAAGAGCTTTAACCTCATTTTAAAAGAATTGGAACACAGACTGAAGCACAGTTCATAATTATTATTATTATTATTGTTGTTGTTGTTGTTGTTGTTATTATTATTGTTATTGTTATTATCATTTGGAGGGGGGTTGCAGGGGGTTGAGTGACTTGCCCACGGCCACACAGCTGGTTGATTGTTGGGTGTCTGAGGTCAGGTTTGGACCTGGTGTTCCTGATTCTGGGGTCAGTGTTCTGTGCCACCTGGCTACCATTATTATCATTATCGTTATCATTATCATTATCATTATCATTATTATATTATTATTAATAATAATAATAATAATATATTTTGTTTTGTTTTTGCAGGGCAGTGGGGTTGGGGTGGCTTGTTGGGTTTCTGGGCCCGGATTTGAGCTCTGGTGCTCCTGACTTCAGTCTGATGTCTTTGGGTTATAGACATTGCAGTAGTATTACTAGATCAAAGGGTATACACAGTCTTTTACCATATTGTTCTCCAGAAAGTTTAGATAAGTTCATAACTCCATCAACAATTCATTAGTGTCCCAGTTTCCCCACATTCCCCACAGTCTCTAACAATGAATATTTTCTTGTTTTTTTTTGTAATATTGATCAATCTGATATGAGTTAGGTGGTACCTCGGAATAGTTTAAATTTACATTTCTCTAAATAATAAGGATTTAGAGCATTTTGACTATGGATAGGTTTAATTTCTTCATCTGAAGACTGCCTGTTCATTTTTATCAATTGGGAAATAACTTGTACAAAATTGTCTCAATTATCTATATGTTTTAAAAATGAATCCTATGATTTATCACAAACAGTTGTAAAGATTGATATCCAAATTATTGTATTCCTTTTCACCTTGGTTGTCTTGGTTTTATTTTCACAAAAACTTCAATTTAAGACAAACAAAACTATCAGTTTTGCATTTTATAAAATTTTCTATCTCTTTTTTGGTCATAAGCTCCTCTCCTTTCCATAGATAAGACAGATAAATTATTCTTTATTGTCCTAACTGGTTAATGGTATGGAATATTATGCTTAAATCATGCCCCCATTTCAACCTTATCTTGGCATACTGTGTGAGATTTTGAGCTCTGCCTAGTTTCTGTCATATCATTTTCCAGTTTTACCAGCATTTTGTTAAAATGTGAGTTCATATCCCAGAAGCTGGAGATAATGGGTTTTTCAACAAAGATGACAATGGCCATTTACTATGGTGCCTTTTATACCTAATCTATTTAGCTAATTCATCACTCTACTTTTCTAACCAATATCAAACTGTTTTGAAGACTGATGCTTTGTAATGAAATTTTAAATCTGGAACAACAAAGACTCCTTTTGCATTTTTAATAATTAATTCTCTCGATATACTTGACCTGTTTTTTTTTCTAGCTCAAAATATTTTTGGCAGTTTGGTATGGTAGTAGATGAATAATTTATGTTAGATTGAATTCTCATTTTTATTAGTTTGGCCTACCTATGAGGCACTGACAATCTGCCCAATTATTTAGATCTTATTTTATTTATGTGATAAGTGTTTTGTAATTTTTTCATATAATTTCAATGTTTGTTTTGGCAGGTAGACTTCCAATTACTTTATGTTGTTTGCAGCTACTTTAAATGACATTTCTCTTTATATCCCTTCTTACTGTTTCTGGCTAGCAATATAGAGAAGTACTGACAGTGTATTTTGGTTTGTTTTATATCCTGAAACTTTGCAAAAGCTGTTAATTGTTTTGAGTAGGTTTTAGTTGATTTTCTAAGATTCTTTCATATACCATCATATCATCCCCAAAGAGTGAGCATTTTGTTTACTCCTTGCCTATTCTAATTCCTTCAATTTCTTTTTCTTATCTTTTTTGCTAAATTTAACTTTTCTAATACAATTTTGATTAATAGTGGTGATAAAGGGTATCCTTGATTCACCCCTGATCTTGCTAGAAGTGCATGTAGCATATCACCATTATATAAAATGCTTGCTGATGGTTTTAGATACATACTGCTTATTATCTTAAATAAAATGTTATTTAATATTCTTTTCTCTAGTGTTTATAATAGAAATGTGATGTTGTAATTTGTCAAAAGTTTTTCCAGCATTTATTGAATTAATTATATGATTTCTGCTAATTTTGATATTGATATAGTCAATAATACTGAATGTTTTCCTAATATTGAATCAACTCTGAATTCCACATCTAAATTAAACCATTTGATATAATCATTTTGTTAATATTGTATTCAAAATTTTTGATCTAATTTTTGTTAGGGAAGCAAATCTAAAATATTCTTTGTTTTGACTCTTCTTGACTATCAGAATTATATTGGTGTCACAGAAGGAATTTGGCAGAACTCCACCTATTTTCTTTCAAATTGTTTATATAGAATTTGAATTAATTGTTATATATATATATATGTATGTATGTATGTGTGTGTATATATATATATATATATATTTTGTATAGTTTAAATATATTTAAATTCATCTGACACTGAATATTTTTTTCTTACAGGTTTCGTCAATTACTTATTTAAGAACATTTTTCTAAATTGGAGTTATTTATGTATTTTGTTATCTTTTCTGTTAATCTGGACAATTTACATTTTTTATAACTATTCATTCATTTCATTTAGATTGTCAAATTTATTGGCATACAATTGAGCAAAATTGCTCTGAATTAATACTTTAATTGTGAATTGATCCTTTTTGTATTTTATACTGGAAACTTGATATTATTCTTCAAACTTTTTTTCATCAAATTAACCAAAGTTTTATCTATTTTGATAATTTGTTCATAATACTGCTTCTTAGTTTTATTTATTATTTAAATAGCTTTCTTTCTTTTGATTTTATTAATCTTTCCTTTGATTTTAGGAATTTCTAATTTGGTATTTATTTGGGGATTTTTAATATGTTCTTTTTCTAGCATTTTTTTTAGGTTTTTGCAAGGCAAATGGGGTTAAGTAGATTGCCCAAGACCACTCAGCTAGGTAATTATTAAGTGTCTGAGGTCGGATTTTTACTTACATTACCAATTCATAGATTTCCTCTTTCTATTTTTTTATGTGAGCATTTAGAAATATAAACTTTTCCCTAATGACTAATTTGGCTGAATCCCACAAGATTTTATGTGTTGTTTCATTAATGTCATGGTCTTGGACAAAGTTATCAGGAATTTCTATGATTTGCTTTTCTGTCCACTCATTCTTTGAAACTAGGTTACTGAAGGGATAGCTGGGTAAAAAGTGGACAGAGCATCAGCTCTGGAGTCAGGAAGAATTGAGTTCATATCCAGTCACACACATACTTATTTGCTAGAAAAAGAACAAATTAAAAATCCCCAAATAAATACCAAATTAGAAATTCTCAAAAATCAATGGAAAGATTAATAAAATCAAAAGCAAGAAAATTATTGAAATAATAAAACTAAGAAACAGTTTTGTGTACAATTTATCAAAATAGATAAAATTTTGGTTAATTTGATGAAAAAATATTGAAGAATAAGACCAAGTTTCCAGTATCAAATACAAAAAGGATGAATTCACAACAATTGAAGAGGAAATTAAAATATTAATTCAGAGCAATTTTGCCCAATTGCATATCAATAAATCTAAATGAAATAAATGAATGATAATAAAAAATATAAATTGCTGTGTAGCCTATGTAAAAAGCTGTGTGGCCTTGGACAAGTCACTTAATACAACTGCCTTGCCAAAAAAAAAGCCCCCAAAATGAAAATGGCTATTTAGTTTCCAATTAATTTTTAATCTATCTGTATATGACCCTTTATTCCATGTAATTTTAATGCATCATGAGCTGGAAATTCTGCATTTGATTGTGAAGTTTTTGTTTTCTGATTAATAGTCAATTTGGGGATAGGTATCATGTATCAATGGAACAAAGTTATATTCCTTTCTATCTCCATTTGATTTTTACCAAATGTCTACCATATCTAATTTTCCTATAATTCTATTAACTTCCTTAACTTCCATCTTTTTTATTTAAATTTGTGGTTAGATTTAACTGAGAGAGGGTAGTTGACATTCCCCACCAGTGTAGTTTTGTTATCTATGTCTTCCTGTAACTCATTTAATTTCTCTTCAAAGAATTTGGATACTATTATACTTGGTGCATATATATATTTAATATTTCTATTACTACAATACCTATAATCTCCATCCTTATCCCTTTTAATGAGTTCTATCTGTTTTTGCTTTGTCTGAGATAAGGATTGTAACTCATGTTTATTTCATTTTAGTTGAAGCATATTATATTCTGCTCCAGGCTTTTACCTTCCCTCAGTAGTCATCTCTCTGCATCAAATGTGCATAGTGGAAGATTCTGATTTTAAATTCACTGTTATCTGCTTCTCTTTTATGGGAAAATTCATCCTATTCACATTCATATGTATAATTATTTAATCTTTAATATCTTTCATTCTTTATAACCTCTTTACACTTCTTTCTCCTTTTACCCTACCCTCATCATCAGTGTTTCACACAAAGGCAAGTTTCAACATTTACTTCCAAAACCTTGACTTCAAAATTCTCTCCCTCCCACCCCATTCCCCCATTGAAAAAGCAAGTCGTTTGATGAAGATTAAAAATATGTAGACATGAAACACATTACTACAAAAGTCACGTTGTAAAAGTAAACATAATCATCTCCCTGAAAAAAATAAAAAGTATCTTCCAAAAAAAAATGAGAAAAGTAAAAGAAAACAAACAAAAAGTGTGCTTCAGTCTGCTTTCAGATACTATCTACTCTTTCTTTGGGATGGATAGCATTCTTTTTCGTAAGTCCATCACAGAAATTCCATCAATATTTTTTGCTGTAGTTTCCATTGCAAGCTGAATTTCCCTCTTCACCCCCACTTATTCCATTCTCTTTCTTGTTTCACATTGTCTCTCCTAAAAAGTGTGTTGTATCTCTCCCGTGATCTTCCTTCTTTTCTATCACTGACAGTCTTCCTCCATTCTCAGTCAATTTTATTTTTAAAAGGAGCTGTTATCTTTTTTCATTTTTTTATTTTTCCCAAATATATTTTAAAGGATTTATCTTTTTCAGTCAATTTTTGTGCTTTCTTTTACAAGGTGTTGAATTTCTCTTGCATTTCTTTTCTCATTTTCATACTTGATTTTTAAAATACTTTTTGAATTCTTCTAAGGAAACTTTTCATTTTGGAGACCAATTCATATTCTCCTCTGGAACTTCACCTGTAATACATTTTCTTTCATTCTATGATAAAATATTTTTTCTCTCATCTTTATCTCCAAATTAATCTCCTATAGTCCCTGTTTTTCTCTTACTTTTCTTATTCATTGTGATTTTGTTTGGGCACTTTCCCAGGTTTCTTGTGTTGGGGTAAGGCCCTATTACAGACTCTTTGTGTTGAGAAGACTAGTGGCTTGCTCACTGGATCCAGTCTTTATGGGTTGGAAAAGCTAGTGGCTTGTTGTCTGGGCTGCAGCATGTTTCCCATTTGGCTGACTGAGGGGATATAGGTAGGGTACCTGAGTTGGAGACCTCCCAGCTGGCTTTCTGAAGCAGGACTCCAAAAACTTCCATGCCAGATCTCTCCTATGATTGAGAAACTTTGGGTGGTACCCTTCATGCTCCACCTGTGGACTGCCTTCAGTTCCCTGCTCTGGGAACACTCCCTCCACACTTGTGATAGACCTTGATTGAAAATTTCCCCTCTGTTCTTTCTTTTGTGGGTTCCGTCATACCTAAATCCATTTAGAAGCCTGATTAAGGTTGTTTCTGATGGAAACCTGGGAGAGCTTATGAAATTCCTAGTTTCTCTATGCTATCTTATTTCTTCCCCATAAATGGGTTTTAAATATTTTAATCTCAGAAAGTAGAAAAGAGGATCAATGTGTCTTTCTTATGTCTCCACCAAAATTTAATCTTTTTTTTGTTTGTTTTTTGTGGGGGGTTTTTTGGGGGAAAGGCAGCATGGTTAAATGACTTGCCCAAGATCACACAGACAGGTAATTATTGTATGGCTGATATCAGATTTGAACACAGGTCCTCCTGACTCCAGGGCTGGTGCCTTATCCACTGCACTACCTAAATGCCCCCAAAATTTAATCTTGACGAACTCCCTTATGAATATCATGAGCAAATTCATTGTTTCAGTCACCCAAATTCATAGTTTTGGAATTATCTTTGCCAGTATTTTCAAATAAAATAAAAACATATTTGTTTAAGCTGCTCACGATTGCATTTTATGTTTATTTATTTTGTTAAATGTGTCCCATTTATATTTTAACCTGGCTCAAATTGCATCTCAGTTTTGCTGATTGTATATTTGATACTTCTAAGCTACAGTCTTCACAGTCCCTCATCACTCACTCCTGATCAATTTGTAAGTCTTCCCTCACATCTATCTCTTTTCTCCACTAACATAACTACATTTAACAGTTTTAGATGCTCTCAATCTTTTGGATGGGCTTTTATTTACCTATGTCTTTTTAACCTCTATCCCCTTCAATCTCTCTCTCTTTGTGTCTGTCTGTCTCTATCTTTCTGTCTCTGTCTATCTGTGTGTGTGTGTGTGTGTGTCTACATCTCTGTCTTTATCTCTCTGCCTCTATTTCTCTCTCTATCTATCTGTCTTGTCTCGTTGTCTCTCTTGCTCTCTTCAATATGTTCCAAAAATCAATGTGATTTTAAGCTACTAAAGATATAAACATGTGCATTGGATAGAAAGATATCTACATATGTGTGCATGTACATGTATATATATATATATATATATATTTTTACATATATATTTAACTAGCTACTTAATTGAAGATAATATTTGCCATTTCCAAATTATCATTCCAGATTGTCTGTATCACTTCTCCTCACATTTCAAACTATTTTATTATATTGGGGATATACAGCATAGTTTATTGATTCTATGCTTTCTAAAGGCTATATCCTACACCGGAAATATTTATTCTCCACACCTTTCCCTCATAGAATCTTTAGTTTTCTCTAAACCAGAATTCTAGTGCTGCATCTCACAATTCCTGATCATCTTAATTTGCTATTGCTCTATGCCCTCCATAAAACTCTATGAATTTACTTCATACATATTTAGTTCATTTTTTACTGGAAGTTAAATTTCAGGTTTTTCCAATGAAGAGAATTTTTTCATGAATGTCTTTATATTCACATCAATGAGCTCAATGATTAAAATGTTTTTTTGCAATGAGTTGCATTAAATATTTATTTTAAAATAAAGGTATCTAAATAGAGTTGAAGATGGCAGAAAGAAGACATGCACTTCATAAAGTGCTCCCTTTATCCCCTCAAAAATATCATGAAAGAAACCTCTTAATAGAAACTTGATTAACAAAACCCAGAAAATGAATCTAGGAGAAGAAAAACAACCAACAAGTTCTGTCTCAGGGTACCTTGGGTGAACAGGGAAAAGAAACCAGAGGGTCATTGCTGGGACATCATATGAGAAGCCAGAGGACCAGCATTAGTCACAGAGACTTTGGTGAGAGGAGGGTTGAGAACTAACTTTAGCCCCAGAGTCTTTGGCCCAGGGAGGGAAGATCTGCATGCCTTGCAATCTTCTAGCTCAGCACAGGACCTGAGCTCCTTATTTTTGGAGCACTCTTCCAGGAACAAGAGATAGCTGACTCCCCCAACCCCTCAGGCACAGGTGTGGACTACTTAGCAAAATCAGCTGGAAAGGGATTGCCTTCCAGCCCATTGTTCAAGGTCAACTAATACTCTGCTGCCCCTCCTCACTCCCTCCTCATTCCCTCCAGGAGTAGGAAAGGGCTTGAATCACTCCAGAGAAAGCAATAAGCACCTCCTACTGACCAACCCTTGGAATTACTAAGCCAAGTGAACAAAGATTCTAGGATCTTCAAAAGCAAACCTCTGAGAGCCAGTCTGTCCTACAACAGAAGGTCCCAGAAAAAATATGAAGAAAAATCAGCACAAAGGGGAACCCATGGAGAAATAAGTAGAAGAAACAGATCCTAACCCAGAGAGAACTAGCACTTCTGAAGAGAATATGAATTAGTCTCAAGCTCAGAAAGACTTCCTTGAAGAAATCAGGAAGGCATTTAAAAATCAACTGGAAAAGTTGGGAAAAGAAACTCAAGAGAAAATTAACACATTATATGAGAAAATTAACATCTTGCAACAAGAAAACAAAACCTTGGAAAATATAATTGGATAAATACAAAAATAGGAATGATTCTCTCAGATCCTCAACTGGCCAAATGCAAAAGGAAAGTAATTCTCTCAGAACAACACTTGGGCAAACGGAAAACTCATTCAAAAATAGAATTGACCAATTGAAAAAGGAGTTACAAAAGGTAAATGAAGAAAATTCATTTCTTAAAAAAAAAGAATGGGATCTGTGGAAACTAATGACTTCATGAGACAACAAGATTGTCTTAAATAAAACCAAAAGATTGAAAAAATAAAAGAAAATGTAAATTATACCATCAGCAAAAATCACTGATCTTAAGAACCAATTGAGAAGGGACAATCTGAGAATTATAGGACTTCCTGTAAACACTGAAGAAACAAAAATCCTGGACATACTATTACAGGATGTAGTGATGGAAAACTGCCCTGATACTGTGGAAACAGAGGGCAAAATAGTTATAGAGAGCATAAATTGATCCCTTCTGGAAAGAGATCTTAAAATTAAAACAGCAAGAAACATTGTGGACAAATTCTAGAACTATCAGATAAAAGGAAAAATCCTGCAAGCAGCCAGAAAGAAACAATTTAAATACAAAGGAGCCACAGTAAGGAATATGCAGGACCTGGCTGCATCAACCTTAATGGATTGAAGAGCTTGGAATGAGATATTCAGAAGAGCAAGGGAGCTTGGAATGCAGCTAAGAATCCACTTTTGGCAAAAGTTAAGCCTTCATTTCCAGGGGAAAAGATGGACATTTAATGAAATGGATGACTTCCAACATTTCCTGATGAAAAGACCAGAGTGAAATAGAAAATTTGGACATCAAACAGGAGGCTCAAGAGACACATGGAAAGGTTAAAAAAAAAAGGAGGGGGCTAAAGGAAAAAAAAAACTGCTGTCCAATAAGATGAAACTGGTTATATCTCCAGTTGAGAACAACATTCTCATAACTCTTGACAAATGCAACTCAGAGAGAATATGTTTAGTCAAAAGTGATGGACACTCATGATTTATCTGTGAGCCTGCTATCCAGTAAGATGAAACTGGCTATAACTCTATCTGGGGGAAATACTCTAATAACTCTTGAGAATTGTAACTCTAATAGAGAGAATATACAAAGCCAGAAGTAATGGACATTCAACTTTTCTGTGACTCAAATGGAATGATTTAAAAACAATACCTCCTTTAAAAAGGGGGCAGAAGGGGCCGCTAGGTAGATAAAGCACCTGCCTTGGAATCAGGAGTACCTGGGTTCAAATCTGGTCTCAGACACTTAATAATTACCTAGCTGTGTGGTCTTGGGCAAGCCACTTAACCCCATTTGCCTTGCAAAAAAAAACAACCTAAAAAAGGCGGGGCAGTAAGGAGAAGGGAGGTTGGAGGGAGACTGAATGGGGGTAAATCTTATTACATCAAGAGGTACAAAAGATCTATTTTAATTGGAGGGAAGAAGGGAGGAGGTGGGCACCACCTGAATCTTCATCTCATCAGACTTGGCTTAAAGTTAACTTAGACATAGTTAAGTTAAGAAACTTAACATGCCTTTTAAGCATTAAAAAGGGAAAAGGAGAGGAGGAGACAAGGAGGGCAAGAAAAGGGGGAACTAACAGAAAGAAGGGAAGAAGGGAATAGGGAAAGGGGAAAGAAAGGGAGGGGGGTTGATATATCTTTAAATACATACATGAATAAATTAGAGTAAGAGGAAATAAATGAAATAAATATGCTATTAAAAATTTAGAGAAAGAACAAATTTAAACCTTCCGGTTAAATACCAAATTGGAAATTCTAAAAATTAAAGGAAAAATTATTAAAAACCCGAAGTTGGTTTTAGGAAAAAAACAATAAAATTTATAAACCTCTGTTCGATTTGATTGAAAAAAAAGACAGAAGGGGCAGCTAGATGGCGTAGTGGATAGAGCACTGGCCCTGGAGTCAGGAGTACCTGAGTTCAAATCGGGCCTCAGACACTTAATAATTACCTAGCTGTGTGGCCTTGGGCAAGCCACTTAACCCCATTACCTTGCAAAAACCTCAAAAAAAAAAAGAAGAAAAGCAAATTGCAAGTATCATAAATGAAAAATGTGGACTACCCACCAGTGAGGAGTAAATTAAAGTAATAATTCAGAATTATTTTGTACAACTCTGTGCCAATAAATTTAACAATCTAAGTGAAATGGAAGAAGATTCACAAAAATATAAGTTGCCCAGGTTAAGTGAAGAGGAAATTAAATACCTAAACAATGCCATCTCAGAAAAAAAAAAAGTTTAACCTGCCATTATTGAACTCCCTAAGAAAAAATTCCCAGGACCAGATGGATTCACAAGAGAATTCCATCAAAAATTTAAGGAATAATTGGTTCCTATTCTATGCAAACTCTTTGGAAAAAATAGGTGAAGAACTCTGTCTAAATCTTTTTATGACACCAATATGGTGCTGATACCTGAACCAAGAAGAGTTAAAACAGAGAAAGAAAATTATAGACCTATATCCCTGTTGAATATAGATGCTAAAATCTTAAATAAAATCTTAGCAAAATAATTACAGGTTATTACTAGGATAATACACTATGAGTAGGATTTATGCCAGGGGTGGAGGATTGGTTCAATAGTAGGAAAACTGTTAGTTTAATTAATTATGTCAATAATGAAACTATCTGAAGTCATATGATTCTATCAATAGATGCTAAAAAAGCTTTTGACAAAAATACAGTATCCATTCCTAATAAAAATACTATAGAATGTAGGAATAAATGGTTTGTTCCTTAGAATACTAAGCAATATCTGTCTGAAATCATGCACAAGCATTATTTGCAATGACAATTGTCTAGAAGCATTCCCAATAAGATCAGTGGTGAAACAAGGATTCCCATTATCACAACTACTATTCAATATTTTATTAGAAATGTTTGTCTCAGCAATAAGAGCAGAAAAAGAAACTGAAGGTATTAGAATTTGGAAAGAAGAGACAAAACTCTTACTCTTTTCAGATAACATGATGATATACCTAGAGAATCACAAAAGAATCTAAAAAGCTATTAAAAATAATTTACAACTTTAGCAAAGTCGTGGGATATAAAATAAACCCTAATAAATCTGCAACATTTCTATATATGACTAGCAAGAGGCAGAAGAAAGAGCTAGAAAGTGAAATCCCATTTAAAGTCACTTCAGACAATATAAAATACCTGGGAGTCTACCTGCCAAGACAGACTCAGAAAATTTTGGAAACTTACACATTACAAAACACTTCTCACACAAATAAAATCAGATTTAAATAACTGGGCAAACATCAACTGCACATGGATAGGTCAAACTAATATAATAAAAATGACAATTCTACCAAAACTAAACTACTTATTTAATGCCCTACAGATCAAAATTCCAAAAAAATTAACTTTTATCATTTAGAAATAATTTCAAGTAAATTCATATGGAGAAATAAAAAGTCATGATTTTCCAGGCATTCAATGAAAAGAAAGTGCAAAAGAAGGTGTCTTAGCCATACCACATCTAAAATTATATTATAAAGCACCAGTCATCAAAACTGTCTGGTATTGGCTAAGAAATAAACTGGTGGACCAGTGGAATAGACTAGGTATGATAGCAGGAAATGATTACACAAAGAGTCCAGCTATTGGGATAAAAAATCTCTTTGATAAAATTTGTTGTGAAAATTGGAAGTTAGTATGGAAAAAACTTGGATTAGACAAATACCCTATAACAAGATAAGATCAAAATGGATAATGATTTAGACATAAACAAACAATATTACAAGCAAACTAGAAGATAAATTAGTAGTATACCTGTCAGATCTATGGAAAGGGAATTACCTTATGACTAAAGAAGAAATGGAGAACATCATTAAAAACAAACTGGATAATTTTGATTACATTAAATTTAAAAGCTTTAGCACAGACAAAACCACTGTAAAGAAGATCAAAAGAAATGCATTAAATTGGAAAACAATCTTTACAACAAGTATTTTTGACAAAGGACTCATTTCTAAAATATACAGAGAACTGAGACAAATTTTCAAAAACCAAGATATTCCCCAATTAACAAATGGTCAAAGGATATGAAAAGGCAATTTACAGATGAGGAAATCAAAGCAATCCATAATCATATGAAAAATTGCTCTAAATCACTACTTTTTAGAGAAATACAAATTAAAGCATCTCTGTGGTACCACCTCACCCTTCCCAGAATGGCCATTATGAGCAGAATGGACAATGATCAATGTTGGAAGAGATGTGGGAAATCTGGGACACTAATACATTGTTGGCAGAGCTGTGAACTCATCCAACCTTTCTGGAGAACAATTTGGAATTGTGCCCCAAAAGGCAACAAAAATGTGCATACCCTTTGATCCAGCAATACCACTACTGGGTCTATACCTTGAAGAGATTATGAAAAAGGGTAAAAACATCACTTGTACAAAAATATCCATAGCAGCCCTTTTTGTGGTGTCAAAGAATTACAAACTAAGTGAATTACCTTTAACTAAGGAATGGCTTAACAAACTGTTGGTATATGCATGTCATGGAACACTATTGTTGTATTAGAAACCAAGAGGTATGGGAATTCAGGGATTCATGAAAGGATTTGCATGAACTGATGCTGATTGAGATGAGTAGAACCAGGAAAAAAACTGAACACCCTAACAGCAACATGGGGGTGACGATCAACTTTTATAGACTTGCTCATTCCATCAGTGCAACAATCAGGAAATATTTTGGGTTATCTGTGTAATGGAGAATACCATCTTCATCCAGAGAAAGAATTGTGGAGTTTGAACATCAACCAAAGATATTACCTTCAATTTTTGGGAAAAAACCCTTTGTCTTATTATGTAATTTTGCTGTATCATTCTTCATCTTTCTTCCTTAAGGATATGATTTCTTTCTCACACATTCAACTTAGATTAATATATACCATCTAATAAATGTAAAGACTAACAGACTACCTTCTGTGGAGGCGGCGGAGGGAAGCAAGAATAGGGGAAAATTGTAAAACTCAAATAAAATCTTTCTTTAAAAATAAAATGAACTAGGGGAAGCTAGATGGTGCAGTGGATACAGCACTGGCTTGGAAGCAGAAGTACCTGAGTTCAAATCCAGCCTCAGTCCATTAATAATTACCTAGCGGTGTGGCCTTGGGCAAGCGACTTAACCCCATTTGCCTTGCAAAAAAAAGTTAAAATAAAAAATAATAAATAAAAAATAAAATAAAGGCATCTGTAGCAATAAGTAGAGTTTGAAAATATGATTAAAAAATATCTAATCCCTGGAGAACAGAGAGTAAAATACCCACATTTGCTGGATTATGGAGAAAGCAAGACAGTTCCAGAAAAAACATCTACTACCTCACTGAAGGCCCTTCAGTATTTGATTGTTTGGCTCACAATAAAAGGTAGCAAATTCTCATAGAACATGGGGTACCAGTTCATCTTATTTGTCTTCTGAGAAATCTTTGTGGCCACATTAAAAGCAACAGTTAGAGCCAAGTATGGAATAACTGGTTAGTTTAAGATTGGAAAAAAGAGTAAGACAAGACTGTTTATATTGATTGCCTAGAGAAATAGCAACAATCCCAGATATGAAAAAATATACCAGGGTGGCTAGGTGGCACAGTGGATAAAGCACCGGCCCTGGAGTCAGGAGTACCTTCATTCAAATCCAGTCTCAGACATTTAATAAATTACCTAGCTGTGTGGCTTTGGGCAAGCAACTTAACCCCATTTGCCTTGCAAAAACTTAAAAAAAAATGAAAATAATATCCCTCTGATGGCAGAAAGTGAAGAGGAATAAAGAAGTCTCTTGTTGAGAGTGAAAGAGAAGAGCATAAAAGTAGCCTTGAAGTTGGACATTAAAAAAAATAATATCTTGGAAGCTGGTCACATTACTTCCTAGGAAATTAAAGGAAAAGAAAAGAAAAGAAAGCATTGGCAGATTTTGTATTAAAAAATTATTGGGGATGACTTCTGTAGCCATGAAATCAACAGATGCTTGCTTCTTGCGAAAAAAAATCGATCACAAATTTAGGTAACAATATACAGAGACATCATCTTGGCCTCAAAGGTCTAGGTATATGACTGTGAGAGTTAAGACTATTTGGAAAGTTGAGCAGTGCAAATTAAAGCTTTTGAATTGTGGTGTTGGAAAGAACTTTTGAGAGTAATTTGGACAACCAGGCAATCAAATCAAATTAATACTTAAAGAAATCAATTCAGGCTATTCACTGGAAGGTCAAACATGTAACTGAAGCTTAAATTTTTGGCCTTATAATAAGAAGACAATTCATTGAACAAAACCCTGAAGTTGGGTAAAATTAAAGACAAAAGGCAAAGAGCAGTCCAAGGACATGGAAAATAGCTACCTGGAAGCAAAATATATGAGCATGGTCAGGTTTCAAGATATAGTGGAGGATAAAAGGGCCTGTCATGCTCTGTATGGTCCATGTGATTCTGAAGAGTGATATGACTGAATGACTACACTACAACATCCCAGAGCTAATGTGAAGGTCAGATATAAAAATACTTGTAAAAACACTTAGAAAAGTGTCTGGTGTATATAATGGTAATTAAAAAAAAGGTTAATTATTATTTAGTCTTTTCAATTGTTTCTGCCTCTTTGTGACCCTACTTGTTTTATAGGCAAAAATATTGGAATATTTCCATCTGCAAATCATTATGCTTATGTAGAAATGAAGCAAACAGGTGATTTGCCTAATATTTAATGTCTGAGATCAGATCTGACCACAGGAAGATGAGTTATCTCAATTCTAGACCTGGAAGTATATTTGTTGCACCACTTAAGTTGAACATACTTAAATATATTTATAGGGGATTATTTTAAGATGAAAAATATTTTAAAATTTTAATTTTGAAAAAATAGAAATATTTGCAGAAGTATTATATACTTAATGTCACTGGTTTAAACTAATCACATGTCAAATAAAAAAGTTTTGGGAAAGGATAAAAGAATCATTCTTGACTTCCAGCCAAGATGGCAGAGAGAAGACAGGCACATTTCTAACATCTCCTGATCTCTTCCCCATCTATCACATGAAACAAACCTCTCAAAAGAAATCCGAACCAGGAAACCCAGAAAGAAAAGCCAGGAGAGGAACATTTGCCTCAGAATTTGTCTCCCACAGCAGCCTTGGCTGAGTACCGGCAGGTGAGTCTGAGCTCCCAGGGAAGAACAGCCAGACCAACAGCTGAATCGGAACCGGGAGTCTGAGGGCCGGAGAGCCGGACCTGCTGGATCAGCGGTGGGGCTGGACAAAGGGGGCTTGGGTCCAAGGGGAAGCAGAGGTGCTGGTGTTGGTGCTGTCCCGCTGGAGCTTGGGGAAGGGGCTGTGGGGAGAGGTCTGGTGCAGGACAGCTGAGGACACCATCCCTGGGCTCCTCAGGTCTGAGAAACTCTGAGCCCAAGCCTCCATTGCACTGAGGCCTCCTCCCAAACAAATGCAAATTATTTCTGCCTCAGGCCCAGGTGTGTGAGCAAAAGAATCAGCCCAGCTGAGGAATCACCTCAGGCTAGGGTAAAGCCCACCATTGATTGAAGGCAAAAGAATCCAATAGCTCCAATTCCCTCCCTCAAGCAAAGGGAGAAGGCCTCACAACCAAGGTCACAGATACCCCAGAGAGGGCAACCAGCACCTCCTACTGGCCAGCCAGAGAAACTGCACTCAGTAAAGCCTTTAGAGATCCCAAGCCCAGGTGAACCAGCCCCACCCAACTCAAGGTCTTAACATAATGAAGAAGGGTCAGCAGAAAGGTGGATCCATAGAAAAATTCCTGGAAGGGAAAGACCCCAACCCAGAGAGACCTGGAACATCTGAGGAGAATACAATCTCGTCTCCAGCACAGAAATTCTTCTTTGAAGAAATAAGGAAGGAGTTTAAAAATCACCTGGAAAATTTTGGGGAGACAATTGATACCTTGCAACAAGAAAACAAAACCTTAGAAAGTAGAATTGGACAAACACAAAAGGAGAATAAATCTCTCAGATCATCAATTGGACAATTACAAAATGAGAATAATTCTCTCAGTTCCTCAAATGAGCAAATGCAAAAAGAAATTAATTCTCTCAAAACCTCAATTGGTCAAATGGAAAG
Source organism: Macrotis lagotis (assembly GCF_037893015.1). Lineage (NCBI taxonomy): Eukaryota > Metazoa > Chordata > Mammalia > Peramelemorphia > Peramelidae > Macrotis > Macrotis lagotis. Next base: position 140,463,532 of record NC_133660.1, on the reverse strand, counting down.
CTCTTTCAAAAGTAGAATTGACCAAATGGAAAAGGTTAATGAAGAAAACTCCTCACCCCCAAAAAATAATGGAGTCTACAGAAACTAATGATTCCACGAGACAGCAAGAGTCAGTTAAACAAAATCAAAAAATAGAAAAATAGAAGCAAATGTGAAATACCTCATCAACAAAAACACTGAACTCGAGAATAGATCGAGGAGGGGAAACCTGAAAATTATAGGACTTCCTGAAAACATTGAAGAGAAAAAAAGCCTGGACTTAATATTACAGGATCTAGTGATGGAAAACTGCCCTGACATCATGGAATCAGAGGGCAAAATAGTTATTGAAAGAGTACTTCAATCCCCACCAGAAAAAGATCCTAAAAGGAAAACACCAAGGAATGTTGTGGCCAAACTCCAGAACTATCAGATAAAAGAGAAAATCCTGCAAGCAGCCAGAAAGAAACAATTTAAATATCAAGGAGCCACAGTAAGGATCATGCAGGACCTGGCCGCATCAACTTTAAGGGATAGAAGGGCCTGGAACGAGATTTTTCGAAGAGCCCGGGAGCTTGGAATGCAGCCAAGAATCTACTTTCCTGCAAAGCTGAGCTTTCTCTTGCAGGGAAAAAGATGGACATTTAACGAAATGGAAGAATTCCAAAAATTTCTGATGAAAAGACCAGAGCTAAACAGAAAATTTGGATATCAAAAAGGAGGTTCAAGAGACACATGAAAAGGTAAAAAAAAGGGGGGGGGGCGGTAAAAGGTTAAAAAAAAATGCAATCCAGCAAGGTGAAACTGGCTATATCCCAGCATGGGGGGGGGGGGTAAGAGACTCTCATAAATACTGAGAAATGTAACTCTAACGGAGAGAATATACCTAGCCAGAAATGATGGACATCCATGACCTATCCATGAGACTGATATCTAATGGGTTGTAACTGGCTTTAACTCCACCGGGGAGAAATACTCTAATAACTCTCAGGAATTTGGATTCTATTCAACAGAATATACTGAACTAGAAGGGACAGACACTCAGAATTTTCTATGACTTAGATAGAATGATCTAAAAAAAAATACACTACCTCCTTCAAAAGGGGGACAGGAAAGAGTCGGGGGAAGGGAGGGGATTGAAGGAGACAAATCTCATTACACTAAGAGGTACAAAAAACCTATGGCAATAGAGGGGGGAAGAAGGGAGTAGAGGAGAAACATCTGAATCTTCTTCTCATCAGACTTGGCTTAAAGTCAACCTACACATACTCAGTTAACTTATAAAACATCTAACCTTTCAAGAAGTAAAAGGGGAAAAGGGGGGGGACAGAAAAAGGGAAGGGGAGTGGAGGAAATAAGGGGAAATAAAAGGAAGGGAAAGGAACAGGTAAAGGGGAAAGATAGGGGAGGGTGTGATATAGGAGGGCAAACACACTGAAGGGGGTGGTATTCAAAAACAAAATACTGGGGAATATGGATAAAAGGGGGGTAAAGGGGGAAAATACAAAGAGAGGGAAGATAGCACAGAGGGCAACAAAGAATTAGTAATCATAACCTTGAATGTGAATGGGATGAACTCTCCTTTAAAATGTAAGCAAATAGCACAGTGGATTAAAAAACAGAATCCTACAATATGCTGCTTACAAGAAACTCATTTGAAGCAGAGAGATACATATAGAGTATCGGTAAAAGGTTGGAGCAAAATATATTTTGCTTCAGCTGAAGTAAAAAAAGCAGGGGTAGCAATCCTTATCTCAGACAAAGCAGCAGCAAAAATAGATAGCATTAAAAGAGATAAGGAAGGAAACTTTATCCTCCTAAAAGGTACCATGGACAATAAAGTCATTTCAATATTGAATATATATATATATATATATATTTATATATATGCACCCAGTAGGACAGCACCCAAATTCTTAGAGGAGAAGCTGAAAGAATTACAGGAAGACATAGACAGCAAAACTCTACTAGTAGGAGACCTCAACCTCCCGCTATCAGATCTAGATAAATCAAATCATACAATAAACAAGAAAGAAATTAGGGAGGTAAATAGATTGTTAGAAAAATTAGATATGGTGGAAACTGAATGGGGATAGGAAGGAATATACCTTTTTCTCTGCAGTACATGGAACTTATACAAAAATTGACCATGTACTAGGACATAAAAACCTAATGATCAACTGCAGAAAGGCAGAAATAGTGAATACATCTTTCTCAGATCACAATGCAATAAAAGTCATATGCAATACTGGGCCAAGGAGATATAGACCCAGAGAAAATTGGAAACTGAATAACCTCATCTTAAAAAATGCGTGGACCAAAAAAAAATTATAGAAAGAATTAACCATTTTATCCTAGATAATGATAATAATGAAACAACATACCAAAACCTATGGGATTCATTCAAAGCAACTCTCAGGGGATATATTATAACTCTAAATTCTTATATGAATAAATTGGAGAAAGAGGAAATCAATGAACTAAACATGCAACTAAAAAAATTAACAAATCAAAAATCCCCAATCAAATACCAAATTAGAAATTTTAAAAAGCAAAGGAGAAATTAATAAAATTGAAAGCAAAAAACCTATTGAATTAATAAATAAAACCAAAAGTTGGTATTATGAAAAAACCAATAAACTTGATAAACCTCTGGTCAATTTGATTAAAAAAAAAGAAAGAAGAAAAACAAATTGCTAGTATTATAAATGAAAAAGGTGAACTCACCACCAATGAGGAGGAAATTAAGGTAATAATTTGAAATTATTTTGCCCAACTTTATGCCAATAAATTTGATAATCTAAGGGAAATGGATGAATATTTACAAAAATATAAGTTTCCCAGGTTAAATGAAGAAGAGATTAAATACCTGAACAACCCTATCTCAGAAAAAGAAATTCAACAAGCCATTAGTGAACTCCCTAAAAAAAATCTCCAGGGCCTGATGGATTCACAAGTGAATTCTACCAGACATTTAAGGAACAATTGGTTCCAATCCTATATAAACTCTTTGGAAAAATAGGGAAAGATGAAACTCTGCCTAACTCTTTCTATGAAACCAACATGGTACTGCTACCTAAACCAGGAAGAGTTAAAACAGAGAAAGAAAATTATAGACCTATTTCCGTGATGAATATAGATGCAAAAATCCTAAATAAAATCTTAGCAAAATGACTACAAGTCATCACTAGGATAATACATTATGATCAAGTATGATTTTTTCCAGGAATGCAGAGTTGGTTCAATATTCGGAAAACTGTTAGTATACTCAATGATATCAATAACAAACCCATCAGAAACCATATGATCATATCAATAGATGCTGAAAAAGCTTTTGACAAAATACAGCATCCATTCCTATTAAAAACACTAGAGAGTGTAGGAATAAATGGACTGTTTCTTAAAATAATTAGCAGTATCTATCTGAAACCACCAACAAGCATTATACTCAATGGGGTGGGGCTAGAGGCATTCCCAATAAGATCAGGGGTTAAACAAGGGTGCCCATTATCACCACTACTATTCAATATTGTATTAGAAATGTTAGCATCAGCAATTAGAGAAGAAAAAGAAATTAAAGGAATTAGAATTGTGAAGGAAGAGACAAAACTCTCACTATTTGCAGATGACATAGTGGTCTACCTAGAGAATCCCAAGAAATCATCTAAAAAACTTTTGGATACAATTAGCAATTTTAGCAAAGTTGCAGGTTATAAAATAAACCCCCATAAATCCTCAACTTTCCTATATATGACTAGCAAGAAACAGCAGGAAGAGCTAGAATGAGAAATTCCATTCAAAGTAACCTCAGACAGTGTAAAATACTTGGTAGTCTATTTGCCAAGACAGAATCAGAATCTTTTTGAAAACAATTATAAAACACTTCTCAGACAAATTAAATCAGATTTAAATAACTGGGCAAATATCAACTGCTCAAGGATAGGTAGAGCTAATATAATAAAAAAAAATGACAATTCTACCAAAATTAACTATCTGTTTAGTGCCCTACCAATCAAAATTCCAAAAAATTGCTTTAATGAGCTAGAAAAAATTGTAAATAAATTCATATGCAGAAATAAAAAGTCAAGAATTGCCAGGACCTTAATGAAAAAAAATGCAAATGAAGGTGCCTTAGCACTACCCGATCTAAAATTATATTATAAAGCATCAGTCATCAGAACTGTTTGGTATTGGCTAAGAAATAGAGTGGTGCACCAGTGGAATAGACTAGGTGTAAAAGCCGGAGAGGATTATAGTAATCTGCTGTTTGATATACCCAAAGAGTCAGGCCACCAGGATAAAAACTCCCTCTTTGATAAAAACTGCTGGGATAATTGGAAGTTGGTATGGAAGAAACTTAGATTAGACCAACACCTCACACCCTTTACCAAGATAAGTTCCAAATGGTTACAGGACATAGACATAAAAAACAATACTATAAGCAAATTAGAAGATCAAGGACTAGTCTACCTGTTAGATCTATGGAAAGGGGAGTTAGAGAACATCACTAAAAAACAATTAGATGATTTCGATTACATTAAATGAAAAAGTTTTTGCACAGATAAAACCAATGTAATCAAGATCAAAAGAAAACTAGTAAATTGGGAAACAATCTTTACAATTAATGATTCTGACAAAGGACTCATTTCTAAAATATACAGATAACTGAGTCATATTTTTAAAACAAAAAGCCATTCCCCAATTGACAAATGGTCAAAGGATATGCAAAGACAATTTACAGATGAGGAGATCAAAGCAATCCATAGCCATATGAAAAAATGCTCTAAATCATTAATTATTAGAGAAATGCAAATTAAAGCTTCGCTGAGGTAACACCTCACACCTCTCAGATTGGCCAGTATGACCAGAAAGGATAATGATCATTGTTGGAAGGGATGTGGGAAATCTGGGACACTATTACACTTTTGGTGGAGCTGTGAACTCATTCAACCCTTCTGGAGAGCTATTTGGAATTATGCCCAAAGGGCAACAAAAATTTGCATACCCTTTGACTCAGCAATACCACTACTGTGTCCATACTCTGAAGAGATGAGGATAAAGGGTAAAAACATTACTTGTACAAAAATATTTATAGCAGCTCTGTTTGTGGTGTCAAAGAGTTGGAAATCCAGTAAATGTCCTTCAATTGGGGAATGGTTTAGCAAACTGTGGTATATGTATGTCATGGAACACTATTGTTCTATTAGAAACCAGGAGGGACGGGATTTCAGGGAAACCTGGAGGGATTTGCATGAACTGATGCTGAGTGAGATGAGCAGAACCAGAAAAACACTGTACACCCTAACAGCAACATGGGAGTGATGTTCAACCTTGAAGGACTTGCTCATTCCATCAGTGCAACAATTTGGAACAATTTTTGGCTGTCTGCAAAGAAGAGTACCATCTGTATCCAGATAAGGAGCTGTGGAGTTTGAACAAAGTACAAGGACTATTCCCTTTAATTTGGAAAAAAAAAAAAAAAAAAAAAAACAGATGTCTTATGGTTTGATCTGGTTACCTCTGAGAATTCTGTTCTCTTTAAGGATATGATTTCTCTCTCATCACACCCAATTTGGATCGAGCTACAACATGGAAACAAAGTAAAGACTGATGGAGTGCTGTCTGTGGGGTGGGGGTGGGGGGAGGGAAGCAAGATTGGGGGTAAATTGTAAAACTCAAGTAATATCATTAATAAAAATTAAAAAGAAAGAATCATTCTTGGTTTGCTCTGTTGATGAGGTGTCAAAGAAAACTATAAAGCTATAACTAACTATAGCTGTGTGTCCATAGGTATAGATGGATATAGTTTCAATCTTCTCTCCTCTATGAAAACAAATGTAGTGCATATTAAACGATTTGGTTTCATTTGGTTAAGGAAAATGCTCCTTCTTAGGAATGAATGTCATGCTCTAAACAAAGAATATCATTATTCTCTGGGAAATAATATTAGATTTATAGTCAAAACCTAATTGTACCATTTGCCAATTGTTTTAATTTGTGAAATTCATTTCATCCTTTATGAGTCTTCTTTTCCTCACTTTTGAAAAGAGAAAGAGTTGGACCAAAGGTCCCTTTTAAACCTACCATCTTGTGGGAATAAGGATATTCCTTAGATGTACCAAAAGTCATAAAAATATGAACAGTTTTCAAGTGGAAAATAACAAAAATAAATTGAAAAATAGTCTCATATGTAAAAAAAAAAAAAGGTTTTTATTGGAAAGTTTTCCAAACAGAAAGTTTTCAAAAGTATTTCTTTAAATCCAACATTTGTTTCAAGAGTAAAAAATCATCATCTAATATTTGTATTATGCTATGTTCTGTACCAAAGGACAGGTAGCAAGTAAAGTAAAAAAAAAAAAAAAACTAAAAAGTAAATAACTTAGCTTGAAACTTTTAGGAACGTGGAGATGACAGGAAGTGGAGATGAGGAGGGATAATATTTTGGAAAGAGAGATTAGTCTGTGCCAAGGCATGTAGATAGGAAACAATATATTTGGCAATATATATGAGTAACTTAACAAATGCTGATTTAGTTAGAATGTACATTATATGGAAAGATAATATAAATTAAGTTAAAAATAAATTTAGTTGAAGCTTGATGGGAACCAAGGATTCTGAGACCAATCATAAATCAGACGGAAAATTCACTTCAAATGTCATTATTTCTTCAGAACTTCTAGAGTGAAAATTCAAATCACAATTTCAGTATTGGGATTTGAGCAAGTAAGATGGTACATCAGAGGAAGTGACCTTCTATCCTATTCAGTCATTTTATAAGTATGAATGGGTTTTATTAATTTTTTTTAGATTCTTGGAAACACTATTTACAAAAATAGAAGATAAGGGAGTTCTGCCGAATTCCTTTTATGACACCAATATGGAGCTGATTCCTAAGGCAAGAAGAGTTAAAACAGACAATGAAAATTATGGACAATATGCCTAATGGACATTGATGCAAAAATCTTAAAAAATAAATAAGCAAAGAGTTTGAAATTTATTAATAGGATAATAACCATGATGAAGTAGAATTTATACCAGGAAGATAAGGTTGATTCAATACTCATAAAGCATTCAACATATTTGAACATATCAATAACAAAACCAACATATTATCGTCTCAATAGACGCTGAAAAAACATTTGACAATATGGAGCATCCATTCCTATTAACAAAACACTAGAGAATACAGAAATAAGCAATATCTTTCTAAAACCATCAATAAATATGGTATAGGGATAACCCAGGAGCATTTTCAATATGATCAGGGTTGAAACAAGAATACCCATTATTACTATTATTATATAATATAATATTAGAAATGTTAGCTTGAACAATAAGAGAAGAAAAACAGAATCCTGGAAAGAATTATATGCACTGATGCTGAGTGAAGGGAAAAGAATGAGGAGTATTTTGTACACATTAATAACAACATTGTGAGGTTGATGAACTACGAGCAATGTAGCTCCTCTCACAAAGAGGAGTTGGAGAAGTATTTTTGCAGAAAGAGAGCTAGGACCGCCCTAAGAAACTTGGTATGGACAATGTCATTCACATCCAGATGAAAAAAAAAAACACAATCTGAATGAACACCTCATTCACTTTTTAAAAAATTTCCCTTATATTTTCCCTTCATATCCCATTTTTCCTTTCTTTTTCCCTTAATCCTAATTGCTCATACACATAATGACTAATATAAAATATTAAACACAAATGTACATGCACAACATTCACTGCAATGTTCTCCACTAGGGAATGGGGAGGAGAGGGTGGAATAAAAGTGTACAACTCATAAATATGTAAGTGAATGAACATTGAAATCTTTTCACATTATGTAACTGTAAAAATAAAATATCAGTTAAAAAAGATACATAGCAATTTTAATAATTTGATCCTGTAATTTGATATCTTCAAAGGTTTAATTATTTTTGCTTTCTATCATTTCTTTCTGCTAATATATTCACATGGTCACAAGTGGGATCGTTCATATATAATGCTAAAGCTTATGTTCCAAATCTTAGAAGTATTGACCTAGGGAAAAAAAAGAAAAATATTGCAAGAAAGATTCACTCTCCATGGAATTGGCCAAGGTGAAATAAATTGGTGATCCAATTCAATTAAGCAAGAATTTATTGTTCACCTACTTACCATGTACATGGCTTTATAATTAAATAATTTAACAATATTGTATTTCACAGATCTCAAAGACCTTTCATAGGCACATAGCAAATGTCAAAAAAATTATAATCTTGAAAATCTAAATTAAAAGTCAACAAAAATAAAATGACTTTTAATTTGAAGATTTCATCATAAAACTTTATTTGCTTTATAATTTTGATATATCAAAGACATAGATAAATGAAATAAATTAAAACATAAAAAGAAAGACATGTTCAGATTAAAAAAAATACTACAGGAAAAGAGAGACCCTAAATAATTTCTTTTTAAAGTATATAAGATGATAAAGGTAAAAGAGGAATTAATGAAATAGGAAATATAATAATAGAGGACCATACCTGAAATATTATGAATGAAAATTCACAATCCTTCCTTCAAATGAATTAATGATCTGGTGGACCAAGTTGCAGAATGGCAAGATTTGTTAAATACTGGACTGGAGAAATAAACTATAGGGGAGTATGTGATATTTTTATTAACTCTCTGAGTAGAGAAATGTGTTTGTGTGTGTGTGTGTGTGTGTGTGTGTGTGTGTGTGTGTGTGTGTTGAAATATAAACTGTAGTCTCTCAACTGGAATATGGGCTACAGAGGAATAGGAGAGAAGGAAAAGAGAGGTATTACAAAGGGCAAGATTTAACCCAATGAGGGGAAGAGGTATCATTTAAAAGTAACCCCTATAGGGAGACGGAGCATTTTCTTTTATGGGAAATGAAGATATTACAATGGTTCTCAACTATAATAAGGTGATTCAAATGCTGAACATTACCTGTAATCTCCATGTCCCCATGGACAAAAATCTTGCTTCATGAGAAGGGGAATTAGAATTCTTCAGGACTATTAACACCAAGAAGGCTAAATGAACAAAGAGAGATACATCACATCACTCATCAGAAAGCAAATGGTCTTATGGTAGGTAAGAGAGTAGAATTGGTGTTCATTGGGGGCACAAATTAATTTCTTCTTTATGTCAGAGTTCTGATCTAATCACTTTGCTCATGAATTGATAGTTTTAAGTGTATGTCACAATAGTGGGAAAAAAAGGCTAAGTGATTAAAGTCTATAAATTCACTGACATAAAAATTAGTGGGAGGGAAAAATTTAATCTGATATTTTAGAAGATTTACTCCTATGTGGAAAACAAATCAGTTGAAGAAAGAATAAATAAGTATTCAGAATAAAATTCAAAGAATAAACATTCACAAAATAGGCAGAAAGGAAAGAGAAAAAATAAAATTGATTAAGTAAATAAGTATCTCAAGAAAAATATGAATGGAAATTTAAAGATGTTTCAAAAGAATTTAGCTCAGTAGAGATTAAGAAATTCTTAATTAGTAGTTTAACCTGAAATGGAATAGAGTGAAAAAAATTGAAAAACAATTAAATAATTAAAATAAAATAGATTAAAAAAAGGAAATTAATAAGTTAAGCAAAACTTCAAAACAAGGGGAAACAGTGAGAAATTGCAGGTAAATAGAGAATATATGGTTATTGCTTTTGTAAATTAGATTAAGAAAACACAAAATTATCAGGGGAAAATGTTTTAAAAGAAGGAAAGTAAGCAAATGCTACTTTGGAATAAAAACAGTAGAGACACAAATTGATGAAAAAATTAATTTAATGTTAATAAAATTAACTTTAAATATATTAAATAGTTCAATGTATGAACCTGAATTGTATATGAACACAAACCCTTACAAGTTCTTGCTTAGAAGAAACATACAAATAATTATAATGATAATAGTAACAATCACAATAATAAAAAAAACTTATTAGGTCCTCCTCATTCTTAATGATTTTTAAACTATATGTTTTATACAGGACATATAGAGAAATGTCTGTGAGGGAATTTCAAATTTCAGGGAGAGGAAATTATATATTTTTAAAAAAAATTCTAATAAAACACAGTAGCAATAAGAGAAGAACAAGAAATTGAAGGAAACGGAATTAGCAATGATTGGCAAATTTTTCACTCTTTGCAAATGATATGATGGTATACCTAGAAAACCCGAGAAAACCATCTAAAAATTCTTGAAATAATTAAGAAATTCAGCAAATTAGCAAGATAAAAAATAAATCCACATTAATCATCAATATTTCTATATATGAACAACAAAACTCAAGAGCAAGAGATAGAGAAATTCCATTTAAAATACATATAGATAATATTAAATACTTGATAATCCACCTCCCAAGATAAACCTAGAAACTGTTTGAGCATTATGATAAAGTACTCCTTCCCAAATAAGGTCAATTCTAAATAATTGGGAAAATGTCAAACACTCATAGTTAGTCCAGCTAATATAATGAAAATGACAATTCTACCCAAATTAAATTACTTATTCAGTGTCATACCAATCAAACTACCAAATAACTACTTTACTTGGGCTAGAAAAAAATAACAAAATTCATCTGGAGCAACAAAAGAGCAAGAATAGTAAGGGTATTGAAGAAAAAAAAAGTAAAGGAAGGTGGCCTTGCTCTACCAGATCTAAAACTGTACTATAAAGCAGCAGTCATCCATACTGTCTGGTATTGGTTAAAAAATAGAATAAGGGATCAGAGGATTAGGATAGGTTCAAAAGATGTTTCAGTAAATGACTACAACTATCTATTATTTGACAAACCCAAAGACATCAGCTTCTGGGAGAAGAACTCACTATTTGACAAAAATTTTTGAGAAAACTGTACAATAGTATGGCAAAAATTAAGCACAGATTTACATCTCACACCCTATACTAAAGTAAGGTTAAAATGCATACAGGATTTAGACATAAAGAGTGATACCATAGATAAATCAATAGATCAAAAAAAAAAAAACTCTATACATATGATCTATGGAAAGGGAATAAATTTATGAACAAACAAGAATTAGAGTACATTATAAGCTGCAAAATGTATGATTTTGAATATATTAAATTATTTTTGCCATTAATAAAATGAATGTTGGCAAAATTAGAAGGAAAGTAGAAATCTGGGAAATAATCTTCACAACCAGGAGTCTCATTTCTAAAATAAATAGATAATTGCATCAAATTTATAAGGTAACAACTGATTCTCCAACTGATATATGGTCAAAGGTTATGAACAGACAGAAATGTAAATTAAAACAACAACTATTAGATTAGTCAAGATGAGAAAAAGGGAAGATGATCAATCTTGGAGAGGGTGTGGGAGGATTGGGACATTTATGCATTGCCAGTAGAGTTGTGAACTGATCCAAGCTTTCTGGAGAGCAATATGGAACTCTGCCCAAAGGGAAATAAAATTGTTCATACCCTTTGACCCAGCAATTCTAATTCCAAGTCTATATACAAAAGAAATTATTAAAAATGGGAAAAATCCTACATGTTCCAAAATATTCATAGCAATTCTTTCTGGCAGTGGTAAAGAGTTGTAAGTTTGGGGATACCCATCAATTGGGGAACGTCTAAAAAAGTTATGGCACACGAATACTATGGAAGACTATAGTTCTATAAGAAACCATAAATGGTTGTATTTTAGAGAAGCTTGGAATGACTTACAGGATCTGATGCTGAGCAAAGGGAATAGAACCAAGAGAGCAATGAATACATCAACAGCAACATTTTGAGATGAACAACCTTGATGTAAGCAGCTCCTCTCAGCAGTCCAAAAAGCTAGGACAACTCTATTGGACTGGCTATAGACTATTTTATCCCTATCCAGAGGAAGAAAAACAAAATGAAGCATACACAAATAAAAAAAAATTCCTGAATCTGATGAAAACTTTATAAAAATTATCTCTTAGGTATCTCTTTCCCTTAATCCTAATTTCTCATGCAGAAAATGAATGATTTGGAAACATATTTAACAAAATATGTATGTGAAATACTAACCTGACTCTTCCCTGCTGAGGGGAAGGAGTGGGAAGGGATAGCTGAGTGAAATTTTGTATCTTGGAAATATGCATGTTCATATGGATGAAAATTAATAAATAAATTGAAATTTTTTTAATTAAAAATTCAAAAATCTAATAAATCAAATATGAATATACTGTAGTTGAAAATGTGTTGAACCTGAATTCAGAGGACCTAAAATAAAAATTGAAAAGTGATTTCTTTTGTCTTGGTCTCATCTCTAAAATGAGGTTGGCAATCACACATTTTACTGAGAAAATAGTGTTTTTGTTTCTGTGTGTGTGTGTGTGTGTGTGTGTGTGTGTGTGTGTGTGTGTGTGTGTGTGTGTTATGGGCATCTTCTTTTTGCTCTAATTAATTTTAAATTAGTCCTTCATAGCTTAGATCACCTTTTTTTCCATGAAATCTCTGAGACTTCCCATATTTTTCATAAGATTGTCCTATAGTCTTTGTAATCTTAATCTTAACATCTTCCCTATCATTTCTCTTTCTACTGCCTCCATACATTACTAATCTTAAGAAATCTGAATCAGAATTATTGCCCTTTATATCTGTTCCTTTTCACAATAAAATCTTAATGAAAATTTTTCTGTTACATTCATTTTCTCCTCTTCCTATTGTTTGACTCATTTGTCAATCTCATCACTTTTGCTTCCTTAAATAAATAAAATTACTATAAAATTAGCAGTATTTTTATAATTTAGATCCTTTATTTTTACATCACTCATATTTTCAAGTGTTTCCCTTCTCATTTTCTTTAACAAAGAGCCATCCCTTATAATTACCATAGAGAAACAAAAGAAGGCTTGTCCTCACAACATGTACAGAGTGTTATGTCTGATTCTAAGATAAAAGGTTTGTGTGAGGAGAAATATGTTTCAGGTCATCATATACTTTCAGAAGTGGAGTGCAGATTCTTCAATCTCATGTGGGTTGGCAGCAGAAAGAATAAAAAAATGAGGAAAAATAGTTCAGCTAAACTAATCAAGCTAAATTTTATTATACAGTGATCCACAATCACATATATATCAATTTCTACAATAAAAGGGTGAAATTCAATACTATCTAAATTCTCAAATATCATAGTGTTATCTCATATCTCATCATAATTGACCTGAGGAGCAATTGAAACTTTTGATTATTTTCAGAAACTAAAAACTTTATTCTTTTTGTATTTCATGATATTCTTCCATTTCATTCTCCTCCACCTTCTTTGAATATTCTTTCTCCATCTTTTCTTTTGTTTATTGATCCATATTATGTTCCCTTCCTGTGAGTAAATTATGGGTTTTTTTGGTTTGTCTTGAATCTGCTGCCTTGTCTTTATTCATATAGAAACTACTTCAGTTCAGTGCCTCATCTCTCACCAAGACAATTGACGTTACCTAGATAATATTCCTGCATCATCTCTCTCCAGTCTATCCTTCACACAGGAGATTGTGATTTTTCCAAAGGCACATATGTGACTATGTCATGCTCCAAATCAATAAACTTCTTAGAATATTTATTGTCTTTATGATAAAATATAAATTTCACTTATTTATATAATAATTTATATATTTATATATATTTATATAAATATATATAATTTATATGATAATAAAATATAATTTTCTCTTATTTACTTATAAATTCCTTTACAACATATATATATATGCATGCATGTATATGTATATGTATGTATGTGCATATGCATATATTCCTTCTTGCTGTTCTTTTCTTGTTATGCCCTATCTACCCCTTTTATCATGTAACACTGTTTATTTCCTATGGCTAAAATGTGCTCTCTTCTCAACTCTGTATGTATGTGAATTCCTTTTATTACTTCAAAGTTTTCTTTAAATGCAAAATTTATTATACAACCTTTCCTGTTCTCCCCAGATTTTAATGTCCTTCCCTTAAGAAATCATCTTTCATTAATCTTGTGTATATTGGCATGCACTTATCTATACTCCTATTGTATTCCTCTGATAGACTTTAAGCTCCTACAAGGCAGATGTTGTTTTGTTCATGTCTTTGTATTCTTGATTTTTATAATTCCAGTAGTCTTGAAAATGATTGTTGACTCACTGATTTTAAACTAAGCTCTAAGTTCCCTTTCATCTTTTTTTTTTTAGGTTTTTGCAAGGCAAATGGGGTTAAGTGGCTTGCCCAAGGCCACACAGCTAGGTAATTATTAAGTGTCTGAGACCGGATTTGAACCCAGGTACTCCTGACTCCAAGGCCGGTGCTTTATACACTATGCCACCTAGCCACCCCTCCTTTCATCTTAATATCTATGATTTCATTTGCTGAATTTTTTAACCATAATAAATCTGTAAGACAATTTGTTAATTCATGGTAGTGTTTTACTTAAATCCATGTAGGCAGGATCTATCCTTTATATATATATATATATATGTATGTATATATATATATACATACATATATATATATATTTAATATCAGGGTTTAATAATTAGGAAAGTTTTTGACAATGTTCTTTGTGAATGATTGTTCTCTTTTTCTCGGGAATCTAACTATAAATTATGGATTATTTGCTCAAAGATGAAGTATTTCTGACTATGGAACATGACAGAGGAAGCTGGAGAATAATGCTATTGGGAAATTTACATTTGATAAAGACCCTTGAATTATAGTCAGAGGCCTTAATATAGTATCAGCATAATCAAAATATTCCCCTTTTCTTTGGAAAGACAGGTTTAAAAAGAGTAGAAAGTTGAACAGTAATATAAGGAAGGACTATAATGTAATGATAATTGAAACAAAAACAGAAATGCAAAAAAAGTGTGAAGACATGAATAAAATAATGCAGAAAAAAATTGAATCTTGCTAAAATCAGAAAATAGTGTAAATTCTATAATAAGATATCAGTAGTATCTATGTCATAACATTATTGAAAGATGAAAAAATGTTTTGACATCTTAACAAATGTCTAATAAATATGTGTTTTTCCTGATCATCCCCTATACATGCATCTCCTCATAAAATCATGCTGACATCGACTGTACATTCAAACTTTTACTGCATATGATACAAGAAAAATGAATCATTAGATGTCTTCCTCCCTATAATAAGGAAGTAGTATATCATTATCCTATAATGACAATTCTTTAATTTATTCAAGTACTGAATATTATATTATATTTAGCAGTAAACTATTTCTATGATTCTTCATTGTTCCATCTATCTGTCCCTCTTTTGAACTTGTTTTTCTTGCCTCCCTGCCTACATTTGATCATTAAAGTTTTCCAAAGTTCTTTAAATGTCCTTTAGTATCACTGTAACTTATTCCTCCTCTACTCCATAAACAAAATTTCAAGTATAATCTTTATGTAGGTAACTTCCAATTCCATATTTTCAAACAACCTTTTTTTTCACATTAATAGTTACAAGTCTGTACTCTATTTTCTACTTCATTTTTGCTATTAAGAAAAGCTCATGATAGCTAAAAATAAATCTCATTCCCTTATTTGAGCATCTCTTCAAAATCTGTTTGATAACATCAAAATAATATGGTTGATTCTTCATTCTCTTAACCATCAAATTTAATTAAAAAGACAATAAAATTAATCAAATAACACTATGTGCAATAAATTTTGTTAGGTTGTAGATTAAAAAAAAACAAATGAATAAATAAGAAAAATCCTGAAATGTAAAATAAATACAAATTAAAAACTTAATTACTCTTCTTTTTGATTCTTTTTTTTCCTTTCCTTTCTTTCTTTTTGTTATGAGAGATGGAACACTGACAATAAGAAGAATCAGGAAAGGCCTGATATACCACTGAATTGAAACTTGAATGGAAACTGAAGTTGCCACATAGTCTTAAAGAGGGGAAGAATTCCAAGAACAGAGAGCCTGTGATAACACATCAAGTTTGGAGAATGTTGAGTATGAAGAAGAGTAATCAGAGGAAATTGGTTACAGGTAGAATGTATTCATTTCAGGACAGGTATTAAGCTATCATATATGTAAAACATTTTAACTTTCTTTTTCTATTCCTAATTACTATATCCAAAGATTCCATCCAATAAAAATCAGATATAGATAAAAGATCACTGGCTCAATAGTCAAAGAATGAGAATGCTTACTTCTAATATTTACTATTTGTTTAATCTTGAACAAGTCTTTTAAACTACTTGAGCTTTCATTTCTTTATCTGTAACTCAATGATCTTGCACCATATATCCATTAATTATATATTGGTAACTGGTTCATCTATCTCAGTTTTAGGTAAATCTGTTAAATAAATGCCACAAAACTTATTAGATATATTTTCTGTTTTTATTCAAACATTTTAGAGTATGTTGCTCTCCCCAATTACATGTGAAAGCAATTAAAATTTGGTATTTTTTAAAATTTGAATTACAAATTCTCTTACTTGCCAAAGAAAGCAAAGAATTTGATATAGGTTATTCATGTGCACTTATTCAGAATATAGATCAACATTAGTCATGTTGTAAAAGACAATACAGACTGAAAAATATTTTAAAAAACTTCAATTTGCATTCAGAATTCATCTGTCCTTTCTCAGGAATTTTTCATCATAAGTACTTCAGAATTATCTTAAATCTTTATATTACTGCTTATATCTAAGTCATCCATGATTGATTGTTATACAGCACATTTATTAGTATGTTTTCAACATTTTCCTGTTTTTGCTCACTTCACTTTGCATCACTTCATGTAAACATTTTCAATTTTTTTTTTCCTGAGAGCATCATGTTTATCCTTTTTTATTTATATGCAGTGAAATGGTATAGTGAATAGAGCACAGGCATTGAAATCAGGAACACAGGAGGTTTGAATCCTACCTCACACACTTGACACTTGGGTGTCCTTGGGTAAGTGACTTAACCCTGATTACCTCATTCCCAGGGTCATTTTCAGTCTTCCTGATTCATATCTAGCCAGTGGACCCAGAGCTCTGGAGGAGTACTAAGGATTATGACTCAGCAGAGTATCCACTCACCTAAACACAATTCCTGTACTTTTCATTGCATTACTTCCCCTGATATCATAGTATTCTTCAAGAACAAAGGAAAAATATCATCATTAAAACTATATCATAATCTTCTATCACAACTTTTTCAGCTATTCCCTAATTAATTGACATCTCTTTAATTTCCAATTCTTTATAGAAGAGCTGCTACATATATTTTTGCACATATAGATCATTTTCCTCTTTTAAAAATAAATCTCTTTGGTAAACAGATCTAGTAGTGATATTACTGCATCAAAAGGGATGCAGAGTTTGATTGCTTTTGGACATAGTGTCCAAATGTTTCTCCAGAATGGTTGGATTAATTCACAATTTCACCAACAGTGCACTAGTTTCTCTTTCCAATATTTTCCTTGTCCTTTTTCTTTGTATTAGTCAACCTAATTAGTTGTAGAGCTGTACTTGACAGTTACTTTAATTTGCATTTTTCTAATAAATAATGATTTAGAGTGTTTTTATATGAATTTAAAATAGCATTGTTTGCTTCATTTGAAAACTGCCTACTTATATTTCTTTTTAGCATTTCTCAATTGGAGAATGGTTTTTAAATTTAGCTTAATTTTCTATTTATTTGAGAAATGAAGCCTTTATTAGAAGAAACTTACTATGTATTATCCCCATCCCATTTCCCCTAATTATTCTCTGCCCTTTCTCCTGTTGCCTCTCTGCCCTCAGTAGTATTTTGCTTCCAACAACTCACTTCCCTTATTCTTCCTTTACTTCAATCACTCCCTTTTGTTCTTTTTTTAGGATTTTTTTACAAGGCAAATGAAGTTAAGTGACTTGCCCAAGGCCACACAGCTAGGTAATTATTAAGTGTCTGAGACCGGATTTGAACCCAGGTACTCCTGACTCCAGGGCCAGTGCTTTATGCACTGCACCACCTAGCTGGCCCAATCACTCTCTTTTTTATGCCTTCTTTCTTCTACTTACCTTTAGGGTAAAATGGATACCTATACCTTCTCCATCCTCTTTTTCATATTTCCCCCTATGTTCCCCTATAAATGAAATAATTCTTTTGTGTTTATTAAATTCAGATAATTTACTCCATCCTACAGGTCCTTTTCCTCTTTTCACAGTGCATGTTTTTTTTCACATTTCTAAATTTTTTATGGTTTAGATAATTATCCCATCATATTTGCCTCATACCTATGCCTGCTATGTATCTTCTAACTGCTCCAATAATGATAAAATTAATAGGAGTTACAAATAACACCTCATGCATAAATGTAAACAATTTAAATTTATTGAATCCTTGAAAATTTCTTTTTTATTTACATTTTTATACTTTTCTTGAATCTCATATTTTAAATTTTCTACTCTAAAAAGTTGTATTCAGCACTATTCTTTATAAGAGTAATAATTGAAAGTCATTTATTTCATTAGATAGCCATTTCCTAACATGCAGGATTATGCCCTTTTTGCTATAAGATATTCTTGGTTTCAATCCTAATATCTTTGTCCTCTAGAAAATCATATCCCAAGCCCTTGGATTCTTCAATATAGGAGCTACTAAATGTCTTGTTATACTGACTGAAGCCCCACAAGATTTGAGTTGTATCATGGTACTTAACTATATCTCATCCTTGAAAACTTCCTGGAGCTCTGGAATTAGGATATATTTCTATTAACCTTCATATGGAGATCTCTTTAAGAAAGTGATTAGTGTATTCCTTCAATTTCTATTTCATCCTGTCATTCCAGAATATCAAGGTAGTTTTTCTTTATACTTTTTTTGGGGAAAGTGAATGTTATTTTTTTAAACATGGTTTCAATTCAATAATTCTTAAATAACTTCTCTTGGATCTATTTTCCAGTTAATTTTTTTCAGTGAAAACATTTTCTTCTTTTTTCAATTTTGTTTTGTTGTGTCTTCTTGTCTTATGAGAGCATTATCTTCCACTTGCTCATTTTTAATTTTTAATTAATTACTTTCCAAAGTGAATTTTTGTACCTCTTCTTCCATTTGAAAGATTCTGCTTCTTAAAAAGTTCCTTTCAACAGATGTTTGTGCCTCTTTTATCATAAGGCCTATTCAGTTCAATAAGTGTAATTTTCTTCAGTTTTTTCATTCCTCATTTATTGAGCTATTGACAACCACATTTTTCATAATTTTCATCCTTCCCAATTTTTCATCTACTTTATTTTTTATTAATTTTTGTGTTTTTTCAGAAATTTTTTAATTCACTTTGAATGATGAAGATTTGATTATTGTCTACTAAGTTCGTGTTTTGATCATCCCTTTTACAAAAATCAATTTCCAGTCAGATTCTTTTTTTGTTGCTGTTGTTTGCTTTTTTGACAGTTAATTTCTTGAATTTTTTAAAAGGCTAAGTTAAGGTGAGCCTCAGTTCTCCTTTTGGAGAGAATTGTTGCAATCTTACGACCTTTCCTATTGATGACCTCAGACCTAGTTCCGAATTCTATAACTTTTCAGTTCCTTCAAGATGAAACAATCTAAAGAAAACTGCTCTCTTGTCCTGTCTGTGTTTGACCAAAAGCACATTTTTCTACCATGGATTTGTGACCAGAACCCTTCCTTTTCTTTGTGCCTCAAGTTCTGTTTTGCTAGTTATCATTGCTTATCCTGAGATAGGGACCTAGGACTGGAACCAGGATACAAGTATGGACAATAAGCAGTCATTCTCCTATTGCCAGTAAAGGGATACTTGCAGTCTCCTTCTGACAGGTTATCAGACTCCCTTACCATCTGTGGGCAGAGAGTTCTGAAAGTGGATGATGCTTCTGTTGATTATCATTCACAAATCTGCCTGTTGGTTTAGAGAGATCAGGCCTGTGCTAGCCTAGCCTACCTTGGACTGTGTTCCACTCTCATTCCGAGGGAATATATATTTCTTGCTTACCACTTAAGTTGTATTGGACTGAAAATTTGTTTAACCCTTTCCTTTTATTCATTCTGCCACTTTAGAATTCATTTTGAGGAATTATTTTAAGTTTGAAGAGTGATTTGAGAGATCTCAGTCTAGTTCCTGCCTTTTCTTTTTAAACTTGCTTTCAATACCAGAAAAATTTTCCAAAAATATTCCTTTGCTCTTATAACCATTCAAATGTATTCTAGTTCAGTAAAATAAAACCCAACTTCAACTTTTCATTTATATCCTTTCATGTATAGCTGCAATTTATCTTTCCAGTTTTATTTCTTCATAACACTTACCTCTATTCTTCCTCCACTCTATTTACTATACTATCAAACTAATAGTTCTAAAGCACATCATCCCTAGAACAAAGGAAAGGAAAAGAGCATTTATTAAATCCAGATATTGTATTGAGTGCTTTAAAATATTTTCCTCACTTGATAGTTACAAGATCCCTGGGAGGAAGGGTTTATTACTGTCTGCATTTTGCCTTTTGTAGAAACTGAGACAGATATAGGGTATGTAATTTTCCAAGGTTAACATATCTAGCTATGTTTTTGTTCAAATCTTCTTGACTCAAGTTCTCTACTGATTTTCACTTCTTTTTCTTTTTAGTTTTTTTTTTTGCAAGGCAATGGGGTTAAGTGACTTGCCCAAAGCCACACAGTTAGGTAATTATTAAGTGTCTGAGGCTGGCTTTGAACTCAGATATCCCAGGGCCAGTGATCTATCCACTGCTCCACCTAGCTGCCCCTATGCTTTTCACTTTTACTCCTTAACTGCCTTAGGAGTATTATGCTAGGCAAAGTATTAGAGACTTAGAAGGGAACAGATAAGGAAACTAAGGCCCACAACAGATAGTCATTGCTGAAGACTTTAGAACCCATAGGTTTTCCTCTATGTCATGTACACTTCTGGTATCTCCAGTTAAAAGACAAAAAAAGAAAGGAGATATGAAAAAACAAATAGTAAATGTTTATTAAGCTCCAGGCACTGAGCTAAACTGTGGGTTTATTAATAAAAGGAAAAAAGAGATAGTCTTTGTACTCACCTTAATGAGGGAAGACAAAATAAAAAAGGGTTTAAACTAGGAAATTCTTTCTAACCCAATTTTCCCATCTATCATATTGATACATATGATATAATATTAATAGATATTATATCATATCATAGATCTCATAGAGTTGTTGTGAGATTGAAAGTAATGATGTTTCCCAAGTCTCTATATTCATGTATGTAAAACTTCTTACAAATTTTAAAGCCCTATATAAGTATATGAAATGTGAGCTCTATGGACCTATAATTATTCTCTTCTTCCTAGTATATTGACCTTGAGGACTAGGACTTTGTTTTGTTTTTTAGATTTGTATCTTAAAAAAGGAAATAAAATAAATTTCTGTCTTCTCATCATGAGATAAAATATTTTACTTATAGTAAATGCTTATTTAATTGATTAGACTAGCTTTTTCTATTTTTGAGTGGTAGCCTTCACCCCCTATTTGGCCAGTCAGTTTGTCATGTCATTTCATTAACTTAAGGTTAGGAGGGGAATAGATTGTCCATATAGAAATGACCAGGAAGCCTTGGATTCAAATTCTGTTTCAGTCACTTCTTAGCCACATAACACTTGGAGACATTAACTTCTTTATCCTCTTCTTGTAAAATGCAGGGACTTTTAAGGTCATTTCTAGTTCAAAATATATGCTCTTATAATCCCTTTACATTTCCAGATTTACTAACTTCTTTATATCCTATCCATGAATTTTCAGGAAGAATGGGATGCCTTACAGACTCCATAGCATCATGGCCCATAAGCAACAACTCCTTCTTATGAACTTCTCAAGAAAATCTCATATCTTTTTTATAAAGTAGAAGAAAGTAAACACTAGGTATGGACATAAAGGGCATAACAATCAATATAATTTGAATGAGAAAACCTCCTAGAAACATTAAATAGGCAAAAATATTAGTTGACCACAGAGAATTCCAGTTATCCAGGAGGGTAAATGGCAAGTGCAGGAATTATGATGATTAGGAGGTATAAATTATTGCATATAGATATAGATATAGATATAGATGATAGAGATAGAGATAAAGATAGAGATAGATAGAGATAGAGATAGAGATAGATAGAGATAGATAGAGATAGAGATAATATAGATAGAGATAGAGATAGAGATAGAGATAGATATAGATATAGATATAGTTAGATATAGATATAGATAGATGATATAGATATAGATATAGATAGATATAGATATAGATATAGACATAGATATAGATATAGATATAGATATAACTACACAAATCATTTATAATAAAAATTTAACCAGCAACTATATGCCTCTTGAGTCAGTGAAAGAGAATCCTTTGGGAATTATTTTTATAAGCCGTAATTTTTATAGGTTTATATATAGCAATGAAACGAATTTATTTGATTCCATGGAAGTGTGATATAGCATTTCATGAATAAAGGGAGAAACAAATAATTATGAAGATTTGGATTAATGACTTACCACTAATGTATAATAGTTGTGGAACCTCGATGAAGTCACAATATCTAACTTCAAGCAATTCTTCAAGACAGTGAGACTGTAAATTAAAGAGCATTTGCATTATAGAGAGTTGTTGACTACTGGAAGTTCAAGTGACATCCAATGGTAATATCACCTTTTTCTTAGTAGTGAACTTGAGCCCATTTCATTTGTCCTGTCTTTAAGGCCAAGACAAAAGTAACGTCCATTTTTGCATACTGTCTATTTATAATTATACACACACACACACACACACACACACACACACACACACACACACATATATATATATATTTAAATATATATACATACCTATGGATAAATGACAAAAATAAAAATATGGTAACAATATAGTACTTACTATGAGCAAATAGTTTTCTCTTTGTCTCTGTCTTTCTCTTTGTAGAGCAATGATTCCATTGCTCTAAGAATTAAGGAACTCCTGGTGCTAAGGAATCTACTAAAATAGATTAGCAAGTATTCTGTAAAATAGTCTTAGAGAGTTATCTGTGGTCACCAGTTAAGTGACTTGTAAAGGGTCATGAAGCCAGTAATTTTAAAAGCAGGACCTAAATCTATATTTTATAAACTCTGATACTAGCTCTCTATCCACTACACCACATTGCATTAGATGGACAAATGATAGATAAAAGTTCAAAATTAGATAGAAATAATGTTATTTGCGTAATCTATAGACGTACAGCTACTTAGCTAAAACTAGATAATAGCTACATTTACATAAATATACACTTGTATATATTCATGATATGTGTTTTTATCTGTGCATGCATAATAAAATACACAGAAATATGTATACATACATAGAGATATGCACATTCTATATGCTAGTATTCTAAAAGAATTATTTTAGCATCTCTGACTCTGGAGAAATAGCCCACTGAAATAAGAAGGAAAAAACAAATTGATATGTGTCAGTTCAGGCAGAAGACAAGAATTCCATCTTCCTAAGCAGATGCCATGAACATTTAAACAGCTGTCAAAACCAGTTCAAACTATTGTCCGTCTTGACCTTAAGACCAATTTAGTTTTTAAATGTTATTTTTTAAAAAGAAATGAAAGAACAACACAGCACAGTTACACAGCTGCCTGAAATATTAAATGAAAGAATGAACATCTGCTCAGTCACTCTTCAAACTCTAATGGGTTGGAAAGAAATCCTGTTGTCTTAGATCTTTAAGAACATCTGAGACCTATATGATTTCAGCACCTGTGAAAGCTCCCTTCCCCAAACTTCTTTTCACACTTCAAAGCATATTCCTCTAGATTCTGCCAAACATATGCCACATAACAAGACAACAAATTATTAATAATATTTATGCCATTGCAAACCCTCTTCCGATGAATAATTTAAAGGGAGAGCTAAATTGTTATTTGGACTTTAATAAACCTATACTTTGGGAGAACAAACATCTTCCCTTTGGGAGAAGAAAGTTGAAAGAGAAGAAACTTGGAGCAAACAATTATTTTAACAATGAGCTTTTAAGAATTATTGCTCCAAGAATTATGTGTATTTGTGATGCAATAAAGCTGAAATATTATTCCCTTAGAATATTAACATTTCATTCAATCTTTTATTTGAAAATCATTTTTAAAAACTTCACCCTCACAGCAAAGGGCTTGCTTAAGGAATGAAGAAATTCTACAATTTCAAAAGAATGTTTCTACAAAATTAATGTAAAAGATTTCTACTCAAAGGGAAATGTGGCAAGTTTTAGGAGTGATTTTTACTGACTAAGATTGTAAAACTAGAATTTTAACACTGATTTACACCCTTAATGCAAGGTAATACATTTGGCTACAAACAGCTCTTAAAACAAGTCAACAGGAAAATTTCTAATGAGCAGGGAAATCTTTTTTGTAATTTTTTTCACTTTGGATGATTCAAAATATAATTTATAAAACTTGATAAACATGATTAGAAAAAAATGTCTGAAAAGTTTTTAAGAGTTGGTGGTGGTGAAGTCAGAGGACAGGTAAAATAGTGTGACATGATCTTAAGAAAAAGTTGATAAAATTTCAAGTTATACTGAGACAGAGTATCCAGATGATGATATTGAAATAATTATGTTCAAGTTTTTTGATGCATAATACATTTTCAATATGATTTCTTTTAGAGAGGAATTGTTTGAATATGCACTGCAAATGACAATAAGCTGATCCAAAATGGTCAATCTCTACTATATGAAATCAACTTGTGGTTGCTTCCCCATCATTATTACTTTGTTAGTTGAGTGTGGAATTCTGTCACACACCCACCCACCCACACACACACACACACACACACACACACACACACACAAAAAGACAAAGTAGGTCATTTTGCACATATTTTGTTGTTTTTAATTCTCTGATTTTAAAGCACTAGATATTATTCCAAGAATAGTTCTAAGAGCTGTAGTTTTAATGAGCTCATTTCAGTAATTGTAAGAGTTATTCCCATAACTGGGGCTTAAAAGAATAAATGCTGAGATCATAATGAAAGAGAATTAGTCACACCAAAAACACTAAGGAAACTAAAACAAAAATAACTATAACAAAACCAAAAGGTCAGAAATTATTGTTGCATAAGAAGCAAATTTCTCCTTTAAAAAATAAGCAAAGGTCTTCAACGGGATCATGACATGAAAATTTACCTAAAATTCAGGTAATTTAAGACTGTGAAAGGATCTCAGTAATCATTCTGTTCAGTTCATTTTAAAAAGAAATACTTAATGCAACACAGATCTGTCAAATTATAGTCAAGTCTGTTTGAAGACATCAAGAATAACCAACTATACTCCAGGTAGCACATTTCACTTTTACCCACCTCTAATTTTTAAGAAGCACCCTTCACATCAAGTGTATTTTTTTCTTTTTCTATTCCATTAATTTTTCTTCTTCAATTCTCTGGAACCAAAGTCAATGAATCTACATCAAAACACCTCAAATTCTTGAAGACAATTGCCATGTCCTTTGTAATTCTTCTCTAAATTAATCATTTGGTCAGGTAAATGTTGCAATGATTAGAGCACTGGGCCTAGAGTTAGGACGATTAATTTTCCTGAATTCAAACTGACCTCAGACACATAATACCTGTGTGACCCTGGGCAAATCATTTGTACTTTTTCCCTCACTTTCCTCATCAAAAATGAACTGGAGAAGGAAATGGCAAACCACTCCAGTATTTCTGCCATGAAAAGCCAACTGTGATCATGGAAAGCTGGACAGGACTGAAAAACAACTCAAAAACCAAAATTAATCATGTCCAGTTTCTTTAACTGATCTTCATGTGGCAAAACCTCTAAACCATAGAATATTGTTTTAGGTGCTTTCTTCCGAATATCATCCAGCTTTCAAGTGAATAAAACTTTGGCAGAAAAAAAAAAACTGCTTATGATGTTCCTGAGGATCTCTGATAAGGAGGGCACATTACAGTGGGATTATTAGTTCTTGGTCACTATGCATTTTTAATGAAGTTAAAGTTTGTTTCACTTACCTTGACTTTCACATCACATTACTGTTGCATATTGAACTTCTGGACCCCAAAACACCTAATTAATGTTGCTGTCATTTATCAGAGCAACTATTATCAAGCTATATTTCTTCTACCTCAGCCTTTCTAAGTGGATATTTTAAAGACTTAAATGCAGAATTTATATTTCATTAGATTAATACCAGTGATTTAGGCTGTTGAAATCTTTTGTATATACCATGTGATGTATAGCTCTCATATTTGTTTAATCGGATAATTAGATGTGTAAATATATATATATATATATATATATATATATATATATATATGCATATCACCTCTTTATATAAGTCACTACTTGAATTATTAAGCAGCATGGTGCCAAGAATAACAACCTGGAGGATTTAACTAGATATTTCTTGAAATCTTGATCCCCCAAATTAACAATCTCTCTTATAACTACCCAATTGTAATCCATCAGATTGCATTATTCCATATTCCATATTTTTTACATTTTCTCAATAAGAATAGTGTGAGTAATTAATAAAAATTGCTAAAATATATATGTAAACTATACTCACATCATTTCTTTTTATACTAATTTTCTAATGTTTTCAAGAAATGAAAGTCACTGTGGCAAATCTGACTACTTTTCTTGATAAAGTCCTTGTTGAATTAATGGAATCACTGTTTTCTTTTCTAAATATTCATGAACAATCTCACTAATAGTCCATTCTAATATTTTTCTTGGAATAATAGTCAAATCAGTAATCTAACTCTTTTTACTTCAGTTTACTCAATTGACTACAAGTAAATCTATATTCTCTCCTCAGGTACCAGTTTCTTATCCAAATGTTCTCTTAACATTTTTTTCTCTTTGGAATCACATGCTTTAATTGATCAATAGTGAGGGGAAAACCTATTATCTTTACAAAGACAATGCAAGTTTTGGAAACAGATTTTGTGTTACATATAGAAACCACACAAATAACCAGAAGTTATTAATCCATCTTAATATATAATGAGATTTTTCTGTTAGCCTTGACACAATATTAATAGAAACTTTTTTCAGGAATTACATAATTCCCCAATGGAAATAAACTACTGCACCATGACCTTTTAGCATATACCACATCATGAAAGTTTTAGAAATAAAACCAAAAGATGGCAATAAACATATTTCTATGATCTGGGAAATTATCTGATTTAAACTATACTGAAAACCAGACATCATAAGAATAAACTTGCAAAAATGGACAGTTCATCAAAAAATACATTTAGTATTCTAATGATAAAACTGAGTAATTCAATGATAAATAATTAAATATTTTATTAAATCTTAGAAACTCAATACAAACTGATGAAAATAAGTGAATAAAGCAGAAACCTTTTATATTTTATATTAAATTTTAACATAAAATGTGGTAAAGTTTGTTCATTTATTTTGTTCTAAAATTTACATATGATATCATATTATATTTTGCTATACCAGACTTTATCTAAAATATTATATTCAGTCTTGAATTCCAGAAGTAAAGACCCAAAAATATTAATAATAGTAGAGTGTTTATATAGTTCTTTAAGGTTTGTGAAGCATTTTATGCTTACAGAATTTCTTCAATTATAGTTTCAAATTACTTTGTTGATAATTCATTTCTCTATTTTATTCCTTTTCTAATGTTTTCATAAAAAAGTTATTGGAGTTATTTCTCTTGATAGATGTGACAAAGAATCCTGAATTATTTTGATATTTGTTATATAGCAAAGAAAAAATAAAATCCTAACAAAGAACAATAAAACAACTGACTAATTTGAATGATATATTCAGAAAGACATTAAAATTTTTTAGAGTAACCAGTGAAAGGTAACTAAAAAGGCAAATGACTTGAGATTATGCTTTTGCAAACATTGTTGATCAGTAGAGATAGAAGATCTAAAACTTATAGCATAGCTATTTAAAGTATTTGTAGATGACAGGTTTGTGGAACAATGGAGTTAGTATTGGCCTTGGAGTCAAAACTTAAGTTCAAATTTTGCCTCAGACACTTTCCATTTACTAACTATATGATACTGGGTAATTCACTTAAGCAGATTCTCACTGACTAAAGTATTTGAATAATGATGCTTGGGCCAAAGGAAACAAATACACAACCAAACAAAAAATAAGTTATGATAGCTGTTTTATTTAAATATTGAAAATGAGCATAATTTTCATATCTTGAATTAGAAAGGGTTTCTTCTTGAGTCAATGGACATGCCTACACTGGAAATGGCTATGTAAAATCTGACCATTTGTCAAATGTATGTGTACTAAAATGATTCATTTTCAGATGCTATGTGCATTAGGTGACTGCTTGGTCACCTAAGTAGATCTCTCTTAACTATGAGATTGCATACTACTATGGTTTCAAGCATTTACTTCTCTGAACTAACCTTGTTGAATGTCTCCTTGATATTTTAAACTTTGTTGGCAATATTGTGTATAATTTATCTTTGGCACTTTGGATAGCAAAGTTAAAATAAATTGGTTTGCAATGGTTAGGACTGTCACTCTCAATGGGAATTTGAGAATGAGGTTGGTCTCCTACATAGGCAATACCTACTTTTAATACTTTCATAGCAATGTTACCTTATTATAGTAGAATATCTCACCAATAATGGGAATCATAAGTTTTCCATTTAGTTTTTCAAATAAGGATGAAAAATAGAAGTTCTTTGACTAATCAAATATTTCTTCAACAAGCTATACAAGATAATGTTTTGGGACTAATGTATATGAAATAAATAATGATGATGATGATTTAGCTGCTGAGTGTTTATATGACACTGCAACATGATTTCAATTAGAGTTGCAAATAAATTTTGTGAGCATTCATTTACTTTATATCATTTAACAATATCAGAGGATCATTTAAAAACTATTTCTGTTCATTTATATGACAAGGAATCTTGAATTACTATGATATATAGAAATTTGTATATCTATAGGAAAAAAAAGAAAATTTTGCCATTTAAAATTAGCAAAACCAACTAATTTTAATTCCTTCACTCCATTATTTATGCTCTGATGAATATGCATATAAGCAGTGAAACCAGTCAAAATATACGAATTGAAAATAAAATGAGATTTATCAAGGGATATAGTTATAACACTAGATGATTAAAATGACTATTTTAAAAGATACCATCTATCCTTAGGCTTTTCTAACATTCTAACATAATAGATATCTAATACATGTAGCACTAAGAGTATAAATAAACATTTCTATTGCTAAAGTAAGATTTTGGGATATTTAAGAAAAAGATCTAGTTTTGCTTAAAGAAACTTGAAAAGAAAAGAAGGTAAAATTTATCTATTCCTTCAAATAAAATTCAGAGATATTGCAAAATTTCTTCCTGACTTAGCAGAAATAAAATCAGGTTAGTAAGGTCTATTCTCAGCTCTTCTAAAAGCATGCTATATGGCCTTGGGAAGTTTGTCCAATGCTACTGTAAGGATTGCACTGCAGAAAAGGGCAATGATGCCCATCATTTGGGGAATGACTAAAGAAATTATGGTGCATGAATATTATGGAATATTATTGTTATGTAAAAAATCATAAATAGTTGGATTCTAGAGAAACATGGAGTAAGTTACAGGATCTGATGCTGAGTGAAAGGAGAACCAAGAGAACATTGTATACATTAATAACAATATTGTGACATGATCAAACTTGGTGGAATCAGCTCCTCTCAGTAGTTCAGAGAGTTAGGAAAACCATATTTGCTCCTTCCATGAGAATGTGGCTAAACACAAATTTGATATCAAGGGATATATGCATGTACCAATATCCACAGTAATGTTTGCTAGTGTGTCATATATAGTGTGAACACAGGCACACACACACACACACACACACACACACACACACAAACAATTCTTTTGCCTTTAGATGAAAGCTAAAAAAGTTGGGAATGTCAAACCATTCTATTATATCCTTATTGCCAGCTCATTCAACATATATCCCCCTTCTTCAAAGAACCTAATTTCACATGTTGTTTCATTCTTTACTGTTTAGCAGAAAGTAATCTATAGTTAGGAAATTACTTTATTTGCTCTTGATTTCAAGGATTTTATCATAAACCTAATGATGAGATTTTGTGGTTTGTTTGGTTTCTTTTCTGGACTTTGTGATTTTATGTATATAGGGAAATTATTGTGCAGAAACTACCTCTACCAATATAAAAATAAATTTGTAACGATAAACTTTTAGAGAATGTGCTGTAGAAGACAATATGACTCAGGTTCAAACAAAGAGTATGCATCAGACAGAAGATCAGGACCCATATCTATTTCAAACATTTACTCTATATGCTATGCCATTCTTCCTTTCCTAATGAAGAATTCTATTTCAAAATAGACAACATGAATAGACAACTGAACTCAGAGTGGGAAGAGCAGTTTTCAAAATTAACTTGTCATTCATTTGCTTCATGACCTTAGGTACAAATAATTTAATCTCTGTTTTAATTTCTCTTCTGTAAAATGGGTATAATCATTTGTCTAAATCATAGAATTGTTTTGAAGAGGAGAAAATATTTGCAGTGTTTTCAGTTAAAGCACTATATAAATGATAACCCTAATGACATACCAAATAAGAAAAAGAAATGTATATATGATCTTATTAATGGCATTTAGAAATCCATATTTTTTGTTTTTTTAACAAAGCAATGGGATTAAGTGACTTGCCCAAGGTCACACAGCTAGGTAATTATTAAGTGTGTGAGGCCAATTTGAACTTAGGTCCTCCTGATTCCAGGGCAGTGTTCTATCCATTACAACACTTTGCTGTACACAGTCTTAAATTTGAAAGAAATCTTTCAAATATGCTTAAAAGAACTCAAATCACATTTTTAAATGAATATTTTATTTGTTTTACAATTATATACAATAGTAGTTTCTTCCTATCATTATTGTAATGTTATGACTTTTACAATTTTTCCTCCATGTTCCCTTCACTCCCTCTCATGCCTGAACAGAAGGCATTCTGATAAACTTCAGTTTCCATTCTACACATTGATCAAATTTGAATATGTTGAGAGAAAAATCATCCTTGAGGGAAAAAATATTAGATATAGCAAAATTATGTAGTACATAAGGCAATTTTTTTTGAAAAATATTGAATGCAGTAGTCTTTAGTCTTTGTTTTAACTCCACAGTTCTTTCTCTGGATACAGAATTCTCCATCACAGTTATTCAAAAATTGTCCCTGATTATTGCACTGATGGAATGAGCAAGTCTATTAAGGTTGATCATCACCCTCATGTTGCTGTTAAAGTGTACAATATTCTTCTGGTTCTGTTCATCTTGCTCAGTATCAGCATCCAACCCAAGTCTTTCTAGGTGTTGTTGAAATCCCATCCTTACAGACTTGTAATAGAACAATAGTAATCCATAACCTGCATATACCACAATTTGTTCATCTGTTGCCTAATTGATGGACATTCACTCTATTTCTAATCTAGAGAACATAGGAATAAATGGTTTGTTCCTCAGAATGATGAGCAGTATCTATCTGAAACCCTCAACAAGCATTATATGAATGGGGATAAGTTAGAAATATTTCCAGTAAGATCAGGGGTGTAACAAGGATGCCTGATCCACTAATATTCAATATTGTTTTACAAGTGTTAAGTTCAACAGTAACAGAAGAAAAAGAAATTGAAGGAATTAGAATTGTGAAGAAAGAAACAAATCTCTCAGTCGTTTGCAGATGACACGATGGTATACGTAAAGAATCCTAAAAAAATATCTAAAAAACTACTAGAAACAATTAGTAACATTAGCAAAGTTTCAAGATTTAAAATAAGCCCTGATAAAACCTCAGCATTTCTATATTTATTATAAACAAGATATACAGCAAGAGCTAGAAAGAGAAATCCCATTCAAAGTAACTTCAGAAAATGTAAAATACTTGGGAGTCTATGTGCCAAGGCAGATTCAGAAACTGTATGAAAACAACTATAAAACCCTTCTCACACAAATGAAATCACATTTAAATAACTGGACAAATATCAACTGATCATGGATAGGCCAAGCTAATATAATAAAAATGACAATCCTATCAAAATTAAACTACTTATTTAATGCCCTACCAAACAAAATTCCAAAAAAATTACTTTAATGAGCTAGAAAAAAATTGTTAGTAAATTCTTATGGATAAATAAAACGTCAAAAATTTCCAGAATTTGGGGGTGTCTAGGTGGCACAATGGATAGAGCACTGGCCCTGGAGTTAGGAGTACCTGAGTTCAAATCTGGCCTCAGACACTTAATAATTACTTAGCTGTGTGGCCTTGGGTAAGCCACTTAACTCCATTGCCTTTTCAAAACTAAAAAAAAAAAGAATTTCCACAATTTAATGAAAAAAGTGCAAAAGAAGGGACTTAATCCTACCAGAGATAAAATTATGTTATAAAGCATAACTCATAAAAACTGTCTGACATTGTCTAAGAAAGAGAATGATGAATCAATGGAATAGATTAGGTTCAAAAGAGATAGCAGGAAATGATTCTAGTAATTTGCTGTTTGATAACCCAAAGAGTCCAGTTTCTAGGATAGAAACTCTCTTCAGTAAAAAGTTTGGGGAAAATTGGAAGTTAATATGGCAGAAACTTGGATTAGATCAACATCTCACACCCTATACACAGATAAGATCAAAATGGGTATCGGATTTAGACATAAAAGTCAATATTATAAGCAAATTAGGAGATCAAGGAATGGTTTACCTGATAGATCTATGGAAAGGGAAGCAATTTATGACCAAAGAAGAGATGGAGAACATCATGAAAAACAAAGTAATTTTGATTGCATTAAATTCAAGTGCTTTAGCACAAACAAAAGCACTGCAACTAAGATAAAAAGAAATGTAGTAAATTGGGAAACCATTTTTGCAACTAGTATTTTTGACAAAGTACTCATTTCTGAGAGTTGAGTCAAATTTGTATTATAAAAAAGCCATTCCCCAATTCACAAATGGTCAAAGGATATATAGAGCCAATTTACAGATGAGGAAATCAAAGCAATCCATAGCCATATGAAAAATTGCTCCAAAACATTACTGATTAGAGACTTGCAAATTAATGCATCTCTGAGGTACCATCTCACACCTCTCAGACTGGCCAATGAAGAGAAAGAACAATGAGCAATGTTGGAAGGGATGTGGGAAATCTGGGACACTAATGCACTATTGGTGGAGCTGTAAATTCATTCACCCTTTCTTCAGAGCAATTTGGAGTTAAGCCCATAGGGCAATAAAATGTGCATACCCTTTGATCCAACAATACCACTATAAACCCAAAAGAGATCATGAAAAAGTGTAAAACCATCACTCATACAAAAATATTCATAGCAACTCTGTTTGTGGTAGCAAAGATTTGGAAATCAAGTGAATATCCATCAATTGAGGAATGGCTGAACAAATTGTTATATTAGAAACCAGGAGGGATGGGAATTCAGAAAAGCCTGGAAGTATTTGTATGAACTGAGAGTTCATCCCTTTTACATTCAAAGTTATAATTACAGTCTCTTTATTGCCTTCCATACTATCTTCTTTCTGTTTGTATTTTTCTCCTTTTTTCACCTTATCTATTGCCCCCATTTATCCAACTCATTCCCCTTTCTTACCCCTTTACATTTTCCTCTTCTTTCTTCCCTTCTTTCTGATAGTTCCTCCTTTCTTCCCACCCTCCCCATTTCCCTTTTAATACTGGAAAGATAAGATAAGTTCCTTTACTTAACTGAGTGAGTATATGTTAATCCTTATTTGAGCCAAATCTGTTGAAAGGAAGATTCAGGTGGTTCTCACCTCCTCCCTTCTGCTCCTCTATTGCAATAGGTCCTTTGTGCCTCATCAAATAATGTGATTTACCCCATTTACTATCCTCCATCATCCCATCTTTTTTCTGTCTCCCCATTTTAAGTAGATATTATTTTTAAATCATTCTATCAGAGACACAGACAATTCATGAGTGTCAAGTGGTTAAGTATATCATTTCTAATAGAGGTAGTTCTCAAGAATTATGAGAATCTTTCTCCCAGATGGGGCTATAGCTAGTTTCATCTTATTGGATAGTAGTTATTTTTTTTTCTTTTCTCTTTTTTAACCTTTTCATGTGTATCTCCTGTTTAAAATCCAAATTTTCTATTTATCTCTGGTCTTTACATCAAGAAAAATTAGAATTTTCCTATTTTGTTAAATCCATCTTTTTCCCTGGAAGAGAAGGCTCAGTTTTTCCAGATAGTGAAGTTTTGGATGCATTGCAAGTTCCCTTGCTCTTCAGAATATTGTATTCTAGGACCTTTCATCCCTTAATGTTGATGCAGTCAGGTCCTGTGTAATGCTTACTGTGGCTGTTTTGTATCTAAATTATTTCTTTCTCACTGCTTGCAATATTTTCTCTTTTATCTTACAGTTCTGGAATTTGGCCACAATATTCCTTGGTGTTTTCATTTTGGGATCCCTTTCAGGAGGGGATTGATGTATTCTTTCAATAACTATTTCACCTTCTGGTTCCATTCCTTTGCAAAATCCTGAAATATCAATCTAGGTTATTTTTTCCTTAATGTTTTCAGTCTTAAGTTGTTTCTCCTGAATCTGTTCTCTAGGTCTGCCATTTTACTGATGAGGTATTTTACATTTTCTTCTATTTCTCCTGTTTTTTTTTTTAACAAATTCTTGTTTTGTCATGATGCCATTAGTTTCCATAGATTCCAATCTTTGTTTTAGAGAAGAATTTTCTTCATTACCTTTTGCAATTCCTGTTCCAAATGGTCAATTCTACTTTTGAAAGAGTTTTCCATTTGCCCAGTTGAATTTTACAAGGATTTGTTTTCTTGCTGTAAGGTGTTAATTTTGTCTTGGTTTTCTTTTCTCAATTGATATTTAAACTCCTTCCTGATCTCTTCTAAGAAGTCTTTCTGGGCCAGAGACCAATTCATATTCCCTTCAGAAATTCTAGCTCTGTCTCTGAGTTAGGATCTATGTCTTCAAGGTATTTTTCAATAAACCCTACCTCTGCCAGTATTTCTTCATTTCCCTATGATCATATGTTGGGGAAAGGGGCTGGTTCATAGATTTTTGGTGTTGGAATCCCTAGAAGCTTAGCTCACTGTACTTAGTAATTCCAAATGTGCTGGCCAGTAGGTGATGGTATATACTTTCTTTGGAGTGACTGTCACCTTGATTTGTGTCATACACCCTAGATCTCAGGTTATGTTCCAACAATGTGGGATGGGCTAGCAGGTTATTTTGTTATTTTCCCTATTCTTTGCATGGTACTAAGAGAGATCTGCTGTTCACACCTAAGTCTGTGGGGTGGGGGTGGGAGGTTTACTGTGTTTGTTCTAGGAAGAATCACTTTCTCTCACAGGGAATGGGGGAGGGGAGAACTCTTGCTGAAAATACTATTTTAGTGGCCCTGGTCTTCCAGACTAACTGAGCTCTAGAACTCAGTCTTGCTGAAATTCTCCTGCTTGCTGTGTACACAGCCAAAGCTTCTGAGTTGTTTTCTGGTTAGCCTGGTCATTACCCTACCAGCCCTGTTCTGGTTTTCTGCTCTCTGCCCCTGTCTCATTCATGCTTTCCTGAGACTGACCTTGTTGGTTGATGTTATTCTCCTAGATTGTTTTTCTTTATATTATAGATCTAAATGGTGTTAAAAGGCTGGATTCATATTAGTTCTGAAGGAAAGCCAAGAGACCTTAGCACAGTGCCTAGCTTTTCTCTGTCATCTTGGCTGGAAGTGGAGAATCACATTTTTAACCATTTTTCTGAAATTTTATAGAATCAGCATTAGATATTGAAATCAAAATGAAAAATATTATTCATATACATCTTCTTGGGATTACAGAAATTCAGAGGTGAAAAAGGTCTTCTGTTTTAAAGTGAATTAAAAACATCTAAAACTTCCTCTATGAGAAATCATCCAGATGTTGTTTGATGATATGGACTGATTACTTTCTGAGGCAGCCTAGGAACCATCTAGATAGCTCTAATTATTACTCAGCCTTTTTTAGTCTATGCATATTTTTTCTTTTTGTTTTTGTTTCATTGACATCAAGTTTCAACATTTCAATTTACAACTTGAATTTAGGTTTAGAAAAGGCTTTAAAATCTATTTAATCTAACCACAAAATTATGAAGAAATTGAGGTCTAGATAAGTTAACTTCTTTTTCGTTTTTTTTTTAGATTTTTCAAGGCATTGGGGTTAAGTGGCTTGCCCAAGGCTACATGGCTAGGTGATTATTAAGTGTCTGAGATCAGATTTGAACCTAGGTACTCCTGTCTCCAAGGCTGGTGCTCTATTCACTCACTGCGCCACCTAGCCGCCTCTAAGTTAACTTCTTCAGGTCCTTGAGCACTCAAGTTATACTACTTACCTTATGACTAAGGTAGTGAGAGACAAAAGCAAGATTTGAACCCAGTTACTGACACCCCAATCCAAGGCTTCCCTCATGTTCTACTGCTTCAGCTCCATTGACTGTACTTCTATCCTCTGGGGCTTAAATTAAACTCATCATTTTAGGCTTACATTTATTCAAATTCCTCTTTAAGATACATTTAAAGAAACTGTGTCTCAATTGATCTTTTTAAAAAATCTTCATATTTTTATAATTACATATTGATATTTATAGAAGACATTTTTGATAAATGATCTCCAAAATAGGGTTTTCTTTGAATCATTTTATTTAAGACAACCAGTAACCTATAACTTTTTTCCAGAAGACTGAAAAATTAATTTATCAGCATGCTTCTATACAGAAGTAAAAATAAACCCAGTAAAAAGCATTTTTTCTTTGTAGCACATGATCATCATTCTTTAAATCTTCATTATTTCCTCTAATGATTCTTTCCAAAAATTTAATGTAAACTTTGTTTCCTAATAACACTCTCAGCTAACACGTCTTGACTTAAATTTAGGCATATTTACTTAAAAGGACTGCCAAGTTTAAATCTAAGCATATATTAAGTAGTTATAATGTAACCATCACAATGTTAAGCATCAGGAATACAAATACAAGCAGAAAGCCTTAACTGTCTACAGGGAACTTAACATCTAAAAGGAGAATACAACATATCAAATGAAGTGGAAAATCTTTGTATGACATGAATGAAGTAAAGATCTCCAGATCAGACATATTGTTGAGAAAGACCAAGTAGGTCATGAGTACAAACTAAAGATGAAGGAAAACAGATCTGTCCTGGGCTTTGTCTTAAAATTGAGTTTCTGTACAATCATACATACACAAACTATATTAGATTAATTGCTGCTATTCGGAGGGGGAGGGTAGGAAAAATGATAGAATATATGGAATTTAAAAGCTTGCAAAAAGATAGATGTCCAAAACTATTGGAGGGGGGGGTAGTTATATTATGTTGTGGTTTGAGCAGCAGCCCTGGAGTCAGAAAAACCTGAATTCAAATTTGACCTCAGACATTGATACTTGCTGTGAGACCTGCTGCCTTGCAAAAACTAAACAAAGCAAAACAAAAAACAAATTATATGCATGTGTTGAAAAAAATTCCGTAGAAATAGAGTGTTTGGGAAGAAAAAGCAAAACCAGAAAATCAGAGGAAGATAACACAGGGTTGAGGATATTTACAGTATATAAAGTCAAAGAACTGAGTGAAAAGTTCCAGGATGAAGTTTCTAGGGCCTTGAGGAGACATCCCATGAGAGTTAAGAGATAAACTAGAAAGAAAATGAAAATATGCCTATCCTGGGTTTCCTTCTTAAAATAAGTGTTCTAAATAAAAATCTAATGAACATATTACATAGTTCTAAATACAGATAGTATTATTTCAACTATTTGGGAGAAATTATTTAGGCTCTGAGAATTACAATGTACCAACAATTATGTTAGCACATTTAAGCTTATAAATGAGACACTGAGTTTTGATGAGGATGATAATGATGTTGTTCTTCTTGACTCTAACTCAAGAACATTTTGTCCTATGTCTTGTTGTTTTATGCTAATATTTATTTCTGAATGGGCATCCCAATACTTGAATGGATTGTGTAATTTATTCCACTGATGAAATTACATGTTGTCCATATCACCTCAGCCAGTATAAATTATTTCCATTTGAACCCATGAATCATATTTAGGGGCATACCCAAAAAGTAGCCCTCATGTTTATCTATAAATATATTTATAGGTGTAAAAGTTTTATCTATTCAGAGAATTTAATTTAAGCTTCTTGTGGGCAAGGATTTCTTAATTTTTTTTTTACTTTGTAAAGCAAAACTAAAACAAATCAAACAAGGAAGCTAAAAAACCCTGATGAATTATACCAACTTAATAAGATAGTTTGGAATCAAGCTGGAATCAAACTAGAATCAAGCTGGTTTTAAATGCCAAAAATTATATTGAAATTTGATTACAAAATGAAACATAAGGTTAAAGTAGACAGTCAGCTAAGTACTGGTGTATATCAAGAATAATCTAGGTTAGGGGTTTTTCAAAGGTAATAACAGAGGAGGATAGTATCAGTAAACTGTTTTAGAAAAGAGAAAGAATGTCTGGTGAGCCTGTAATTAACTTCCTACTGAAATTCTTTCCACTCATGTGACTTTCTCTTCAACTCAGATCATCATCAACTGTCTACTGGATTGTAATTTTTTTCTGTGAAAAAATCTTCATCCAATACTGGCTTATAGTAAGAACTTAACTGTTTGTTATCCAAATTACTGGAGCTTTTTTCCTAAAGGTAAAGTATCTGATATCTGAAAGACAGATGGTTATTGAATTGTAGACGACTCCTTAGTTCAGTACAATGCATTTTGTATTGTCTATAGTCTCTAAATGAGTTATTTATCAATCAGCTTTATAACTTTCTAACCATGTTGAATTATTAAATGCTGCTTTTACATACAAATAGATACTAAAAATCTGCAAAGTGAAAGAATTTTGAATTTAGAATAGCAATATCATATTTCAAATCTTGACTAAATAATTATCTACGCAATCCTAACAAAATTATTTAAACTCCACTAACCTCAGTTGTCTCACTTGCTGTTGTGGGTCTGACATTTTAATTGTTTTCAATTCTTCATGACACCATTTGGAATTTTCTTGCCATTTTCTCCTCAAGTTCATTTTGCTGATGAGCAACTGAGGCAAACAGGATGAAAGTGATTTATCTAGGGTTACACTGCTAATAAGTGTCTGAGACAACAGGAAGATGAATCCTGACTACAGGTCTAGCATTCTCTCCACTATGCCACCTTGCTGATTTTCTTCATTTGTTCAATGAGGAAATTAACACTTGTATTACTTCTTTAACAAAGAGTTGTGAGACTTCCTTTGATAGTGTTTTATGTTTTTTTCAAAATATAAAATTCTATATAAAAATTGGTTGTAACCAAAAATTTCTCACAATTATTTTACAATCTAAAATTTACAAAGTGCTTTACTTGATATCATAAAGTTTGACCTATAATGGACCTAAAACATTATCTAGCCAATTCCATTTTACATATGAGGAAACTGGTCTATGTATATTTATAGGACTTGACCAATGTATCATCCAAGGTAACTGGTAGAGACATAAATAAGATTCAGGATTATGTTTCCAAAGATAGCTCCCTTTCACCTTACCTTATATTTCCTTTCATGTGATTTTCATAACATAGCATGATATAATATCCCTCCCCTTTTATAAATAAGGAAACAGAATTTCAGGTAAGTTAATTGTCCAGGGTTATTTTGTAATTAAGTATCAAGGTGTTTCTGATTCTCATGCCAGCACACTCTGCATCATAATACCCTCTTTCAATTTAAAGAATTTCAAAAAAAGTATGATTATAGCAGAAACCTTTATATAAGAGAAAGTACTCAATTGACAGCAGGACATTTCATCCTCAAGTGTGAAGTTCTTTTTGCAAATTCTGCTTCCTGTATTATACTAATTGATTAAAAAAGTAGTGATGTCCAAAGTAATTCTTTCATCCTTTTCAAATTGAATCCTGACATTCTCAAAACATTATTCCTATCTGAATTTCTTATTTATAACAAGAGGAGAAAAAGTGACAAAAATAAATTCTCTGGCTTCAGCAAATCTTGTATTTTTTAAATGCATTAAAAACAATTATTGGATCCTGTCATTCCTCTTGGGCTATGTGTAATCTGACTTGCTAGAACAAACACTCAGAGCACATAGAATCACTTTCTTCCAATGTCTCCATGTTGAAAAACTGCTCCAAATGGTATTTAGTCACAGGTGCCAAGAATGAATTCATACTGGGCTTCATGTGTAAAGATAGTAAATCATTTGCTAATGAGCTATCACATTTTCTGCTACCTAAATATTTTGGCAAATAGTAACTTAATTAAAGAACACACACAACAACAAAATTTAAAAAGCTAACTTTAAAAATGTATTATGATTCATATTTAAATTTCATTAACATAGAATGCTTTATAAAATAGTAGGAATTCTGACATTGGAATATGAAGATATCTATCTTTAAATCTTTTCATTGTTATAACTGTCTATGTCACTATGGTAATTTCTTTGACCCTTAGTTTTGCTATTCATAAAATGGCGGGAGCAATAACACCTGTACTTTCTATCTCAGCATTGTTGTGAGAATCAAATGAGAAAATATATGAAAAGTGCTTTGCCAACTTTAAGGACTATGAAATACAGTTTCATTATTTTTTCTATTTATATCGGAATCTAGTTCTCTTATGGTTTTGAGTCTGGGTGGCAAAAGGAGGATAGGATCATGAAATCAACTTTAATTTAAAAGAGGCAAAATTGCAAACTTAAATATAAATAGAGAGAAGGCAAGTTCAACTGACCCCAAGTGTTAAAGAAGGTTAGGCTAATAGTATGAGGCTGGAAAGATGGGTTTAAGTAAGCCTTTGTAGAAATTTAAAAGTCTAATGGAAGAATTTCATGCAAAATGCAATAGAGATCCACTAGAATATATAGAAACATAAAAGCAAAATTGTTAGGGAAATATTTATACTATCAATCTGGTGATAAAATCTCTATCTTTTTGCAGATGGTTTGTAAATATTTATGTTAGTTTTATCCCACTTAAAATGTCTATAATTGGACTTATATTTTCCTCTAATCCCATCTTACTCCCAAGTTCTCTTACTGTTTTTGATGGGATTAGCATTTTTACTAAACTTTCAGGTAAGTAATT
This sequence comes from Macrotis lagotis, assembly GCF_037893015.1. NCBI lineage: Eukaryota > Metazoa > Chordata > Mammalia > Peramelemorphia > Peramelidae > Macrotis > Macrotis lagotis. The sequence goes on along the minus strand of NC_133660.1, from coordinate 140,422,413 downwards.
TTAAAATTTTCTTTTATTATTTATGTTCTCATTACATTTAGCTTATCTGTTTTCTAATTTTTTTTTATTTTCATGTGTACATAATCATTCAAATTTGGTCACTTCTCTCTCCTTAAATAACTACCTCCTTAATTCAGGACTTGATCATTTTCTGTTTAGAAGTTCAAGAATTTACCTTTTAATTAGGTTCTCTATTTCATTTTCCCCCCACTGCAATTTAGCCTCCAATCATTTGGTGATGTGATTTTACTTAAGCACATACAATTTTACTTTAATGGTTCAAAATAGTCTAGTGGATCTCTATTACATTTTGCAAAAAAAAAAGTATATTCTTCTGTTTTGCCTTTAAATCTCTATTCAACCTAGTTTGAATTTATCTTTCTAGACTGATTGTCTTCACAGACACTTTCTCTCCATTCCTCATACATGCCACTAAGACTCTGTCTCACTAAAATCGAAGTCAAAGCATCACCTGTCATGTCATTGGACGTCTTCAAAAGTGAAAAATAAACAATAAGAAAAATTCCAATATCTCTTCTTGATACTGGCCATCTTCCATTTCTCATATATATACACTACCTGCCCCTCTTTTAATTGAAGAATTCTTTAGATTGGTATTACAACGTATGAGATTGTATGTTGGTTTAGGATGTGATTCAGATGGGTGAATTTGATACCTCTGCCTTAGTTTGCATTACTATTGGAGGGGAAAAAATCAGACTCATCTTAGTCCAGACAGTCTTTGGGCTTAGAAGAAGTAAAGGTAAATTTTCATGTGAAAGTGGCATGATGAGGAGGCTACTCTATACAACTAGACATATCAGGGAAAATACAATGTTTCTCTTATGGTTCTTTGTTGTGGTTGTTGTTTAATTTTTTCTAAAATCTTTTACCTGCTGCTTTTTCTCATTTCTCAATTGATCATTTCTTTCCTCTCTAAATACCTTATGTGTTTTTATTCATATTTTCTGTATATATATTTATATATATATGTGAATACTATCTCATAATATGTTTCTCAAGATTAAGTGCTGTTTCATTTTGTCCGGAGTCTGCTATTAAATAAAGGAAATTTTATTCTAGTATTTTTTCTTTATGTCAATGACTCCTCTACAAGAAAGATAACTAATTCAGCCAATTGTTCAGGTGTTTTACATGAAGGAAATCAAATGTTTGTTTGCTAGGAAATACAAAATACTGACACAGGTCTGTCAGTTTGCTTTATCCCATTAGCCATACATTAAAATGGGTGTTAAATCATTGATTCAGGATGAGAGCAGTTCAGTGACAAAGGCAGGGTTTAAAGGATTAAAATATAATCCTTGAGGTGGAGTCAAAATAATGAAATAAATATAGGAAGCTTTCACCTGAACTCTCCCTAATTCCCCTCCAAGCAACTTAAAAAAAATCTCAAATCCATTTCTAAAATAGCAAAGCAACAAAAAGAAAAAAAAAACATTTAGTGGAATCAAATTTATAGCAGATGCCAGAATCAGAACTTGAAGGCAGTTTATCAGTGGCAGCAGTAGCCAGTTCAGGAGTTCTGAACCCAAATATGGTAAAGGAGTTAAACAACTGGTAACAAGGAGAATACAGGGAAATCTTTGCTAGCACTGTCATGTTATCCATACCCAATTCTGAGTTGTGGTACAAAATTTAAGAAAAGAATAATTCAGTAGCAACTGAATTCGAAAGTGTGTGGGAGATGCAGTTCATTACTCCAGAGTAGGGAAAGGTTATTTTGATCATTCACAGATCACAATAAAAGACAAAAAGAGGAGAGACCATAATTCCACATAGATCATACTACTATGGAATTAAAGTACTCTCTAAAAACAGCAAACAATAAAGACCTGAAAGTGGACACAGTAACTTCCCACTTCAGAAATAGACTCCCACTTTTACAAGCAAAAGTCAAAAATAGGTTGGAAAAATTAGTAACCAACAACTCATACATCTGATCTTAGAAAATTGGTAGAACAACCGAAAATACTAAGACACAAGTTCAGAAAAATACAACAAAGAAAAAGTAAATATATAAAGAGCTTCAAAGAATAAGTATGAATTTGTTAACAGTCCCTAAAAGAATTCCTGGAAGTTCTAAGAAAATATTTGAAAAATCAAATAATGATGGTAGAGGAAAAGAGAAAAAAGAAATGAGAGTGATGGAAGAAAATCATGAAAGCTACAGGTTGGTAAAGGAAAAACAAAAATAATTGATGAAAATAGCATCTTAATATACAGATTAGAGGAAATGGAAAAAAGATGTAATGATGAGAAGTATTCCTTAAAATCTACTGAAGAGAGATACTCTTTAAAAAAAGAGAACTCACCAAAAACAAGCTCACTGAAGAAAACAATTCCATAAAAATTAGAATTGGAAAATTAGAACCTAATATCATCAATTTAAACAAAACTGAAATTTCTTTAAAAAGTCAGGTAAAACAAAATGAAAAAATAGAAAATGAAACAAATTGTTTGCAATATGATATCTGGAAAACAATTCACTTAAAAGTTTAATAAAGCTATCAATATAGATATATATAGAATAAAATATAATAAAATATATAGAATAAAATGCTATAATGAACTATTTATTAAACAATTGCACATTAAAAAAACTCCAAGTTGCATCTTATATCTATTGATTGACTAATAAAAGAAAAAAAGAAAAGAAATTTTGGAAGGGATGGTGGTATATTGAGATACTAATTCACTGTTGGTGAATGTATGAGATGATCCAACCATTCTGAGAAGCAATTTAAAACTATTCCCAAAATGCTTTTAAGCCATCCATATCCTTTGAGCCTGTAATTACACATCCAGACATATATCCCAAAGAAAATATTTTTTTTTCAAAAAAGAAAGTGTCAGAAATCTGGAAGAATGTTTATAGCAACTTTTTTTGTCATGTAAAGACTGGAAAATAATGCCATGTCATCAGTGAGGAATGGCTGAATAGGTTGTGGTATATAATTATGAGGCAATACTATATTACATGATTGATAGAAATGATAAGTAAAATATTTTCAGAGAAATTTTTGACAATTTTATGTGAAGTTTTGCTAAGCAAAATGACATAAGGAAGACATTGTGCACAGTAACAGCTATAGTTTAACATGATCCACAATGAATGGCTCAGCTACTCTAAGCAATGTAATGATTTAAAACAACTCCAAAGGACTTATGATATCAAATACTCTCTTGGGATGGGGGTGGCAGAGAAGGAATAACTGATGAAGTCTAAATACAGATCAAGACCAACTAAATTTTTTTTGCTTTATGTATTTTTCTTTGGTTTTAATTTTGGTCTGTTTCCTTTCACAAAATGACTTATATGGAAATAACTTTTATATGACTGCATTTAAATAACATATCAAATTGTTTACCTTCTAAAAGATGGATATAGGAGGGTGAGAAGGAAGATTATTTGGAATTCAAAATTTAAAAATAGAACTTATATGTAACTAGAAAAAAGAAACAATGAAAAAGTCAAAAGAATTTTATGTATATATATATATATATATGTATATAACTGAAATATCTCATCAGAAAAAAATAGTTCAAGTAATTTAGTTATTGAACTTCCTGAAAACCATGATTGATAAAATAAACTACACAGACAAATTTTTAAGAAATTATCAAGAAATATACTCTTCTGATATCCTAGAATCATAAAATGAAATAGAAATTGAAAGAATCTACTAAAGGCATCTTGCAAAGATCCTTAAATGAAAATTCCTAGGAAGATTAAAGAAAATTCCAGAGCTCCCAGTTAAAAGTGAAAATGTTACAAAGTACCTTAAAGATAGAACTCAAATATGACGAAGCTACAGTCAGGATAAACAGGATTTAACAGCTTTTTTCCACATTACAGGATCAATGAACTTGGAATGTGAGTCTGAAGGGAAAAGGATCCAGGATTGAAATCAATAATAAACTATCCAACAAAACTGTATATACTCTTTCAGGTGAAAATAATGATAATCAATAAAATACAGTACTTTCAAGCATTCCTAAGAAAGAGATCAGAGCTGAACATAAAATTTAATTTTCAAAAACATGAAACAAAAAAAACATAAAAAAGATGAAAGAGAAATCATAAAAGATTAAATAAGGTCAAACTGTTTACAATACTAAATAGAAAAAGAAAAATTATTAACTCTTAAGATCTTTATCATTATTAGGACAGTGAGGAGTATAGACATGACTATGAGTTTACTATGAAAAAGATGATATTATGAAAAATTAAAGGGTGAGAAAGAGGAATGCAAAGGGAGAAGAGGGAAGTGAGAGGTGGAATGGGGTTAATTATCCTACATAAGAGAGAAACAGAGGAACAAAAGGAAGAAATTTTACAATGCAAGGGAAATGGAGAGAGGGACTGGCACACACACACACACACACACACACACACACATATATATATATACATATACATATATGTATATATATATATATATATATATATACTTCATTGAATAAAGGAGGATATCATATGCTACAGGGCAGTATGAGGAAGAGGAGACTTAAAAAAAAGATGTGAGAGAAGGGAAATGGTACTAAAGGAAAGGAGGTCCAAAGTAAAACAAATTATTGATTAAAGATAGGATGGAGAGAGAGAGAAAGATAAATGAAAAACAGGAGGAAGAGAAATCAATCTGTTTAGTTATTGCTAACTCTCCAAGACCCCATTTTGGAGTTCCTTTCCATGGGCACTAGAATGGTTTACTATTCATTCTCATTTTATAGATATGGAACTGAAGCACTCAGATGAAACTTGAATAACCAGAAAGTGTCTGAGATCAGATTTGAAATCAGGAAGATGAGTTCTTGACACCAATCCCAGAACTTTATCCATATTATTCATATTTACTGACCCAATGAAAGGAAATACAAAAGTATCATTCTTAAGTGTGAATGCTAATAGACTGGAGAGCAGAATAGTTTCCAAAACAGAAACTTATATTATGTTGCTTACAAGAAACAGTTGAAACAGAAAAACACACAGAGTAATGATCAGGCCTGGACCTGTTAAAAAAAAAAAAACAAGTTTAGTAATCATGATTTCAGACAAAAAAAGCAAAAAATAGATCTAATTATAAGATAAAGGGGTAAGCTAAATTTGCCTAAAGATAACATAAACAATTAAATAGTATCAATAAGAAAAATACCAGGTGGTTCATTCATCTGATTATATACCAAAATTTCCTTGGAAATTCCATCCCTACGATTGATTGCACCAGACTCAATCATCTCCAGGGTCAAGTCATGGTCTTTTCAGTATATCTACCAGCACCAGAAATCACAAAATAACCACAATAGATCTTGGCAGCAGTATTGATTAGCTCCATATTAATATAGTCTTTCCTATATCAGCACCACCAAATAGACTAGTTTTGACACCCTTGGCACAGGGGCCCAAAAGATCCACAAGTTTGATGCCAGTGACCAGGATTTCTTGATCTACAATTATTTCTACAAATTCACAAGCCTCAGTATAACTGAGTTTTGATTAGACCCATGTCATGGGTAGATTCTCCAATTACATACGTAATTCTCTTTAGTGTCTCAAGTCTTTGCCATCTCACTAATCCTTCAATACCATCCATAGCAATAATTCAAACTGGGCTCTCATCCAGATGTTGAATGACCTTCAGAATTTAGCCAGGTTCCTCCTTTGTGTACTTCAAAGTTATTGAGGAGGGGAAGTAAGCCCTTGTGAAACAATTTATCCACCATAACCTTGAGGACTCAACTGAAGCACAACTCTTGGAGGAGGGCAATGTCTAGGACATAAAGTCCCAGGTCACCTGGGGCAAGGTTGGGATACGTGTGCTAGATTGCCATGGGTAATGACACTTGTGGAGAGGACTCTTGAACAGTCAAGATTGAGACAAAGGCAGAAGGGTCAAACAGTCCATACATGGCAGAAACTGCAAAGCGGCTAAAATAGTAATTTTTCAAAGAAAATTTTAGCAGTTTGCCTTTGGCTTAATTCATATGTCCAGTTTGATATCTCATTGTGGCATTTAAGTGGTAATATGTTCTAGAAATCTATCCTAGTGTAATAAAATTACTAATAGATTTTACTAAATCTAAAAGACTTTCAGAGATAAATGATCATTTTTTTCTGAGCCTTAACCTAGATAAAAAGATAGCAATAATGTGAATATGTGGTATACTAGAATTAATTGAGTTTATTTTTACATTTGTCACCTACTATGTATGTGACCTTTAGTATGTTACTCAATCTTTCTAAATCTGTTACTTTTATGAAAGAGAAATGTACTAAATGATGAACTAGATTCACTAAAGTCACTTCTAAATGGTAAGAAACTCAGATGATAAAACTTGACAGTAGTGACCCATTATATTTGTAGATATTATGTAGAAGTTCCTTTAACAGTACATTCCTGGAAACTAGGAACCCCAGAAAAGACCTGAGAATTTACAGGTTGAGGAAACTCCTCTACCAACATTGACAATTACTCTGAAATTTATTTTCTTTTTTTGTTAACTAGAGATCACTGAGATATTAATGATCTTCCCTCAAATTATTCAACCAGTAAATTCAAGAAGTGGGATTTTAATTCTATTCTTCCTGACTCCAATACTAATTTTCTATCTGGTATGTCATGCTGCCTTTAATGGGAGGGGTTAGGGACGAGGTTAAGTATGATTAAATAAAGCATATGTCTTTCACAAATATTGCACAAGTTTTTTTTTTTTTTCCCCTGCATTCTCTGCTGTAATGTTGTTTAAAGGTAATCTGTCATTTGCTTTATAAGCAGAAGCGATCCAATGCTTCCATATTTCTAAGAGGCACTTTGTTTTGTTTTATTTTTTGGTAATGATAGTGAAGTTTCTTCAAATTTAAGCTAGTCACAAAAAGGGTCACACTATATTCAGTGTTGATGAAAATTGTTTCAGATAATTCAAAAGCATGCAAGGTGTGACTATAAAGTAATGCAAATCATTTTCATAAGGTTTGTGGAATCAACTTCATTATTGCATTGTCACACTTCAGGGATGCAGCCAAAAATCACACCTTCTTTCTGTGGTCAGAAGGAATAAACAGAAATATATTATTTTGACTGGATGTACAATAACTCTATTATAAGTCCTAGCTGTCAGATGAAATCTTTATAAAAATCAAATGTTTACCTATATACACACACTTATTCACATGTGTGGGGAAATACTGTGATTTAATAGATAGAACCTAGTCTAAGACCCAAAAAAGTCTATATTTAAGATCTACTTTTGGCATATTCTAACTAATTACATATATATAGTATATAAACTACATATTCTAATTATAAAACTATATAACTTATAGAAAAGACAGTTGACTTCTCACTTGCCCAAGTTGAACATATATGCAGAAATCAAGAGACTGTTGTCATTATGTCTCTGTGACATGTTATAGTCAAGGTATAAATTAAATTAAATTAGGGGTGTGTCTGCAAAATCATTAAGATAAACTCACAAATCTTGAACAAAATATGGATTTATAAATTTTTATTATATTCTGTTAACATTATTGACCATATAAACCAAATGAAATAAAAAGTATCAAACTTATTTTTGTTGGTTTGGGACTTACAAGGAACCATCTATATATAATAGTACTATACTGATATGTCATTAAAATAAGTAGTTACCCTGGGATTGTCAAATATCTTCTTCGGATCATTTAATAAATAACATTTAGTTACTATCCCCACTTAATGTGGTTATATTCCACTGAGATAGCTTCTACCAATATCTTTTATGTCTTTCTCATATTCATATACATTAAGAAAAATCAAGATAAGACGATCAAGATGAAGATATAGAAAGATATAGAAATGGATATGTATATTACTATAGATTTGGGAACCTTCTTGTAATAGGTGGTGATTAGAATATTCTTAGAAGGAGCCAGATCTCATAAGATGGTAAAATGAAGACTGACTGCATTTTAGGCAGGGGTAGCAATTTGTGAAAAAGTATAGAAAGAGGAGATATAGTGCCTTGTATGATGATTATCAAGAAGACAATTTTGGCTATATTATAAGGAGCAAGAAGTAGAGTGATGAACAATAAGTATAGAAAAGTATGTTGCAATCCCCTGGAGAAGGGTTTAAAAATCCTTAAGAGGTCGAGTATGATTATGACTGAGTAAATAGAAATTGTTGAGCAAGAATCTGAAAAGTTCAAATCCATTCTTAAGAAAAAATCATTTGGAAGCATTATAGTAGGGAGATTGGAGAAGGGAAAAGATTGAAGCTAGTAGACTAATTAGGAGGTTTTTGGAGTAATCTAGATGAGGAGTCAACCTTGTGTGAAGTATGTTAGTAGAAGTTTGAATAGAAAGAATTCAGATATAGGAGATATTATGGAAGGAGAATAAATAAGACCTATATTAATCATCTATTTACCATGTTCTCATAAATATTAACCATAAAGGATCAATCCAACATACTGGAAACCTCTTTTGGGTTTTTTTTCTCAAAAAGTCAAAATTCCAATGGAAGTATATTATTATCTAACAGTCAATTTAATTTGTAAGGTTATATACTACATTCATATTCTTTTCAGTTCCTTATGATAAGAAAGGAATCATGACAGTGAAAAGAGTGCTAAACTTGGAGTCCAGATGATTTAGATTAAATCATACCTCACATACTGCTTGTGTGACCCTGGGCATATCATTTAACTTCCCTCTGTATCCCTTTCTACATGTGTAAAATGAAAGAATTACATGTAATGGCTATTCTAGTTTCCTGTACAATTAGAATAAAAGGTCATGTAGTCTAAATTTTTACTTTTTAGAATGAGAACTGATAACATTATTTCAAATTCAAATATATCAGGTATTAGATATTTATTAAATGTATTTAAGTTAGGAAACATTGAAAAAAAGGAAACAAAATGCCTGTAATACTAATTTATTCCAGATATGTCAAACTAATACTTCTGTTTTTACTCATAAACCATTATTGTTCATTCATGCCTGATTTTTCACAAACTCATTTGTGGTTTTCTTGACAAAGATAGCTGGGCGGTTTGCTTTTTCCTTCTCCAGTTCATTTTACGTGGTGAGACAAACAGGGTTAGATGATTTTATCAGAGTCAAATAACTAATAAGTGTCCAAAGTCCCATTTGAACACTGGAAGATGAATCTAACTGACACCAGTCTTGGCACTCTCTCTAGCTAGCTGTCCTTCTGGGAGAACAAATGCCCATTTTATTTCAAGTATTTAGCCAATATTCTTGAAGAAATTAATATGTTCCTGTTGTTGCACTTAGAAATGGAGCTAGAAATGCTAAAATAAATTAATTCAATTTGGAGTTTGAGTCATGAGGCCTGTTTTCAAATTCAAATCTTTGTTACTTATCTATAGATGCCTTCATAAAGGATTTAGATAAATTACTTAAAGTTTCTGGACCCACATTTCTCCACCTATAAAATGAAGGGATTGGACTTGATTTTCAATACACCTTCTAGCTCCAAATAAAGTGTCGTTTTAAGAAAATGCAACATTAACATTAAATTCAAGAAAGGTTTGTGGGTTTTTTTGAGGGGGTGGGGGTAGCAGACGACAACGGAACTGATCCTTGAAAAAAACATTTGAATGAGATGTTAAACATTTTGCAAACATTGACAACATAAATGTGAGCTATTTAAAGAAAATAATAATTATGAATCAGAGGTTAGAAAAGAGTTTATTTCTTAAAGGATAATAGCTGGTTCCAAGAAAGAGCAGATGGATGTAATATTTAGGGAATAATGAAGTGATTGGAATAGCTAAAACAAAAATGTCTGAAAGAAAGAGGCCAGGATGAAAGAACCAGAATGCAGAAGGTTTTAAATGCCAATCTAACGAAATCTGTGTGTGTGTGTGTGTGTGTGTGTGTGTGTGTGTGTGTGTGTGTGTGTGTGTGTGTGTGTGTGTGTGTGTGTGCATGTGTGTGTGTGTGTTTGTGTGTTTGTGGGGGTTGAGTGTGTGTGTGTATGTGTGTGTGCGCACATTTGTGTGCATGTATTTGCTTTCTAGAGGGAATAGGAAGCCATTAAATATAACTAAATAACTCAGGTTGTTTCAGAATTAACTGGAGAGTATGGCATTTAAAGACTTTCTCATTTAGCTGCCTACTAAATTTCCATTTTTTTTACAATCTACTATGTACACTTAGTCTTTGATCTAGTGTCACATTCTCCCTATTCTAAGTATCATATACTTGTTCTTTTAGCTCCAACTATTTTCTCTGTATTCTCTGGCTCTTCAACTTCACCCCTTGACTTCCCTAACTTCCATTAAGTCTTAACAAAACTCCTGCCTTTAATAAGAATTCCTTGCATGATGAATTTTATTTTTTTTTGCTAAGTAGTATTTTTTCAATTATACATATAAAGGCAGTTTCAACATTCATTTTTATATGTTTTAAAAAATTTTTCATCCATGTCTACATGCATATTTCCAAGTTACAAAATTTCCCTCCACCCTTCCTTCCCACCCCTCTCCCCTCAGCAGGGAACAGTCAGGTTAGCATTTTACAAACATATTTTGTTAAACATATTTACAAATTAGTAATTTTTGCCATGAGGAATTAGGATTAAGGGAAAGAGATAGATGGATATATGAGATAAATTTTACAGTGTTCATCAGATTCATTAGGGGTGATTTTTTTTCCTTTGTTTTTGAAAGATTTTTGGCTCCAAAATTTTTCTCCGTCCTATTTCTTTCCTTCTTCCCCATGATAGAAAGTAAGCTGATATAGGTTATAAATGTTAATAGTGTTAAACATATTTCCATTACATTATGATTTGAAAGAATGATCATTAATAAAACAGTAAGAACACATGTTAAAAAACACAAGAAAAAATTTTAAAAATTATAAAGTGAAAATAAGATACTTTGATCTGCATTCAGATTCCATAGCACTTTTTCTGAATGTCAGTATTTTCCATCACAGTTTTTGGAAATTGTCTTTGATCACTGCATTACTGAAAGGAACTAGATCCATCATAGTTGATCATCACACAATGTTGTTGTTAATGTGTACAATATTCTTTGCATTCTGCTCACTTCACTCAACATCAGTTCATGTAAGTCTTTCCAGATTTTTTTTGAAATCTGACTGATAATCATTTCTTGTAGAGCAATAGTATTTCATTATTTTCATATACCACAACTTGTTCAACCATGTCCAATTGATGGGTGTCATCCCAATTTCCAATTCTTTGCCAACACAAAAAGTTGCTATGCATATTTTTGTACATGTGTATTTTTTCCTCATTTTTTATCTCTTTGGGCTATAAACATAGTGATGATATTGGATCAAAAACTATGCACAGGGGGCGGCTATGTGACAGGGGGCAGCTAGGTGGGACAGTGAATAGAGCACTGGCCTTGGAGTCAGGAGTACCTGGGTTCAAATCCGGTCTCAGACACTTAATAGTTACCTAGCTGTGGCCTTGGGCAAGCCACTTAACCCCATTGCCTTGCAAAAAACCTAAAAATTAAAACTATGCAGTTTATAGACCTTTGAGTATAGTACAAATTGCTCTCCAGAAACAGTTCATTAGTTTTCCAGTTTTCCCACATCTTCTCTAAAATATATCATTTCTCTTGTTTTTCACATCAGCAAATCTAATAGGTTGGCTATCAAAACTCAGAAGTGTTTTAATTTTGTTTTTTCTAATTAGTAATGATTTGGAGCATTTTTATATGACTGATCTGGCTTTAATTTCTCAGAAAAATTATGTTTTCATTTTCTTTGACCATTTAACAATTGGGGGAATGACTTGTATACTTCTAAGTTTAATCTATCAAATTTATCTATGTCTATCAGAAACACTTGCTATTAAAATTGTTTTCCATATCTCTGCTTTCCTTCCAATCTTAGTTGAATAGGTTTTGTTTATTCATAACCTTTTTAAGTTAGTCTTCACAAATATCCATTTTGCCTTTCATAATATTTTATATATCTTCTTTGGTCATAAATTCTTCCCCTATGCTTAAACTTAGCAGGTAAACTATTCCCTGCTCCCCAATTTGCTTATGATATTATTATCTTTGGTTTACTGTGAAAAATATTAATTAATGTCTAATTACAGTCATACTGTTTTCCAATTTCCCCAATAGTGTCTGTCAAATAGTGAATTCTTATCTCAGAAAAGGGAATCTTTAGGATTTATCAAAGAGTAGATTGCTATATTCATTTGCTTCTCTTTTTGTTTTTTGGAACTAACATATACTTAAGCCTCCACTGTATTTCTTAGCTAATATCAAATAGTTTTGATGACAGCTTCTTCATAATTGAATTTGAGAAATGCAATTGAAAGGCCATCTTCGTTGCATTTTTTTATATTCTTGAACTTTTCCTTTTCAAAGTGAATTTTATTATTATTTTATAGTGCTCTCATTGTTTGTTATGGCACTAAGTAAGTAAATTAATTTAAGTAGAATTATCATTTTTATTATATTTGCTCTGCCGACTCTTCAGAAATTAATGTAGCTACAATTGTTTAAGTCTCTATTTGTCTCAGAAGTGTTTTGCTAGTATGTTCATAGAGATCCTGGGTTTGTCTTGACAGATGGATTCCCAAATATTTTTTATTGTGTATGGATATTTTAAATGGAATTTCTGTTTCTCTTTTACTTCCAGGATTTTTTTGGTAATGTAGAGAAAGGAAGATGATTTAGTTATTTTTAAATACCCTGTGACTGCGAAAGTTGTTAATTATTTGCAAAAAAATTTTAGTTGACTAGTATTCTCTATGAATATCATCATATATTTGCAAGGAGTGAGTTTTATTTTCTTGTAGCCTATTCTAATTTCTTCAATTTCTTATTAATCTCTTATTATTAAAGTTAGCATTGCTAGCACAATATTGAACAAAAGTTGTGATAATGGCCATCCTTATTTTGTGGCTGATCTTATTGGACATGACTAAAGAAAATTTTAAAGTTATTTGAATTTTTTTAAATTAAAATTTCATCAATATTGTCTCTGTCAGTGTTAAACACTAAAATTCTCATGGGTACAAATACACCAGTATTTTAAGGACAGGGATTTTTCTTTTTTGATCACTGTATGTATCATTATATCAAGTAGAGTGCTTTGAATAAAATAGGTACATAAAAATGCTTGTCAGATTAAATTGTGTAAGATTCCAGTGACAAGTTTGAAAGTCAGAGCAATATAATCTTTTGTTTGTTTGCAATACATATTTTATTCTAGGCAAATCTCCAAGAAATAAACTTTTCTACATTTAACAAAATGTTTTTCTGAAGCAAAATTTCTATTTTTTCACAAAACTTTAAAATATCCAACAGATTTAGATATTTATTACTTAAATGATGATTATGTATATATCCATGTCATTTTATACTAGTGCATTTGCAAGATAAGTAGTGGAATTAAAATTTTAAAAATGTAGTAAAGTATAATTTTCACTCAGAGTAGAAACTGTTACACAGAAAATTACATTCTTCCCAAAATCATATTTTTTAGGAAAAATAAAAAAGTTTGCAATATTAGAATGCTAAATAAAAAATCATGGTTCACAAAAGAAAACTAATTGCCTTAAAGAAGAGACAGATGAATGACCTTTTTTAGAGTAATGAATTAAATGTCAGTCACTGAGCTGCCCATGCAATGGCTTGCTCCCATTTTTGTCTATAGAATATGTAGGACCTTTGATTGAGCTCTGTAACTTAAGATGCCATTTCATATTTAATAGCTGTGAAGAGAGACCTCTTTGATATGCATCCTACCATGGATACCCTCAAGTCATATTTCTTCTCCTATCATAAATGATTTATTTTTAACATCAACTTGTCATTCAACTGTATTCAGAAAAAGAGAAGGGGAATTGTGAATTTGGGAGTGCTGATTTCACTTATGAACTTCATTTAGAGTGACTCTTTTGGGTTTTGTTAATATTCATTGAAAAATAAATATCCTTTTGAGAACTGTAGGTATAAAAATTAGGGAATTCAGGAAATCTACTTGAAATTCTAGTAATTTATTCACTTGGTGTTGAAAAAATGAAAACAAGTTACCATTTTAATAATCATACCCACAGGCTAACTCCTATGACACATTTTATGTGAACTCTTAACTATTTGAAAGTAATACAATAGGGAACATATTGCATATAATTGAAAGAAATTCTTTATTATAAAGTAAGTTTCTTGAGAACAGTGAGAGGCATACTTTTTATTTGATTCCTAAGTGCATAGTACATAGTAAGTGCTTAATAATTGCTTAATTTCATCAATCATTTACACACTTAATGTACAGTGGGATTATCTCTATTGTGAAATATTCCATAAAGAATAAGTTCTCATGTAGTTTATTCTGTCACATATACAATAAGCTCACATTCACAAAGTGAATAGCAGAATGTATTAAAAACTAGAACCAAAATATATGATTTTTTTAAGAGAGACTCTTAGAAAAAGAAATACAAAGAGTCAAATAAGGGACTGAAGTAAAATCTATTTTTTTAATTGAAGCTAAAAAAAATAAAAAGACCAATCATTATCTCAGACAAACCATAATCAAATATGGGATTAATTTAAAAAGTAATTAGGGAAATCAAATTTTGCTAAAAGTCACCACAAAGTCATATAAGAAAAATTGCAAAAGGTTTTTCAGTTAAAAACAGTATCTTTCAAATATATGAGTAAGTGAGTCAAATATAAGAATAAGATACATCTTCAATGTATCAATGGTCAAATGATATGAACCGGCAATTTTAGAAGAATATAGCAAAACTATCTATAGTCCTACGAAAAATGCTAAAATTACTAATGTTGGGAGAAATACAAATTAAAAAATTCTGAGATCCTGTCACAAGTCTACCAGTAATCACAAATGTTGAAGGGAATTAAAGAAAATCAGTATGCTGACTATTTTGAAACTATGTTTAAAGAGCTATAAAGCTAGAAATGCCCTTTGATGCATCACTAATATTGCCAGGTCCTTTTCCCAAAGAAAAAGAGAAAAAACATCTAAATGTACACAAAAATTTATAGCAGCTTTTTTTTGTGTTGACAAAGAATTGGAAACTGAAAAACATGCTCATTAATTAGGGAATGGCTGAATAAAATATGGCATAAGATTGTGCTGAAGTACTATTGAGCTATAAGAAATAATGAGAGATTGTTTTACAGAAACAAAGCAAAGAACTATATGAACTGATGAAAAGGGAAGTGAGGGAAGTGAATAGAAACAAGGAATCATGGGAAATAATAACAGCACTATTGCAATGATGATCAGGATTGAAAAATTTCACTGCTTTAAAGAAAATGAAGAAGGACAATTCCAAAAGACTCATGATGAACAAAATACATTCACCCTCATAGAGAGAATTTCTAAACTCTGATAAAATTGAATTCTTTAATGTTTCACTTTATTCTCTTGTTTTTTGTGACATGCATTATGTGTAAATATGCTCTATATTGTTTTTTATACATATTTGTTGTTATATTTATTTTCTTTTCAGTGAGTGGAAGAGGAGTAGGAGGAACAGAATTTAGAATCAATTTTTTATTGAAATGCTAAAAATCAGTAAAATAAAATAAAGTAATATGTGCCATATAGCAGACATAAATAGAAAACACTGCACATGAAATTATTCTCTCATTAATTAACTAAAATTGATTTGGTCTCCCCCAATAATATTTAAAAATAAAAGAAAAAGAACATTCTTATGACTTATTTTCATGAATGGCAAAGCATATGTGTGTGTGTGCATAAACACATATATGTATCCATATACATTGCATTAGCTGTGTCAAAAAAAGTATTACGTTGAATCCTGAGTCTAACACCTCTCTATCAGGTGATGAGCACAATACTTCATGAAATCTACTCTTGAATAATTATTGGATTGATTTTATTTTCTGTTTGGAGGTTACTTTTAGGTAAATATAAGGCTAGATATTACCAAGAAGCAGACTGAGAATTGCTGAAATTAGGGAGGGGCCAAGAATTTATTAACAATCAGTGCCACCCTTAAGAGCATGGGCTACTTCAAATGGTAATGAGTAGACTTTGAGAAAATGTCAATGACCAGCTATCAAGAATTTGAAGAGGATATTTTTATTAAATATAATTTAGACCCGATGACATCTGATATTCCTTGAAATTCTAAAAGTTTTTGATTCTCTGTACATGAGAATGTCTCCCTAGTTCTTAGGTCATATTGCTTGTCATGGTATAAAATACCAATCAGATTAGTCAAATTAATCTATTAGTGATGAAGTAACAGATATTGTGAAATATTTTTATCACAAAGAAGTAATATTAGAAGAAAGATGACATAATTAGAGAAAAGACCTAAGTGAAGTTCAGTTTCTTTAATGAGAATAAAGCAAAAATCTAGAGAATTTGCACTATATGGATGACTACAATTATTCCAGAAAATAGAAAGAGATATGAATAGAGCATATTTGAATATTATTTTCACTTACTATTTATTCATTTTCTCAAATTTGTACTTTTCATTTGCTTATATTGATGGTGAATTACAAATGAGGAATTTAATTACCAATCCATTTATATTTTGATACATTTAATATCCAATCTCAGTCCAATACCTAGATTGCAAAATATGCTTTCATGTTCTTAGTGAATTTGGGGTGGAGAATAAAATTAAAATCAAGTCTATTTGTGAGACACAGTCCCTGCTTTTTAACTAATCAAATTTGTTTCATAGGACACAGAAGAGTTTTTGGAAGAGTAGGAAGGAATTGATTTGTTGTTATTGTTCTTTGGAATGAAAGAGGATAAAAATGACATGACAATGTTGAGGTTAACATATAATGTGTTCAACGTCTCTGGTCAAACTAATATAAGATCAGGTAGAAATAGTCAATATGAAAATTTGGAAAGGAGATATGCAAATTTGAACATCTCATTTTTTAATACTAATTTGCTCATAGGGTACAGTGTCTTCTTTGATGCAAGTCTACCATGAAGCAAGTCCTGTGCCAGTCTCCCTTGTCTCACAATTGATACTAAAATTCTTTAGAGAAACCTTGAGAGTATTCTGATATCTCTTCTTCTGGTCTCCATAAGAGTGTTTGACTTCCGAGTTTTTCATTAAAATAGTCTTTTAAACATATGTATGTTTGACATTCAGTGTAGTCAAACCAGCAAAGTTGTACTCTCTTCAGGGAAGTTTGAAAACTTGGCAGTCAAATTCAATAAAAGACATTAGTATCCATTGTTCAGTATCTTACCTTCCTAGGTGATCTTCAGAATCTTTCTAAAATAATCCAAATGGAAATGATTAAAATTTCTGGCATGGTCTTGGTAAACTGTCCAAATTTCACAGTAGAATGAGAAGAGATGAGAGTCATAAGTGACTCTCATCATTATGAGATTCTCAGGGAAAAGAATAAAGAACAGAAAAAAAAATTAAGAAACAAAAGAAATGCATTTATTTGGAGTTTATTTGATGATTTTCATTAGTCCTGCCTTAAATTTTTAGGTCCTATGTCAATAGTTTCCTAGAATTACTCACACTTATATTCACAAAAATGTCCCTTCAGAAGACCAATTAAAAGTTCATGTCTTTTTTTAAGTTCATTTTTTACCATTAATATTCATCTTCTTTTCTATTTGACAAATTGCCAACTGGCCTTGTCCAAACAAAAATGGAAATCTGATTTTCCATTTTATATTCATTACATCTCAGTCAGGACATGGACAAAGTTCTTAATCTTCTGCTCTCTAGAATCATGGTTGGTCATTTTATTGATCAGAAATTTCAAAGTTTTCAAATATAATGTTATAATAATAGAAGCTGTTTTACTTCTTTTTTTATATCCATTTGACTCTTTTTCAGATCATATGATCTTTCATTGTTTTTTTTAATATGGTATAATGTTATTCAATTTTATTCAGGTAACATTTGTTTTATCATTGCATAATCAATAGGTATCTACTTTAATTTTGGGTGTATTTTTGTGTTTGTGTTTGTTTTTGGTTTTTCTTTTTTTGCTAAGACAGCAAACACTTATTTAGTACCTTTTCTGTACTAGCATTGTGTTAAACACTTTGAATTGAAGCTTGAAAAACAATCCCTATCCCCAAAGTTTTCAGTTTTATGGGGGAGACAACATGCAGACAACTAAAGCTCTTTGGAGAAAGAAAATTTTGATTGAGTCTTAAAGATAGCCAAGGAAGTCAGAAGGCAGATGCAAGTAGATAGAGAGTTGCAGCTATAGGGACAGCCAGACTCAAAAATCTTCTAGAAACTTAGTTAATTAAAATTGGCTAATATATAACAGTCAAATTCTGCTTGCATTTTTGATTCTCTTTCATCACAATATTTTACTATTAGACACGTCATTTTTCAAATAAAGCTTTAATTTAGTCTATGAAAGTTGTCTCTAATTGCTTAGAATCACTAAAAATGTCATAGTGTTAACTAAGAAATCTGTATTACTCTTTTCAACCAAAATCATATTTTCAATAATTAGTGAATCTTTTGTTGTTGTCAGAGTATTTCTAATTGACCACATAAATTCCATTAAAAATAATTTCAGCATATTTGATTTTTTGACATGATTAATGATTAGTTCTTTTAATAAGATAGAATCAGTATGATAATATCTTAGTTTTTTCTTAAAAATATAGTAAAATCATTGGTCTGTGGACTTATGCATAATAATTTAAAATAATATAAAATTGGTTTCTTTCACCATAAGGTGGATAACTGCAGGAGAGACAATTAGGTAGACTTAAAATTTGCAAAATGTTCTTCATATATTAGATTTACTATGTTCTATTTGGTAGGAGATTCAGGTTTAATTTTTTCTTTATTTTATATTAGGAAACTGAAAATCAAAGGGGTTAAAATATTTGCCCACAAATCCATTACAATGTCAGAACCATCATTTGAAACCATGTTATTTTGCCTCAAAATCAATCAAGGAATCCATTACAACATGCTAAAAATGTACAAAATAATAAAATGGATGAAAACAACAAGCAAAAAAAAAATCTATGATCTATATTATGAATCCAAAACTATTTTCTTTATTTAATGTAATTATACATATATTTATACATTTACTTAACAAAATATTGGAGAAAAATGGATAAAAACTCATTTATCTTGTAGGAGTTATTGGAGAGTCTCAAAAAGTCAGTGAATTTTAGGGAAAGTATAAGTAACGCAGAATTTGACTTTTGTAACAAAACAGATATAATGGCCATAGAGATGACCCATAGAGTCAACTAAAAGAGACAATAATAAAACTGACTTTTTTATTAAATCACTATTAATGTTTTAATGGTAATTTATTTTTCCCCAAATTCATATCATGATTATTTTAGAAATCAATTTTAAAAGATTTTTGGTCCTAAATTTTTCTTCCTTCCTACCTCCCCTCCCCTTTTCTGAAAATGGTAGGCATTTTGCTGCAGTTTATGCATGTGCTGCCTTGTAAAACATATTATTCTGGATTTTGGAAGATGGAACAGATCAAAGAAAAAATAACCACAAAAAAGAATAAAGTAATTTAAAAAAATACTTCAGTAAGCATTCAAAGCCCACCAGTTCTTTATTTGGGTAGCATTTTTTTCCTGGAGTCCCTTATACCTGTCTTAGATCATTTTATTGTTAAGGTCATTTTATTGTTAATCATCACATAATGATTGCTGATAATATGTATGCTGTTTTCCTATTTCAGTTTATTTCATTCTGCATTAGTTCATACAAGAATTTCTAGGTTTTTCCCTGAAATTTTGTTCATTTCTCATTGCACAATATTATTCTAAGATTATTCAGCTATTCAACAATTATGAATTGATGGACTTCCCTTCAATTTTCAATATTTTGCCACCATGAAAAGGGCTGCTCTGAGTGTTTTTGAACATGCAGGTTCTTTTCTTTTTACTCCCTATGATTTCTTTGGGGTACAGGTCTAGTAATGGAACTATGTCAAAGGATACACATGGCTTGGTAACTTTCCAGAATGTGTGGATCAGTTCACAAGTCCATCAGTAGTGCACATATCCAAATTTTCCCACATATTCTTCCACATTTGTCATTTTTCTTTTAGTAATATTAACCAATTTGTGATATGTTTGAATTACTTTCTCAGAGTTGTTTTATTTTGAATTTCGCTAATCAAAAAATTATTTGGAGCATTTCT
Source organism: Macrotis lagotis (assembly GCF_037893015.1). Taxonomy (NCBI): domain Eukaryota; kingdom Metazoa; phylum Chordata; class Mammalia; order Peramelemorphia; family Peramelidae; genus Macrotis; species Macrotis lagotis. Next base: position 140,402,238 of record NC_133660.1, on the reverse strand, counting down.
TCTTATGCCTATAGATAGCTTTGATTTCTTTCTCTGAAAACGATCCATTCATATCCTTTTATCGTTTATCAATTGGGCAATGGTTTATATACATATAAATTGAGTCAGTTTTCTATATATTTAAGACATGAGTTCTTTATCACAGATGCTTGCTATAAAGATTGTTTCTAAGTTTTCTACTTTTGTTTTAACCTTGGTTGCATTGGTTTTGTTTGTATAAAAGCTTTTTAGTTTAATACAATCAAAATTATCTATTTCATATTTCAAAATTCTCTCTATCGCTTGTTTGGTCAAGAATTCTTCCGCACCTCTTAGGTCTGAGAGACAGACTATTTCTTCCTCTTCTAATTTTCTTATGATGCCACTCTTTGTGTCTACATCATAGACCCATTTAGACCTTGTCTTGGTACACTATGTCAAAGGATACACATGGCTTGGTAACTTTCCAGAATAGTGTGAGATATTGGTCTATACTCAGTTTTTGTCCTATGGTATTCCAGTTTTTTTCCAGCAATTTTTATCAAATAGAAAGATCTTATTCCAATAACTGGGGTATTTTTGTTTATCAAACAATAAGTTCCTATGGTCATTTACTATTGTGTCTTATATGCCCAATATGTTCCAATAGCACCTCCCTCTGTTTTTTGCCAATATCAGAAGTTTTGGCAATTATTGCTTTATGATAGTATTTGAGATCTGTCTGATATTACTAGATTACTTTACTTCATATTCTTTTCATTATTTCCCTTGATATTTTAGACCTTTTGTTCTCTCATATAAATATTGTAAATATTTTTCTAGTTATTTCAAATAATTTTTTGATAATTTGTCTGGTGTTCCACTGAATAAGAAAATGAATCTTGGCAGAATTTTCATTTTATTTGTATTGGTTTGGCTTATCCATAAACAACTGTTATGATCCCACTTGGTTAGAACTGTCTTAATTTGTGTGAAAGGTGTTTCATAATTGTGTTCATTTAGTTTTGGGTTTTTTTCTTTGAATTTATTTTATATTTTTAACAGTTATTTTAAGTGAAATTTCTCTTTCTATTTCTTGCTGCTGAGCCATTTCAGTATTATAAAGAAAGACTGGATTATTTGGGTTAAGCTTATATGGAACTTTGCTAAAATTGATAATTATTTCAAGCATTTATTTCATTGATTCTCTAGAGTTCTTTAAGTATACCATCCTATCATCTGCAAAGAGTGATAACTTTATTTCTTCACTGCATATTACTATCCCTTCATTTTTTTCTATTCTTGCTATAGTTAATATTTCCTAGTACTATATTGAATAATTGTAGTGATAATGGATATTTTCATTTCACCCTCATTACAAAGAATGCTTACTGATGATTTTAGATAGATACTACTTATCATTTTAAAGGATGTTCACTTATTCTTATGCTCTCAAGTGTTTTAAATAGGAACAAATGCCTTTCTGTCAAAAGCTTTTTCAACTTCTTTTGAGATAATCATAGGATTTCTGTAAGTTTTTTTTTTATTGATATGGTCAATTATGCTGATTCTGTTCCTATTATTGTACCCTCCCTTCATTGGTGGTGTAAATACAACTTGGTCATAGTGTATGGTCCCTGTGATATATTACTATAATAATTTTCCTAGTAATTTATTCAAATATTTATATCAATATTCATTTGGAAAATTTGTCTATAATTTTCTTGCTCTGTTTAAGCTTTTACAGATTTAGGTATCAGCACTATCTTTGTGTCATACAAGGATTTGTTAGGGCTTATTTTTTGCCTATTTTCCCAAATAGTTAATAAAGTATTATAATTAATTATTCTTTAAATGTGTGATAAAAGTCACTTGAGAATCTATCTGATCCTGAGAATTTTTTCATGGGAATTCAATAATAATTTGTTCAATTTCTTTTTCTCACAAAGGTAATAATTCCACCTTCTATTTCCTGAAGTGGTAATCTAAGACAATCTATATTTTTTTGAAAACATTCAACAATTTTACTCAGATTGTCAGATTTGCATAGAATTACTTAAATTTTTTCCTTATGTTTGCTTTCTTTATTTTTCTTCATTGTGGTGATTTCACTCTTTTCATTTTGATACTAGATATTCAGTTTCTTTCTTTTTTAATTAAATTAACCAGTGCCTTATTTGTCTTACCATTTTTTCCATTGAACAAACTCCTAGATTTATTTATTAAATCAGTATTCATTTATTTTTACTAATTTCACTTTTAATTTTCAGAATTTGCCAATTTGGTGCTTTTTAAAGCTTTTTTTAGTTGCATGCTGAGATGCTTGATTTGTTCTTTTTCAGTAAGAAAATATTGAGTATGCTATTGATGTAAGAATTTAAAGAAATAAATTTCCCCTAAGTACTGCTTTGATTGCATCCCATAAATATTCTTTGTTGTTTCACTGATTTTATGCCCTTTAATGGAATTATTGGTGTTTTCTATGATTTGTTCTTTGACCAGTTATTTATTAAAATTCAATAATTTAGTTTCCAACTAATTTTAAACAATCTTTCCACTGTCCTTTGTTGAATGCAATTTCATTGCAATATAATCTGAAAAGAATATAGTTAAAATTTCTGTCTTTTTCACATTTGATTTGAGGTTGTACTGCTCTAATACATGATTAGTTTTTGCGTAGGTTCAATATGCTGCTGAGACCAAAGCATATTACTTTCTGTTCCCATATAGTTTTTTTAAAGGTCTGTCATATCTAATTTTTCTAATACACTATCTCCTTATGTTCTTTCTTTCTTATTTTTTTGTTTGAATTTATTGAGTCTGAGAGGGGACAATTGAGGTCCCCAACTAGAACAGTTTTCCTGTCTATTTTTTACCATAACTCATTTGACTTTCTCTTTAAGAATTTGGATGCTATAAGTAATAAGTGCATATACATTTGGTATTATATTGCTTCATTTTCTATGATACCTTTTAAGCAAAATGTCATTTATTTCCTTATCTCTTTTAATTCTTTGTTTTTTTTAACTTCAACTGAAAAGTAATAGATTCTTCTCTAGCCCTTTACATTTACTCTGTGCATGGCCCTCTGCTTGAAGTTTCTTGCAAGCAATATAATGTAATCCTCTCTGCTGATTCCATTTCATGTGAGAGTTCCTCCCATTCACTTTCACAGTTATAACTGCCTCTGTATTTCCCTCTACCCCATTGTTCCTCCTATTTATCTTCTCTGTCCTTTCCCCTTTCCCTTCCATACCAATGTTTTACTTCTGACTACCACCTAACCTCTTGTGTCTTCCCAACTATCAGGACTCAAGTGACCCCTTTACTTAATTTTCTCCCCTCCTAATTCTCTGGAGGACAAGCTATATATATATCTATAGCTAACTGCTTGTATATACAATTCCATCTTTAAGTCACCATTGAACACAGTAAGTTTCAAATGATTCCTATCATCCATCCTCCCACCTCTCCTCCACTGATTAGAATTTTTGTATCACTTTATATGAAATAATTTATACACTCTCTCTATGTATATTCCTTTTAGCTATACCATTAATATAATTGTAATACATTTTTTAAGAACTGCAAGTATGGTCTATCCATATAGGAATGGAAATACTTCATTTCTATTGAATCCCTTATGCTTTCTTCTCTTCCTGTTTTAACTGTTTACACTTCTGTTTTGTCTTCATACCAGGGGTCAAATTTTTGGTTTATATCTGATCTTCTCTTTAGGAAAGTTTAAAATACTTCCATTTCACTAAAGGATTACTTTTTTTACCTTGATGTATCATACTTAATTTTCCTGGTTAAATGATTCTTTGTCGTAGACCTAGCACCTTTGCCTTCGATAATATCACTGTTACATGATCTCAGATCCTTTAATATTGCAGCTTTCTAATCCTCTGTTATCCTAATAGTAGTTCCCTGCTATTTGAATCATTTCTTTCTAATCACTTGTATTTTTTCCTTCAGCTGATCTTCCAAAATCTGATTGCAATGTTTCTTAAAGTTTTTATTTTGATATCTCTTTTCCTGAAAAAAAAAAATGAATGGATTCTTTCCATTTATATTTTGCCCTCAGGCTTTAGGATAACAGGAGAGTTTTTGAGTAATGCTGCTCAGGTCCTCCTTTCGATTGTGGCTTTCAAGTAGTGCCATGATTCTGATATTATCTCTCCTGGATCTATTTACATTGTCACTTATTTTTCCCATGTGATATTTAAAATTTTTCAAATTTTTTCATTCTTTTGAATTTTTTGGATTCTTAATATCTCAAGGAGTCATTAACTTCGACTTACCCAATTCTAACTTTAAAGGAGTTGTTTTCCTCAATTAACTAGTTTACTTTCTTCACCATTTGACTAATTGTACTTTTTAAGCATTTGTTTTCCTCAGTGGATATTTGTATCTCCTTTCCCATTTGGTCAATTCTACTTTTAAAAAGTTGTTTCTTTTTTTATCATTTTTCTTCAAAAAATGTTTAATCTCTTTTTTTAACTCCTTAATGAATTCCTTCTGGGCTTGAGACCACTTCCCATTTTTCTCTAAGGTTTTGTCCATAGATGTTTTGACATTGTTGTTCTTTTTTTGAATTTGTGCTTTGGTCTTCTCTGCCACCATAATAAAATTCTATGATCAGATTTTTGTTGTTGTTGTTTGTTCAACTTTTGGGTGGGGAGGAGAGAAGAGAGAAATCTTTTTTTCTTTCTTTCAAATTTGAGTTCTGCTTTCATAGTGGAATTGGCACTTCATTAGCTTCTTGCACCAACATCATTTCCTGGCTATTTACCTGGTTCTGTGCTTATGTGTCTCTAGAACTCACAGACTGTGCTGAAGTGTGACTTGGAGGATATAGGGTCAGGTAGCTTACCTGATGCTAAACTGAACTCCTAGAGGTGGTGTCTGGTGTGTTTGTCTTTAAACCCAATGGATTCATTCTGCATTTCACTGGAGGCTCAATGGTAGTCTGGCCACTGGAGGAAGCCTAACTGCATGAGGCTGTCCTGAACCACCTGGAGGACTAGAATTTGGAGTATGCCAGTCTATTTAGAGCTGCACTGAAGCCAGTGGTGATTCTTGAAGTTAACTTCTGACTTTGCTAAAGTACATGGACATACTTGGTGTTGGCTCTTGGAGGCTCCACTGCACGGACTCAGTTTCTCCCATTGCTTTACTGAGGTGGGCTTGGGGCTGTCTTGCTGGAACACTTTCTGTCCTGCATTGTCCTCCCCTTTTCCCCTTTTATTGGAGTGTAATAGACATTTCCTGTGATTCCTCAAGTTAAAATATCATCTCACCTATCATACCCTTGCTAGCTCTTATGCTCCAGGATTTGTCTGGGGATGTTATTTTATGGCTGTTTGGAGATCAATTTGGAGTGGGGGGTGGGGGAGTTATAGTGGGGGTTACTCTGACATCTTGGCTCCTGTAAGATGTTTCAAACCTTTTTAAGGCATGTTTGAATTGTTAGAAAAGAATTATATGCATAGTTCTCACATGAATGGTTAGTATATATTGGACAGAAGAAAGGGTAGGGCCAGAAAAAAAAGGTTATTGGAGGCAGTTATCTGTTTTAAATAAGAAGTTTGGAATAATTAGAAATCTCCAATAACTAAATAGGGTTCTTCCTATGGTAGGGAGCTTTTCCTCATTGGAAGTATATAGTATTCCATCATGTATATTTAAAATAAGATTCTTGTACAGGGGGAAAAATATTACAAAATGGTTTATAGGTCTCTTTTCAACTCAGAAGTCCCATTTTATATATATATATATATATATATATATATATATATATATATATACACACACATATATGTATATATATATATATAAAACATTTCTTATTTTCCAAAATTAATGTTTGCTTTTAAATGACCAAATTTCATAACTAGATAGAAATTTCTAATTGGTAATACTTTTTAAAAAGAAAGTGCCAACATGTTTTTCTGCTAGTCTCTTAAATGATGTATTAGTTGTGGAACTATGTGGTATCTTTGTGCCCTTTCAGCTTCAAAGCTTTCAATTCTAAAACCACTTTGAAAATTTCTTGCAAAAATAATGGATTTCAATTTTCTTATGGATGAATAGGGAAAATTATTTATATTACTTTAGGGAATGTGTCTGTAAAATACAGTACTGAAATATCAGTAATGATTATTTCCTTAGAGATTATCATCTTTTAATTAACCCTTAAAAAAAAAAACCTGTTCCTGATAGAACTTTTAGAAAATATGTTTTATTAGTCATTATTATTCTCTTTTTCCAGAGGAAAATATTACATTTTTTTCACTTAAAATGTCAAATTTCTAAAAAGTGATAGCTATAATACAATGTAATATACTTTTTTAGTATCATGCATTTTGTAACTTCTAAGGGACCTATGATACACAAGTGAATATTAAATGCTAGGAATTAAAAGAAAAAATATATAATGAGTAAATGCTCTCAAAGAGCAACAGAGAAAATTTATGATTTTATGTGCACAAAAATAGGTATATAATAATGCTTATACAATGTTATATTTACTAATTAAATTAATATAACTTGCAATCTATATTCAATATATGCCCATGTATGTATGCATACTTTCTCACTCACTCATACACACACCCTCAATATACACATACACACATGCATTTATATGTGTGAATAAATATATTATATATATGTATATATTATATATGTATCTTATGTGCAGTTGGGAGGAAAAATGAAGGCTTCATATTATAGGTGACAGAGTTGGATGATGCACCATCATATTTGAGAAAGGTCAAGAAGTCCAGTTTGACTGGTATTTGAGATGTATTTTGTTACTGATAATTCTTTTATTTCTTTATTCCTTATCATACATAATTTAATCCATTTAATAAATATAACTATTACTGGGTGGGATGGATTTATATATGCTTGCTATAAACTCCTTTGCTCAGTGGTTAATATGGTAATAAACTTTTATCAAAGTTACATGACAGAACAATTAACATTTTTTTCAATATTAAAAAAAATACTGACTTGGAAACATAAATACAGAGCTAATTCTAGATGGAAGTTTATTCCTTGAGTGTCCTGCTTCTGCTGATCTACCATGTGTTAAGGTATTTCTAAATCTGTATTACATTCTTTGGATTTCTTACTGAAGAAATAAAAAACTGACATATTGTTGAAATAGTGAGCCAGTGAATAGTTTATTCTTTATCATCTTCTAATTTCTTTATGCCTTCTTCTCCACATTTAGTAATTGATTTAATTAGTAAAATATAAAAAACAAGAAAATAGACCATTTATCGATAACAATCTTATATCATATAGCTTCTTCTTGTTAAGGATTTTCCTTTTAATTTCTAATGTGAATTATGCATGCACTGAAAGAAATTATCTTCTTATTAATTAACTATTTTGCAAAATTATTTGCAAAAATCTATTTTGTCACTTCTAATACTATTATTGAAAATGTCCTCAGAGTGTGATTATGAATTTTCTTAAGAAGAATTAAACAAATAAAATTATAGGTATGTATATACTGTTTAAATATATGCAAAAATACACGCTTCTATATATTTCTTTACAATGTATATATGTATTTGTTTTTGTATTTTCATATAGGTACAGTCAGCCTTTATTATTGAGATGACAATGATAAGTGAATGGGGATGTCAGCAAGTTAAATGAAATTTTCGTGATGAATTTATGTAGGGAAATCATTAAGATTTGTCCTTCATTCCCTGACTCAACAAAAATTTAGTAACTTTAATTTCTCAATCGGAGTACTGATTTTATTGGTTCAGATAGCAATATAATTTGTCTTTTCAATCTTCTCATCTATGTTTTTCTATTAGTATTATGGTTATACTATAGTGTATACTATAATACTACACTATACTATAGTGATCATCCAAATGAGATAGCATTTTTTTAAAATTACTTTACATATCACAGATCTATAACATGCCAACTTATTTGGTCTGATGTGTATTGCTAAAATAATATTTTTCCTTTTTGTGTTTTTTATTTCCAGTACCAGAAACATAGTAAACACTTGAAAAATACTTCTGGAATTGAAATAAGTTGAATTAAAAATTATTTGTGATATAAACATTTGGTGCTTTTATTTTCAGTGAGGCTCATTAAAAAAATAAAATTCTTAAGTTCAAGTCTTGTTAAGATCCATTGGTTGGTAGAAACAGTGAAATCACATTTAAACACATGTCAAAGAACTATCATGGGGCATATTATTCTTATTTCCTTTTATCATGGAGTGCCCTTTCATCTTGTTATTTCATAAATGTTAATTATCACATGCTCTTCTTTTTGGATTTGGAAACTTCATAATGTAAATACCCTCAATGTTCTTACCCTCATCTCAAGTAGCACAACCCTCAACTTAATTCCTCCTTAAAATTCTTTAGGCTCAATTTTCCTAGCAAGCACAAAGCTACCATGTTGAGAGTTTTTCACTCCTATTTCATACCTTTGCTCAAGCTATGACCTACTTCTGGAGACATTCATTTCTTATCTCTGACTTTTTGAATCCCTAGGTCTTCTCACAACTCAGTTCAAACAGTTCACTTCTACTTGAGAAATTGGCTTATTTCTCAACTGCTTGTAACTGTCTATTGACAAATACTATACATTTACTTTGCATATTTTCTCAATATACGTATATGCAGTGATTGTGGTAAAATGTTTAGAAATGAAATTTTGGTTGGGGGATAGATGTAACCATGACAAACATGTAAGTTTTTAAATTAACATTTTCTTCACTATTTTATTAAATGTGCATAATTAACAAAACAAAGAAAGGCATGAGTTGTAGCATCTGCTAATTTTTCAGGAAAAAATATTTATAATAAAAATTGAACAATTAGTCCTCAAGAACCAGTAAATTTAATTGTGCTACACCTGATTTTTTGTGTATCCATTGTTCCACAATATCAATAAATGGATATTTAAGATCTACTATGCACCAAGCAGTTATATGTTATTTCCTTTATATGATCCTTTAGATGAAGGGCTATTTCACTGTAGTCTTTGTATTCCCAGAATGCAGCAAAATATAGTGGTACATAGGTAATACTTAGTAAATGTTTATATACTGAATGTTCTATTATAATTTATAATTTTCCCACCAAGAATTATTTTTCCCTACCACAATCTTTGTGCCATAGTGGCGATCTTATTATAATACTATGGGCTTATGTAAGCTATGTGAAAATGGAAGGACATATGATATCTTCAATGCAAGTAAGTATTCATGGGGAATCGGAATTACTTTCATGAATGTACTTCATTCTATCTAGGACTTGGTAGACAAGTACTTCATATTTGAATATTGAGGAAAGTAAATTAGACACATTGAAAAAAAGTAATTTGATCTGATTTCATTTGACCAGTAAACATCAGAGGTCAAATTGAAACCCAGACATTCCAATTTGAAATTGTGACAATTGAAATACCACCAACTCTGGATTCAAATAACCTGGGTTAATGTCCTACCTGATGCTTACTGCCTGAGAAATTCACTCAACCATCTAATCATTCATCAGTTTCCTCATCTATTAAAAAAACAGACAATCGACTAGATGACCTAAGAAGGAGCTTTCATCTCTATTATTGGTAATGTTATTTAATTTATTTTCCTACATCTCTCAAAGCATGAGTTGTAGTATCTGCTAACTTTTGAGGAATAAATATTTACAATGAAAATTAAATGGTTCACATTATTTTACAAATTAATATACTGTGAGTTGGAAATGGGGTTATTTTTCACGTTTTAATGATTAAAAAATAATAACTTAGCATAGTAAACAATTTGTATGTCTTTCCATTGAAGTGTTTTTATCAATATCCTTATGAAAGGAAATATGTCTGGCAAAACAGACATGTATTTCACTTAGCACATTTTTGTTCACTGAGGTTCCCAAAGATTATGACTTGTTCCATACTACATAGTGAAGAATTGGTCCCTCATTTATCCAGCAGGGTGCAAGTATAACACATCTTTATTCCTTTTAGAGAGTAAGCAGGCAGTTTTATTTTCTGACTATTTATAAGGGGATAAAATAGAAGAGAGATTAAGATACCCAGCGTTTTGTGTTAAAAAAAACATCTCATTTTCTTTTAACAAAAGCATAAGGGATTTAATCCAATTCCTGCTCTGGCTATTAAATGTGTTCCATTTTTTACAGGTAAAAGCTCTAATATTATAGGTCCTGGATAAAGTCCTATAACATAGTGGGTAAGTGTTTGGTCAAACAAACCAAATTACTTACATTAGAAGATGTCATTTGACCTCCTGGATCTAATAACTTAACCACTTTATGTTTAACAGGGAGTTTATATTTTTCTTTCTGCTTCTTCAGAGAATCAAAGACAATGGTTTCTACTCAATGAAGAAAATTGGTGATGATTTTTTTATTTAAAGCTATTTTTATTTCATCAAAGTTATTCCCTCAGTTGTTATCCAAAGATCCACAAATAGAAGAAGCACATCATAGTCTTGGCAATTAAAAAATGTTTTGAAAAGAGAGAGAGGTTTTATAATTTCTTTTTTGTTTTGCGTTATGGATTTTTGATTTTAGCATATTAGGAGTTCTCCCTCTACATATACAGAGGAGCTACTCATTTAAAAGTAGCAATTTTATGTGAAGTTTTATAAATCTGAATAAGTTTTATAATCTGAATAAGGAAAGCAATATACTCAATAAGTACAAGTAAGTAAATAAAATTATCAATAACAAAACAGCTAAAACTGAATATTGTGAAAACATCATGACAATCATGAAGACCAAAGGAAAAATATAAGAAGACATTTTCTTTTCTTCTCCTCAGAGATGAGAGCATATTACACAATAAAGTCAAACGTTTTGCAATTTTTATTTTACTTTTTAATTGTTTTATGTTTTTTGATGTAATAGTTAACACTCTATAAAGTGCTCTATAAAAAAAAATTCCTCAGGGGTTGGAGAGGGTGCTGGTGGTGATGGAAAGATCATTTTGTTGGTGATTGGTTTATGTGGCAGAAAAGAAAAATGGCAAATTTTGGAAGAAATTTGGGAGATTTTTGGAGACTGATGTATTGTTGGTGGAGTGTGAACTGATTCAACCACCCTGGACAATAATTTGGAATTATGCCAACTGAGTTGGAACACTGTACATCAGGGTAGCTAGGTGGTGCAGTGAATAGGGAACTGGCCTTGGAGTCAGGAGTACCTGGGTTCAAATCTGAACTCAGACACTTAATAATTACCTAGCCGTGTGGCCTTGGGCAAGCTACTTAACCCCGTTGCCTTAAAAAAAAAATTACAAAAAAAGAAAACTGTACATCTTTTTAACCCAGTAATACCACTGTGAGATCTATATTCCAAAGAGAATTTTAAAAAGGAAAAAAGACCTATATGTACAAAAATATTATATCAACTTTTTTGTGCTGTCAAAGAATAGGAAATTGAGTGGGTGTCCATCAATTGGAAAAAAAAAAAACTGAACAAGTTGGATTATGGGCTTGTGATGGAATAATATTTTACTATCAGTATTGATTAGTAGAAAATTTTCAGAAATCTTGGAAAGACATATGGATTGATAGAAAGTGAAGTAAGCAGAAACACACTCACAAATGTATATATATATATATATATATATATATATATATCAGCAATATCAGGGATGTTCAGCTACAAAGGACTTAGCTATTCACAGCTATACAAAGATCCAAGACTCTTTGAAATTAGCATACAAACTGAAGTATCCTGGTTTTTTGTGTGTTTCATATTTTTGTCTGCATTTCTTCTATCACATGACTAATATAAAATATATTTTGCATTGCTGCATCAGTACTACCTATATCAAATTAATCACCCTATCAGTGAAGTGAGGGAAAGGAAGAAGGGAAGAATTTGGAACTAAAAATTTAAAAAATTGTTTTGGGTAATTGGAAAAAATAAGATATTTAATAAAAAGAAAATAAAAAGAACAAAAAGATCAACTGATATTTCTAACTTTATGGTTCACATTATTTTACCAATTAATAGATTGTGAGTTGAAATGGGGTTGTTTTCATATTTTAATGATTAAAAAATAAGAACTTGCATTGCCTATAATTTCATAGCTAGTATCAGAATTTGCTTTCCAAATTCAAATATTCTTGTCTCATCTTTAGTTTTTGCTTTGTATTCTGTTATATACTGCACTATTTCTCCTCCCCCAACCCCCTATCTTTTATTTTCATGTTTCTTAGAAAAATTAAAAGAATTGGTAGCAATAACATAACAATTTCCTTTTTAAAAAATTATTTTATTTAAGGCAATGGGGTTAAGTGACTTGCTCAAGGTCACATAGCTAGGCTATTATTAATCTCTGAAAACAGATTTGAACTCATGTCCTCCTGTCTCCAGGGCTGGTTCTCTGTGAGTCACCTAGCTGACCTGACAATTTCTTAAGATTCTTGAAGTGGGGGAAAAAAATTGGCCCTGACTTCTGCTCGGACTCAGTTTTCAATTCTGCCTTTTTTGGTTTACTAGTTTAGACCATTTATAAGACATACTTTTCTAAGACCCTTTCTTCATTTCTACAAGATGAATTCCTTTCAGTAATTTATAAAATAGGTATGAGGAACAGGTAAGATAATATTCAATCATAAAACATGAATTAAATGCCTACTGCTAATTTATATAGAGAACCATGTAAGCTTTAAATACTATATTAACATCAACTAGACCTCATACAAATGATGCAGATAAAAGTAAATTGCCTCTTGAAAGGAGAAACTCATTCAGAGCAAGTTAGCATCTTTCCTAAACTTTAAACTTAAAGTTTTCCCTAGAAGACTGGGCAGTTCAATGACTTGTTAAATGAAGATGTCATACTTGCTAGTATGTCAGTGATGGAAATTATACTCCAGACTGTCTAGGTTTCTAGGTTGATTCTTTCCCTACTTGATCTTGTTGCTTCTTATTAGCTACAATGGAGAAGGGGGTTTCTCTTTGGTTTTACCAGAACTATTTCTGGAATTCTATTAAAGCTTTATATATATATATATATATATATATATATATATATATATATATATATATATATATAATTATTAGTTCCAAATTCTTCACTTCTTATTTTTTCCAATTAATTGTGAAATTGTTATGCATTTATCAATTTTATTAGAATTTTTGAGTAAAATAAACTCAACACATTGTATATAATTTTTAGAATATTGACTGACACTTAAAATAAAAATTATGATAATAATTACAAAAATAAAATGAAATATTTAAACTTTTTTTTTAAGATTTACAAAGCATTTAACAAGTCATTTTATACTCTAAACAATCCTGTTTGGTTGGTATTATTTTTTACACATTTCAAAGATGAGAAAATAGATTGAAAGCAATCAATGGGCTTGTCCATGTTCAAATAGCCACTAAATGTGTCAGACTATATTCTAAATCATGTCTTTGTGACTCCAAGAGGTGTCACAGAACTTATCTGAAATGCCACCTGGCACAATCTGAAATAGATTAAAAAGTGATTGAGGACTATATATAGAAATGAGCAAAACTATTATAGAACATATATTATGTTAATATTTACTGAGTTTTATGCACATTTATTAAGTTATATTCTCTTTGATTCTGATGTAAATTAAAGAACAAATGAATGATGGGAGTTTATTATTTTATTTAGATTGAGACATGGATGAACCATTAATTTATTCTATAAAGCATGTTTCAAGTTTGTCCTGGTTAGGACTTACCTTTTTGTTTTGTGATTAAATCTAGATTTTACTTTTTTAGGAATGACTTTGACAAACTCAAGAATGACTTAGGTCAACTAGATTGGTGAAAAAAATTTGAAATCATGATGGTCCATTACCATAAGTAGATCAATAGAGAATATTTAGGCTATAGAATAAAAGATTAAAAGGCAATAAAAATTGTTAAATACCTTCAAGCATGGGAAAGATCATTAAATGATAAAAAAGTAAAAATGATTAGGTTTTTCTGCCTGCTCCTTATGGATTGAAACGGGAGCAATTCAATTTAGGTCTTTTTAACTTACCATATATTTATATATGCATGTGTGAATACAAACACACAGAAAAGAAATACACATATACGCATATACATATACAGATATATGCATATATTACATACTAGTAATAGATACATATACACATATTTTAGAGATGTTTTGGTAGACATTGAAGATATTAATACAAAAATTAAACAACATCTGCTAGGTAGTTTATATCCTACTGAATTGATGGAAGTTCCACAGATACAGATGTCATTTGGGAGGAGGCAGCTTGGTGGTGCAGTGGATAGAGCACCAGCCATGGATTCGGGAAGACTTGAGCTCAAATTTGACCTCAGATACTTAATAATTACCTAGTTGTGTGACCTTGGGCAAGTCATTTAACCCCATTGCCTTGCAAAAACAAAGAAAAAGGCTCTCATTGGAAATTGTGAAATCGAGGCTAGATAACTTGAGTAGACTACATCAACTTCAAAGGTTTTATTTTTTTTCCTTTATTCTTATTCTTCAGCTCTAAATTCACAAAAAAGAACATTCCACATGTGGGGAGGAAGGAAGGGAATAGAACTTGTCTCAGCTATTAAGGCACTGATAAATTCAACAGAAAAGAGAGAAAAGATAAACAATGTTGAGGATACAGAGTGGAGAGGAAAGTAAAAAAACATAAAACAAGGCACAAGTAGCTACAGAGTTCACTCTACAGTTATTGTTTTTTCTTGAAATTTAATTAATTTAAACATAGAAAAAAATTAAAATAATCCCTTCAAATAAGAGAAGCAAAACTATTATTCAACTCTCTCTCAAACCATATGAGTAGGTATTGTTCATTCTGCAACTCTGCATACAGCACTACTAATGAATTTGACCAGTTATATGGTTAGAATAAAACCAGAATAGCTAAGCAAATTATGTGCTAAAATGAAAGTCACAAAGTCAATAGACCAGAAATATATCCAATGAAACAATGCTTCAAAAAATAGGGTAGCTATGGGCTACTGGGAAGTAATAAATATCTGCATTAGAATCGATATATTGATTCTATTTAAGCTAAGAAACCTGGAAAAATGGAAATGAAGAGATATATAAATTTCCTTAAAATTATAAAAATAGCAGCTATTAGTACCAAAAAACCTTTTGTGGATACAATTCAAAAAAAAGGACTCTAGGCTATTTTTTTCAATCAGTCCTAAAAGTAGGAGTGCCATCTGTAAGTAGAAAGAAATAAGATATTACAATAAATGATTCCTTTAGTTTCATATGAATCAAATGATTGTGGAAAATGAACTGATAGTTAACTAATATTTACCTAAGAAATGTTATTATATAAATCAATATTTTGAAGTATACATAACAAAACAGCTCATCATGAAACCATCTTGTATTCTTAGCTAATGTTTTGTCCATTTGATTTATTTTTTAATCTTTTTCTGTTTCATGTTCTTCCATTTTCCTTCTGGTCTAATAATTTCATTTCCTATTATTTCTATTTCTTTATTCTATATTTCCAACACTTTCTCTTTATTGACTTTTCATATGAATTTGTCTTTTTCCATTCGTCTTGATCATATTTCTTATTATATAGATAACTTTTTTTCTTATCCCTAATCTTTCTGTAATAGTATCATTTTCATTTCCTTTAAAGTATATCATTAAATTTGATTGGCCCTTAATTTGTTTCAGGAAATTTTTAATCCGTACATTTATTTATTGTGTCAGTGTTTAATTTTGTTCATTGCTGCTTTCTCATTTCCTGGTCTTTTCCCTTATCTGAGAAACTATTGTCTTTTGAGTTTGTTTTGCTGGTCTTTTCTCTATATTTTTGTGTATTTATTTTTCATTTGGGAGCATTTTAGTCTATTCATGCAGAAGAGGCTAATGAAATAAGCTCTTCCATAAACTATCATGCTTTTGTCATGTTGTTCTTAGTTTTAAGAACACAGTGCTGCAAATACCGTATCTTGTACCCAACACATGCTGGACATTAATAAATTATGTGTGTGTAAATATATATGTGTATATACATATATGAAATATGTATGTTTGTGTATATGTATATACACATATACATAACAATTTATGCAATACTTATTAAATTTCTTATTTATCCTTAAATTAATTTAATAAATGCTTAATGTCATCATATTATAATCTGGATTTTCTGGATTTTCTCAACCCTACTTCCCTTTTATCCCAATCAGTTTAAGATAATTGTGTTCAATGCCAATAAAATATAAATTATATAAATTTCATTTCCTAGTGGCAATGACTGAGATTGCCTGTTTTGCTTTTAAAATCTAGATAAATACTGAAATGACTTTACTTTTTCTATGTATGGGGTTTTGTTCCTTTTTTTTTTAAGAGAGTGGAAAAGAGGATATCAGGAAAAGTAGAAAACAGTTTTTGACAGAAATAAGAGAGTCATTGAGTACATATTAAACAAACAAACTAAAAAAGATTGGTGGAAAAGCATGTTGAAAACTTGGCTATTTTATTAGATTCCAATTACTTTCAATATAGAGCAAAAATATTACCAAATATTGTTTAGGTTAAAAATAATTAAAGGGAAAACATTTAAGAGCATATATATAATCCCAAAAGTTTTATATCCTCTCTGAAATTAACTTAGTTATTCATATGATATGATCACAGATTTCTCAATATTTGATCACTGACTTTAGAGACATGCTAAGAAAATTATTTGATTCCAAGTGATGTGGGAGAAATAATAACATATTCTTCATATTAAGGCTAGTTAGATATCCTGACAACCTGAAAAAATTTCACAAAGTATTTTGAGAATAAATTTAATGCACAGAATTATCTTTACTTAATTAACATTATTTAATAATGAAACAGGGAAACTACATCCATAATATTAATATGCAAATGCAGTCCTTTATATCTTGAAGAGGATTCTCCAAATCACTGTTGAAAGCCCTAGGCATTTATATTTCAATCATCTATTTATAATATATAATAATGTATCAAATAAGAAAAACTGGAATAAAATACAGGCCCTTCAGTTCTCACATTCTGTGAGCTCTCATCTTTCTAAGTATCAGTTCTAGCACCACTTCTTTCATTTCTCCCCATCCTACCCTACTTTACTATCACCAATCAAGTAGAAGTGACATTAATCTTTCTTCATATACCTCAAGCTTTGTTGTGTTGACTTCTATGTAATTCCTATGTTCTAATTGGGATCAATGATATTTGTATTATATATATATATATATATATTATATATATATATATATATATATATATATTTCATTTTCAACTTAGAGATAATTTCTAAAAAAATTCTAGATGCTGATGATCAATGATTTAGAACTAGAAAGGACATTAGAATTCATCTAGTTCTTCTTCCTCATTTTATATAGGAGAAAACTGAGACCTGGAGAGGTTAAAAGGGATGGGTTTATTTTAGTGTATTAGAGCTGTTTATCGTTTTGATCCTTCAGGAAGGATCATGGATAATGAGCATTTCTTTGTGCTTTAAGTATTCCTATTTGATCAAAGAAAACTACAGAGTGATCTAAGTCAAAAGCTTTTATTTGTTGATATTGTTCAGTTGTTTAAATTACATCTGACTTTGTGATCTCATTTGGATTTTCTTATCAAATGGCTTGCAATTTCCTTCTCAAGCTTATTTTATAGATGAGGAAACCAAGACAAACTGAGGCATACAAGGATTAAGTGAGTTGCCTAGAGTTACACACCTAGTATGCAACTGAGGCCATATTTGAAGATTCATCTTCCTAACTCCAGACTTGGCACTCTGTCCACTGCAGAACCTTGTTTAGATGTCACCTTATTCCAGACACTGTGTGGCACTGAGAATACTATTACAAATGAAAAAGTCTGTCCCTGCTCTTTAGAGTTTATATTCTAATTAAGAAAAACAACACATAAAAGGAGGGTGCCCTTCAAGGTAAGAATGCTGCAAACCTAGAAGCATTTACCAGAACATAATGACAGATTCATTTTCAGATAAGATGAATACTAGGGGTACGGTGAAAAAATAAGTAAGGAAAATTTGCAAGTTTTGCTAAGGAGGAGTGAAGTAATAAATGTATATGAGGGAAAATATTTGAGTAAGTTTTGGCTGAGGAAACAGGAAGAATGATAGTGTACAAAATGATTTTAGAATGGTAGGATTCAATGAATTAGTGAACAACCAAAAAAGTATGAAGCTGGCAAAGTCTTAGCTCTTAGCCTTTGTCTAAGACAGAATACAAACTATTTTAAAATATAGTAAAATACCCTGTGATAAGAAGCTTTTTTGAATAGATTCTGTCTGGCATAATTGCTGTATTATGCAAATTTCTTGACTTTTTATGGTTCTTTTTCAGAAAGCATTAGTCTTGTATCAGCATTATGAAAATATTAATTTGGTTTCATGATGAACTGAAGATATCTATCTAATGAAAGTTTTCTCTTCATTCCTCACCTGGGTGCCCTATTTTGGAACTTTTCTGACTTTAATGTCCCAGACATCTCATTGGGAAGATCTTATCTGCAGGATTCCATCAGTAAGGGGACTCGACCTCATTCCCACCATTAGTCTTCCCTCTCATTGGAGCCTGAAACCATAGCCTCCATCTAAAGTTTGAGCTAGACTCATAAAATCTCACTGTTTTGAGAGTACTATACTATTTTGGCTGTACTATTTTGTTATTTTTTTGATATTTTTACTTTCCTCCTACATTGAATATCTTTTCATGAGATTTTAAGTTCCTTGAGGGAAGGAACTATCTTTCATTTATTCTATTTTTATCCCTAGGGCTTAGCACAGTGTCTGATAAAGAATGGCCATTTAACAAATATTTATTGACAATTTATACTATACCTATCTTTCTTCTGTATATCTGTATCTTAGTTCATATTTATATCCTATATATTTAATTGATATTGAATATTTCCTGAATTAAATTTATTTCCCTTTTTGTAGGTGTTTCTCATTTTTCCTTCTGTTTCTTACATTTGTCTCAAAATTTTTGTCCTTAACCCTAATTTGCCCTTTAGACATAGCATCTAGATTGCATAGTTTAATCAATAGAGAGCCAATTTCAGCACCATTTAGATGGGAGTTCAAGTTCTTTCTCTAGATCATACTTGTTTAGTTACCATAAATAATCAGTAAAATTTGAAATTCAGAAAACTCTCTGAATATGTATTTATAGATAAGTTTTATTCTTCATAGAAAATAGATTTTCTACATTGAAAAGTGTCTAAACATAGAATTGTAAATGTGCTTCAAAAAGATATTTTTTGATCCACTGACAAAACTTCAACTATATATATATATATATATATATATATTCCATACTTCCTTCATCTTGAATTCTATCCTGAGTGATAATGTTTTATTTTCAGCTTTCTATTGATATTTCTTCTTAGAATTCAAAATCACTTAAAGTGAAGTTTTCCTTTAGCTTTCTGTTAATCATATTATTTCCCCAGGTTTTTAATTCATTGCTTTCCTTATGTCCCAAAACTGTTAATCTCCTTTGCAAATATCTCTTCCATTTAAATCTGCCTATTTGTTCCTACTATCAACTTGTAATTCTAGGAATTATTTCATGAGTAGCTTATGCTTGTACTACTTCAGCAATTTCCTTATCGATGCCCCTCTATTGTGTCTCCTCTCTGAACTTGTATACTTCTTATGTAACTAGATGATAAAAATATAAATTTAGAATTGAAAATGCTATCCTCATAGTCAATAACAGTGCTCCCTATTATATATATATATATATATATATATATATATATATATATATATATATATATATATTAACCTAAATTCCTTAGCCTAACATTTAGGTCCACTCACAACATAACTTCATCCACTCTATCTAATTTTATAATGTTGTATTTCATTAAATAAACTTTTCACTCAAGATAAAACTGGTATATTTGTCCTTTAAATGTGCCTATTTATTTCAGACTATGATTCTAAGCTAATTATTTTGCCTCCAGTTAGGATGGTTTCACCAGCCTCTAATATTGTTAGTCACAAGTTGACCTATTTTTCCAAGTCCAATACTGATTTCATCTTCTTTATAAAGGGGTTCCTTGTTCTTAGCTGCTAGAAATGATTTATTTCTTCTGCTATAAGCTTAAATGATATGATATGATATAATATGATATGATATTATCTGTAAAACGGACTTGGGAAAGAAATGGTATTTTCCAAAAAAACTCCAAATGGTATTGCAAAGAGTTGAAAGTCTGACTGAAATGATCAAATATTATATAACAACATAGTTGGAAGTTTGATTAGATCAATATTTACTGCTTCTCAGTATCCTTGCAAAATCTCTTCAGATATAACTATCTACCACCAAGCTATGCTCATTCTAATCTTCTTTGACTTCTCTGCAACACTCATTTTAAACTTCTTTGGTTTCTCTAATGTTTTCAGAAGCTCTTAATTAGGAAATTTCATCATTCTGTAAAATTCAAACAACCTTAATATTCACATTCATAAGCTCCACTGATTAAATGATGGAGTCATAAACATTTAAGGACTTAGGTTCAAGATTCCAGATTCCTTAGATTCCAGATTTTTCCATATTTTCCATCCACCTGAATGGCCACACAATTGTCTTTTGATTTTCTACAAAACCCCCTGTGCTGTGTACCTTCTCCCACAGTCATCTTAAATGTTGTTTTTTTTATTGTCTTCCTTCGTTAGATTTTAAGATCTTCAAGGGCAAAGAATATTACTTTTTTCCAATATTGTATTGCCAATGATTGCCATAGTTATACTGGAACATAGTAGATGTATAATAAATGATAATTGATTATTGAGTTAAACAAATATGTGGCCATTTCAGGACTGAACTAATGCACTCCTCATAATAGATAGCACCCATAACATATTAAAAAAAAGATCTCAAGTTGCCAAATGAGAATTAGAATTTTCTTTTGGGGAGGTGGGGCAATTGGGGAAGAATAATTAGAAGTGTAATCTCAGACTCTATCTGGAGGAGTGAGATTTTTTTTAAAGGCAATTGTGTATTTGATTAAAGATTTAAAGATTTACAGAGAATCATTTTAGATAATAAACAAAGAAAGGAATTAAAACATCTAAAGCTTAAACAGAATTGATAGTTCAGTTTTCAGTATCTATAACTGATCTTGAAAAAATATATAGATTAATATAAAATAGTTCATAAATTGGAGTGCCACAGATATATCCTACAAAGTCTAATGACCCAAGATTGGAGTAGTGAGTTGTAAAAGGACATAATAATGTGATAAATTTCCCACTAATGAAAATTTGAATATACTTTATTCAATCAAAAATTACCAAATATATCAATTTTATACAGAAGTCCACTGCAATCTTCATTGCGATAATATGCCAATCGTAATTAAAATCCAATATGTTGGGGGCAGCTAGGTGGTGCAGTGGCTAAAGCACCGGCCTTGGAGTGAGGAGTACCTGAGTTCAAAGCTGTCCTCAGACATTTAATAATTACCTAGCTGTGTGGCCTTGGGCAAGCTACTTAACCCCATTTTCCTTGCAAACGCCTAAAAAAATCCAATGTCATTTTCTCCTCAACTTTCCAGTATTATTTCAATTTGTGATGTCATTACCCAGCATATTTTCATCTGTATACATGCTGGAAAATGGCTTAACAACCAAGTTATTGAAAAAAATATGGATGAAAAAAATTTAACTCTAATATCTGATGTTAATATGGTCTCCATTTCTTTCTCAACTCTATGCAATCCATAAAATAATGAGTCATACTCAGATTTGTTGAATTTCTCAATTTTTAAATTTTAAGGGACTATACTGAAAATTTAGCTATCAATTCTTTTAAGCCAGTACAAGACAGCTGCAGCAAAACATTCTCAAGTTTTTTTGCAAAGGCAGTGAACCTGAACAATCAGTTAGAACCATAATTCAACAAAATTGGTTTAATTTTGTAAGATTGGATAGCTCTTATAATCATCTTGAATTTGTTGCTGAAAAAAAGACCAGTGCTTTGCAAAAATAATGTTATTTAATTGTTGTTGTTTAGCTTTCATTAACTGAATGATAATGTCTCCCCAAACTTGAAGTTAAGGATAATTCTAAAAGCAATGAAAAGTCTCAGTGGGTCTGTGCAAGGTAAAATACATTAAAAATGAGGTATTAGTCAACAAGATAAATATACAACTTATTTTAATGGACTTGTTAGGCAATAATAGGAGAAAAGTGCTGATGGAAAACTTATGAGCTCTATCAGTATTCCAACAAAATCATTAAAATATAAGAAGCTCCCTCCCACCTTGGTGGATGGACTATAAATCATTTAAATGTTTAAAGGAGATAAATAAAAGTCATAAAGGGTGGGCATAGAGATGTCCTCACTGACAACATAACAAATCTATCACCAGTATTTGTCTTAAATAAAGAAAACAACAAAAATGTTTTGTTAAAATCAAGGAAGAGATACCTTTTTTAAAACCAAAAAAAAAAATTACATATGCTTAAGCCAATTCAATTTTTTAAAACTGCATTAGATGCCTACTATAAAAAAGTATTTTCATTTTTCTCAGTTCTTTACATAATTTTTAGTCATTTATCTTTAAAGTTCTTCAACTTAAAAGATAAATGGCTTTTATAAAAAGCCAAAAACTTGTTATCAAGATCAAACCATTATGAGGAATAAAAAGTCCATTTCCTCCTTTAAAAATCAAAATCATTTCAATTAGTTGGTTAATAGTTCAATTATACTTCCATATGGGAACAAACAGTTGCTCAGGACAAAGGCATATTCTGTAGTTTGTTTCAAGCTGACTAAAGCCTCCTATGTTTTTCTGCAAATGAGCTCGGAAATTTTTTTTTTGTCAAATTAAGTGACTCCTCATACCTTTGAAGAATAAAGTTATTTTTTCCCCAATTCTGTAGGAAATAATTTTAAATATCTTAGAAATGAATGAGGAGCTAGATAATAAAAGTCATCTGCGAATGGTCGTCAAATCTAGCTCATGATAATCACTTGAGTAGTCAGTAATTAGGATTGTTTCAGGAAGACAATTATTTCCTACAAAGATAAAATTCATATAATTGTGTCATGCTTCTAGATGTGACTGGGACATCTAGAGTGATTATATTCACCCCTTTAAATGAGAAAAGTGATCTTCACAGCTTGAAATTTGGTGGTCTGGAAAAAAGAAAATAAAAATGTGGGCAAAACAAGTAGTACAAATTTCAAGGAGCTGAAATTTTTGATTTTCTACTTATGTGCTACTTAGTCCTTACCATGCATAAAAATGAAGGGGAGTTTAGTTAGCATATAATCACTTTTTTTAGTCATGGTTGGCAGAATATCCATCCATTCAGCAAAGAATATGCTTAAAATCAAAAAGTTATATCCTCCCAATAATGAATTTCTCACTTTGACTTTTTTTTTAAAATTAATTCCAGAACATTTTCTAATTAGAGTTTAAATAGGGATTGCAGCTAGGTTTCCTCAAATATAAGGAACAGATGCTCCATACCCAAAATGTGTAGGCTACATGAAACAAGAATATACAAAATAAGACACATTTATTTCTACAATCACAGGGGGAAAGGTGTTTTAAAGAACTTTTGAGGTGGGGCGGCTAGGTGGGTAGTGGATAAAGCACCAGCCCTGGAGTCAGGAGTACTTGGGTTCAAATCCAGTCTCAGACATTTAATAATTACCTAGCTGTGTGGCCTTGGGCAAGCCATTTAACCCCATTTACCTTGCAAAAGCCTTAAAAAAAGTACTTTTGAGTCAACATGAACAAAGACAAAAAATATACAACAGTCATATGTATTTGATAAGATGAACTCTTTTATAGAATGTAAAGATATTTGGATCTGCTTGGATCTGCTTTTCACACACTCTTGTTTTACTTGTTGCCTCTAATGCCTGAGAAACTTGGAATAATAATGTAAAAAGATGGATAGGTCTATATCCCTTAATATTCCTTAATGGATTTGGTATTATTTCTCAAGCTTCAACAAAAATTCTTACTTCTCAAAGAAAAGAAAATCTTCCCTCATAAAGTCCCCATCTTGATGATCGCAGAACTTAGTAAACTCTCTGAATCAGGATGGACCATCTATATGCTCTCTGACAAGGCTGAAAATATGAATTCTTTGATTTTGTATGCAGAAAAAGGAAGAAAGAAAAATTTATTAGGAACCACCAATCTGCCAGCACCATGTAAGTATTATCAAAGTATAATAAATTTCTCATACCATATTCCTGATAAAAATACTGATTTCTTTAGATTGTACTCAGCCTTCACCTTAAAGTCACCCTTTCCAGTAGGTGAGAAGTCAAAAATAATGAGTCTTCCCCTATGTTAATTAGAAACTCAGGAAGACAATTGATAGAGAATTGGAAAACTTGTCTTTCCCACTTGAAGCTTCCAGGAAGAGAAGACAATTCACCAGATAGTTTTGCATGAGGATAATAGTTTTTTGACAAGTAATTGGGCAACCTAATATAGTGAAACCTTCATAGTCTGACCACTAGGGAAGTTAATGATTTCCCCAATCCTTTATTTTTGTATAAATATTCTCCTCTCTTTCTCCTTTTATTTTGGTCATCTAAGACAGATAGCTTCCACCTATAGGGTTAGTGTAAATCCTAGAGAAAAAAAATTCCAACATATTTCCTGTCATCTTATATTTACCCTATATTCCAAGGTTTAAAATACTTTATCATATGATTGTCATATAAATAAATACCTTCACAGCCTTTTATAGTTGAGGAAACTGAGGGAAGCAAAGGTTTTTTGTGATTTGTCCAGGGTCCCAGGATCACAGAAGCTGTAAGTATTGAATGTCATATTTCAATTCAAGCATGCTTTACTTCAAGACAGTGCCCTTTTACAAGAAATTGAAGAAGCAGTCAAGAACTAGAATTCAATTCAATTCAAGGTTTTCTTGGTCAACCCTGGGAGGCTGTCCAACATAGACTTTTTTCCTTCAAGTCACAATTTTGTCGCTGTAGTTGTTTTGAGAATGAGATGCAAAGAAAGGAGTCCTCTCCCCTTCCCTTATAATATTATATTCTGAAAGTTCAATTAAAAAATTCAGTGCTCTGAAACAGGAAAAAGGAAGACCCTAATCATGCCATAACTAACTTTTGTATACTATAGAAGAGGTAATTCCTTTGTAGCTTCCTGAATGATACTTATTGTTAATATCTTAATGTATAATCAGTAAAATGTTGGTGATTTCCAGAAATATGTCTTTCAAATTCTGAAGCTGGGTTCATGTCCTGCAATATCATCAATTATTTTAAGTGGAATAGAAACACACTAAATTGACCTGGAGCTCACCTGCTTAAAACCTTCATCATACATGTATTACCATATTCTTTCAACTTATTAACTAAAAAATAAACATTGTCAATTCTTATTCGAAAACTTATGGATTTTTCCCTCTTTTGGTTTAAATTTCAATATAATTTCAAACTCCTCAGAGTCCTATCCTAATTTCTCAACAATATTACATGTAATACTGAACTCCTGAAATTTTGCCAGCACAACACAATCTGTAGCAGTTTGAAGCAGTCAGGAAAGACACCAAGTATATTCCCCTAGGAGCATACTGAATTTAAACATGATGATTTAAAATTCTTTATTTTATTCTTATAAACTTAGCCAATGCCCTTGGCCTTAGAAAGGTGAGATGTGACTAGACAGATAGGAGTTTTATTTTCATTTGCCATACAACAAATAAGTATAACCAATTAAGAAAGAACATTGTTTTTTTTTTCTCTAAAGGGTAATTGTTGTATTTTTCTTTTATCAGAGATAATATAAAACTGCCTGCTTCTTAGAACTCTATTTATTCTCTTATATTAAATTTAAGAGATTTAGTTTTTAAGATTATCTATGAGCCTAACCCCTCTCCCCAAGGAGCAGCAAGTCATGGCAGCTATTGACTCATTCTTTTTACCATAATGAGGAAAAAAAACAAACAACCAATGGGCAAGCTCAATTTAAGTACCCCTGTAGCAAATACAGCATCCTTGGCTGGTTGGAGAAACTTAGGTGCTACTATAATGTAGCCACCTAGCCAACTACAGGAGAATTTATCATGAAAATTAACAAGGTCTTTGTTTCTTTTGAATCTTAATGCCTTTGGAGGACAGGAGGGTGAAACACTAAACACTCTCCACAGCCTTCCTTTATAAAAAGACTGGAATCTGAACTTTCCAGGTAACCTTCCACTTTCCATCAGCAATTTTGCTTAGTTTCATTTCCATAGAATATGCTGGGTACTGCTTCATCCCTTTAACACACTTTTTTGTGTTTTCTTATATTAGATTGTAAACTCCTTGAGGAGTAAATACTATTTGAGGGAAAATACTATTATTTTTTTATTTGTAGACCCACTATTTAGTATAGTCCCTGAAAGAGTGGGAGCTTAATAAATGAATTTAGTTGGATTCAATAGGCTAGTCATAGTAATTCATTGAAACAAGGAAAAATACAAAATGTTTTTCACTTCTCTGAAATTTAGTGGCAGAATATGGGAAAGAAGCATGAGGTTGTGAGTGAAACAATTTTTATATGGTCTATAGACTTTATCTTAGATATTGGTTTTCGAAATATGAGATAATTTTCTAGTAATCTATGAGTGGGTATATGATTATAGAACTGAGATACAACTATTTTGAGGTATCACTATTAATAAAACCAGAAGAGAGAAAGATGATTCAGTTAAATAGAAGTGCAGCTCTCTTGAAACGCAACACACACCACACACACACACACACACACACACACACACACATACATACATACACATAACAAAAAGAGGTAGATTTGCATAAAATAAATCAACTCCAGCAAAAGGTCCATGTTTAAATATCCCCAGTTTACTTAATTTGCTAAAAAATTATTTTAAACTGATACAATATTTTAATTTAATTTTCTTCTACTGTTAAACTAATTTTAATCTCTTGTTCTAAAAAATGATCTTACTACACATAAACATGGTATCATATTTATTTTCAGTTCAGGAATAAGTTGTTTCTTATTCATTAAAATATAATAATCAATTTAATATTTTGTGATGCCATCTGATACTTACATTTATGTGCTTCTTCATAGAAAAGCTCATGCATTTTTTTCTTTCATTTCTGAGCAATCAACAATTTAAAAAATGTTAAAAGGAAAGGCATCAGGGTGGCTAGGTGGCGTAGTGGATAAAGCACCGGCCTTTCGAGTCAGGAGTACCTGGGTTCAAATCGGGTCTCAGACACTTAATCATTACCTAGCTGTGTGGCCTTGGGCAAGCCACCTAACCCCATTTGCCTTGCAAAAACCTTAAAAAAAAGGAAAGGCATCTTAATAATTTTGGGGGATGTCATTCTGTTTAATTTACTTTGGCAGTATTATGAAATTTACGAATGGCTACATAGAATAATGTTTTTTAAAGCAAATAATAAGATTTCAAAGGAAAAATACAGATATAAATTTTTACACATGCATATGTTTATATGTGTTTGTAAGTTTGTATATAAATACTTCTCCAAATTAATGGAATCCTGGAAATCTATCCCTAACTTCTGTTTGACCAATCACTTAAGATCCTCAGCCTTATGTTTATGAACAACTAGAGCAACCTATCTTCTGGGTCTTTAAGTTCATAACTTGACAAAAGATATTCCTCTGTGTCACTTGATTGACCAGGCACCTATTTACCTGTTTATTGTAAATGCTATATACCTAAAGCCTTGCCCCTCCCAAATCCTCCAAACTTTGGCCTTTATTCATCTCCCCACCTTCATCTCTTCTTTCTGATCTCAATGATATATATTTACTATACTTTAGTCTGACTTTGGGTTTAGAAATTCTCAATATATGCGCCTCAACCTGTCTTGAGCTCCTAAGAGAGAAATGAAATATAACCTTGTAAATCTGCCACCTATTAACTGCTACTATTCAGTTCATTATATTCTTTGCTAAAATCCTTGGTTCTTACCTCTAGATGTACTAATTCCTGGTTTGCTCAAAAAGTTCATTGCAGCTCCTATCCACCCTATACCATGAATAGAATGTCACTAGATAGGAAACACAATTGGATTTCTTTTAGTGATTCCCCCATGATCCTTGAAGCTTGGATAAAAGAACAAGTCATTTTGG
This sequence comes from Macrotis lagotis, assembly GCF_037893015.1. NCBI lineage: Eukaryota > Metazoa > Chordata > Mammalia > Peramelemorphia > Peramelidae > Macrotis > Macrotis lagotis. Next base: position 140,374,104 of record NC_133660.1, on the reverse strand, counting down.
AACCCTACATCCAAGTGTTAAGCCAAATTAAAGGTGAAAGCACCTTCAGTTACATCCCAGAGAGGGGAATTGCTTAGTCGGTGCTTTGACAATACCTATTCAGCAGTGTGAGCTCTTAAAGGTCTGAAGATGACGGGCGGCTAGTGAGTAGAGCACTGGCCCTGGAAGCAGGAGGACCTGAGTTCAAATCTGATCTTAGACACTCAATAATTTCCCAGCTGTGTGACCCTGGGCAAGTCACTTAGCCCCATTGCCTTAAACAAATAAAATTAAGGGAAAAAAAAGTCTGAAGATTTTGGAATTTCAATGGGCATTTTTAGCTATGATCCTCTTCTCTACTCAAGAAGGTCTTGGTAGCACTTCATCGGGAGTTCAGTAAAAATTAGTTAACTTGAGGAAAAAGACATTTTCAGGGATGTAAAAGACTCTCAGAACAAAGATACACAATATTAAAAGGCAATTTTATGATGATCTCCTAAAGGAGAGAGAAAATTTTTTTTGATAAATTAAGAGTTATAAGTTGCCAGTTTGGCATGTGGTACCTAACTATGATTCCATATTGCCATTGGTGGGGGATTATGTCACTTTTGTGGGGTTGATAGAGATGTGTTTTACTGATTATTGTTACTGTCACTTTATTAAATATGTCCTTCTATAAGCTATTTAAACCTAACTAGATATACAATATAAACATAATTAAAAGAGAGAAGGCATTGGTGTTAATGAATCAAGAATAATACCCTTAGAAACATACATGGTGGCTAGGAGGCACAATGGATAGAACACTGGCCCTGGAGTCAGGAGTACCTGAGTTCAAATCTGCCCTCAGACACTTAATAATTACCTAACTGTGTGACCTTGGGCAAGCTACGTAACCCCATTTTCTTGCCAAAAAAAAAAAAAAACAACAAAGAAACATACAGGCAATCCTTTAGGGTTTTCACTAGAACATTGGGAGGACAAGAAGTTAGTTAACCTTTTAATATCTGACTTGCCATTTGCAGTGGTGGTAGGGGAGAGACTGAATATTGAGTAAAGAGTCTATGCTATGTATAGAACATTTTGTCCAACACTGGTTTTTAAGATTTTCTAGTTTGGCCACTTACTCTAGCCTAGCCAAATATTTCAGGCTTACTGGATGTGTTTTCTAGTTGTCTATGAAACAAGTCATGAACTGATATCAGAGTACTTCTTTGTGACTGAAGCTGGAAGATAAAGTCTCTTCCAAAAATAAATAGAGCTTCAATTCTTAATAATTCTATGGAATATTGAACAACGTTATTTTTTTACCTTCAGTTTCTTTTTCTGTATAATGGATATGATGACCTCTAAGTTCCCTTCTAATTCTGACATACGATAATTCTATCATAAGAAACTTACTCAGTGCTCCATTTTCCAAATTGTCATTTTTTTCTGATGATCTGATTTGTATAGACACTTGTAGACATGTGTAAGTAAGAGTTGAATTTTTCGCTACCACATTCTTGAGAAGGACAATATAAAAGGACACAAGCAGAGGAACCACTTAAAAGGAGTTCCTGAGTTTATGAACCATAGCTCAGTGTAAATAAAGCTGAGTGAAAGATATTCAGTGGCTAATAATCAGTCATATCAAGAGAGGAGGTATTCACATTTGTAAAATGAAAATGAAATACAGTAGTTAGGTGTTGCAGGAGATTGAGCAATATCCCTGAAGTCAGAAGGGTTTGAATTTAAATCTGGCTTTAGACACTTGTTACTTACTAGCTGTCTGACCTTGGGCAAATCATTTAACCCTATTGTCTTGCAACCCTACCCCCTGAAAAAAAAAGAAAATGAGTTAAAATGAATTTTATAAATTTAAAAGGTAACTTGAAACTTTAGGGTCTCCATGAACAAAAGTTGATTAAAACATTTAAAATCTTCACCACTAAATTCAAGATTTAGATAATAAAGACTACTTTTTATCTATGAACACTAAAAATAATAATAAAGACACCTTTTTTGTACTTAAATAAACTTTGTTGTGGAACAATTACAGCTTACTGTATTATGTTCTGATCTTTCTTTAGACATTTCTGCAATTTAATCAATGCTACGTTTAATTCTCACAGCACCTAAAAGATCATAACATTATTGCAGACCTGAGAAATTAAGTCAGACAATTCAAAAGGCTAAATGAATTTTTAAATTGAGCAACAGTTTCCAAAATTGACTATATTTGTGTACATAGCCCTTGATTTACCCATCAAAATGAATATTTTCCCCATACAAATCTAATATTTAAAATGTAATTTTCATGTGTCAAGGCATATTTCACTTAATATCTTCTGTCATATTCTCTTTGTTTACTTATTTCTGAAAAAAATCACTTTGTTTTTCAGAAGAGGCAAGCATTTACTACTAACTAAAAAGTCAAAATATCATGTAGGAAAAGACCAGGAGTGTTTTTAAGGGTTTTTTTTTGGCTTTTAAAATTATGCTTTGTGCTAGAATATCAACTCCTAGATTGCTTTCTATTTTCTAATTAACATGGGTTCTGATTTCTAATTCACATCTCACTCTTAGTTTATCAATGATATTGTTATATAGTGACAATTGTTAACAGAGCTTGTAGTTAGCAATGATAAAACATATACAAAAAATCAACAGGCTTAGAATTATTACACCATAAATGCATTCATTTTTTTCCTTTTGGACACTGGAGAAAGTATATTATTTTGTTTCCAAATTTATTTCTTAAGATCACAGTTGAAGGGGCCCTTAGAGGGCATCTTATTTTTTAAGAAAGATTTTAATTATTTTGAGTTTTACAATGTTTCCCCTATTCTTGTTTCTCTCCTCCCACCCCCCACAGAAGGCAGTCTGTTAGTCTTTACATTGTTTCTATGGTATACTTTCATCTAAGTTGAATGTGATGAGAGAGAAATCATATCCCTAAGGAAAAAATTAAAGTATAAGAGATAGCAAATTTACATAATAAGATAATGAGGTTTTTGTCCTAACTTAAAGGTAATAGTCTTTGGTCTTTGTTTAAATTCCACAATTCTTTCTGTTGATACAGATGATGTTATCCATGCAGACAGTCCCAAATTGACCATGATTGTTGCACTGATGGAATGAGCAAGTACACCAAGGATGACCATAACCTCCATGTTGCTGTTAGGGTGTACAATGTTTTCCTGGTTCTGCTCATCTCACTCCACATCAGTTCATGCAAAGCTTTGAAGGCTTCCCTGAATTCCCATTCCTCCTGGTTTCTAATAGAACAATAGTGTTCCATGACATACGTACACCACAGTTTGTTAAGCCATTCCTTAATTGAAGGGAATTTACTTGATTTCCAATTCTTTGCCACCACAAACAGGGCTGCTATGAATATTTTTGTACAAGTAATGTTTTTACCCTTTTTCATAATCTCTTCAGGATATAGACCCAGTAATGGTATTGCTGGATCAAAGGATATGCACATTTTTGTTGCCTTTTGGGTGAAATTCCAAATTGCTCTCCAGAAAGTTTAGATGAGTTCACAACTCCACCAACAATGTATTAGTGTCCCAGATTTCCCACATCCTTTCCAACATTGATCATTGTCCTTTCTGGTCTTATTGACCAGTCTGAGAGGTGTTAGATGGTACCTCAGAGATGCTTTAATTTGCATTTCTCTAATAAGTAATGACTTAGAGCAATTTTTCATATGACCATGGATCACTTTGATTTCCTCATCTGTAAATTGCCTTTGTTTATCCTTTGATCATTTGTCAGTTGGGGAAAGGAGGGGGCATTTTTCTAATAGAATCATGGAGCTAGAAATAGAATAGATGTTAGAAACAAAGAAGAAAAATAGGAGTGACTGGGAATTTTTCCCCAAGGGGCTCTAAATTTAGACATTGTCAATAGAACTTATGTCCCCTTAAAGTTTGGGATAAGATTCTCCCTTCCTCTCAGTATCATTAGTCTCCCATTGTGCCCTAAGGTCACTCTCCATAAGGTAGATTTTGGTGTTCTTTCCTCTCTTCCTTTTGCTGATGACACTTTTCATGTTGTTTCTTCTAGATACAAAAATGACCACTTTGTAGTTCTTATAAGACTTTGAAAATATCTTTCTGGTATTTGGCACTAGAGGAAACTGAGTTCTACATAGATTAAGTGACTTATTCAAAGTTATATAGAGAATAACGGCAGGATCAAGGCTTTGAATCTATACTATGCCACTCTAGATTTCATTCAATAATGAATATATTGCAAAAATATCCTTTAGAGAATGTTTTTCAGTTTCTATGGAACAGGTCACTTCCTACCTCCACAGAAAATCTATTTCTCTTTTACATAGCTCTATTTCTTGAGAAATTTATTCTACTATCAAACTGAAATCGACTTCTTTTCATTCTCCACCCTTAATCCTGTTCCACAATGGACATTCAGAATAAGTCTCATTCTTATTAAAATACTTGCTTTTTGGGTCACTCATAATATAAGTTATTTAGAAGGATAACCATATCTAAAGAGAGAGATGGACAAAATGACATTTTAAGACAATATTAAATGTAAAATTTTCATTGCATTATTCTTTATAATTGAATATTTTGTCTTAATATTCTAGATATAATTTGATTCTTCACAATAATATTATTGCCAATCTCGAATACTCAGTAAATATATTTTCCCTTTGCAAATTTAGATCCCTGAATATTTAACATGATGAAAATAATTCCTAATGAATGTAGCATCTTGTCTTTTTTTGCAAAATTCAATGGTCAGGATAAAAATCACAGATCATCACTGGCATTAAATACTATTTTTGAATTTTTGGTAAAAACCTAAGAGAGATATGTCATTTAGTGGAGAAGGAGTGAAAAATAGCATTTTAAAAATATGAATTCAGGTCTCTACTTAGATTTTTATTACTTTTGTGACTCTAGGAAAGTCATTTAACTCTGATTTGTCACAGTTTCTCCAAGTAAAAATGATAATAAGAACTACTCCATCCACCTCCCAGATTTGTTGTGAAGATAAAATGTTGTTGATTCTTGTCTTACACTTTTTATCTCAGAATTTTCTCGCAAAAATACTGGAGTGTTTTGTCATTTTAACAGATGAGGAAATTGACACAAATAGGGTAAGGGAGTTATCCAGGGTCACACAGTTAATACATATCGAAGAATGCATTTGAATTCACATCTTCCTGACTCCAGTCTCAGTTCTTTATTGATTGTGCTACCTAGCTGCCTAATCTCTTGTCCTTAAATGTCTCAAATTATTTATAAAATTTGTGATAAAATGTAAAAATATGCTAATTTGAAAAAAGAAAGGTTTAAGGATTTTTCATATTTATTATCATATCAAGATATTATCATATGTCCTAAATTACCACATTTAAAACATGCTTTTTTGGAAGCACCCATTTGGAAGTACACTTAGAAGAACATTTTCTTTCATTTAGGGAAAAATTAGTGATCTAGGATGAGAAAGATGGTATGGATTAATACAAAGAAAACTGACTTTTGAGTCAGAAAACCTGTGTTCAGATCCTAGTTATACTACTTGTGTTTGCCAAAGTAAGTCACTTAATTTCTAGAGATCTCAATTTCCCATCTGTAAAATGGGAATAATACATGTTAATACTTATCTCTTGTGTTTTGTATAGGAAATGAACATTGTGAACATTTTATTACTATTTAAATATGATTATTATACATTAAAGAGCTAATATATATTAAGCACATTACATTTTAGTTGTAAATTCATATATAAATATTAATTTAATATATATATTAAATACATTATATTTTAGGTGGAAAAGTACGCTAAGTTAATCAGTAACTCTAAAACAAGAATATAGCAAAAATTATGACTTGCTTCCAAGGCTACTGAATTCAACTTTGTAAATGATGTTAATATAAATCCTAATTTGACTTTCATTTTCTTTGAGAATGCTGCATCAAAGAAATAACTTAAATTTAATAACATAAATTATATAATAAATAAATAACAAATAATTCTCTAAAGTTTGAACAATCAACTTTAATTGCCCTTAAAACTAATAACTTTATCAGATTCTAGATTTCATTTCATCAATTGATCTATTATGGCATGATATTTCTCAAACCAATTATTTTTTTCTCATCCTGGCAATTCTTGCCTATGTCTTTCCCTAGCTTGGGAACCTCTTACTAAAGTTTTAACACCTTCTACTATTTCTTTCATTGCAACAAATCAACTGTATAACTTAGTTTCATCCAAGTTCAAATCCAGTCTTCCACTTTTTCTGTTCATATACCTTTAGATAATGTCTTTTATGGTCAATAATTGTGAAGTTGTCTTTGGTAAAATAATATTGCTTGCCTGACTTAACCATGCATCTGCTCAATGCTTATTATTATTCATGGAATTTCAATTCTTTTGAGAGATTATATTGTTCAGTTCAATCCAGTGTGAGTATTAATTATGAGTCATGGCAGACACTGAAACAGGTGCAGGAATTCCAAACCCAAAATAAAAAAAAGATCCTGTCTTCAAGTAACTTATATTCTACTGCATGTTTACCATGACGGTTATTCATAAAACATTTACCTGGAGAGTATTAGCAGGAAAAACATTGCAAGACAAAAGAGATTGGTTTTGCAGAAGTTAGAATGTTTTCAAGAAAACCATGGTGTTGTGGCTTGCTTCACCTTGAGGCCCTATCAGATGACCTTCCTCCCAGAGGGGAACTGAGAATAAGGAGTCAAGCCACACTGCCTTATGCCTCCAGTTCAATTTTATTGCTGCTTAGCTTATACATATAAACTGTTAGATCTTCCAGATTAGAACAAAGAAAAGTGAGGGAATGGGGGATGCAAGCAGATCTATGTGAAGCACTTGTGTTACAGGATAAGGGGATACATTATGCAGGAGGTGGCAAAACACAGCTGTGTCCTGTGCCCTTGGGGAAGAAAGACCAGCTCTCAAGGACTCTATTGCACCTTATCTCTCAGAGAGGCATGCCAGCTCCTGAGACTGAGTCCAGGTGGCTGGGCCATTAGAATAGCCTGTGTTCCCACGTCTCCGCCTTGTTTTTCATTTAGGGCCCGGAGGACCTGGATAGTCATAATCAACACCGAGTTGGGAACTGACACCAAACACATAAGGGCTTGCTTCTGCATGGGGTCCAGGGGATCTGTGGGGCCCAGAAGCGTGGGGAGTATCCAGTGTCAGGGAGAAAAGGGAAGGGAGGGGTGTGTGTGGTTTTGGGTCATTCAGTGATCTTAGGTCCAGGGTACAGTGCTCTGAAACCCTGGGGCCAGTAAGCAGGGAAGAGAGACGCATAATGACCCAAAGGTAAAAGAATGGGGGGAAGGGGATAAGTGTCCATCGAGGGGTGGCCTATGCTTTGGGGTGTTCAGCAGGAATAGTATAGTAACAAGGAGTTGGTGAAGAGACAAGTGTCCTCTAGTGTTAAACTTCATCGCTCTTTTTGCCAAGGAGAGTAGCTCATCATGGAGCACTGTGGGAGGCTGGGAGGATCGTCTCCTCACCCTCAGTCCTCTGTCTCTTGGCTCTCGTCTATTGTTGTTCAGTGACATTCTCTGCATCTCTTTGGTCAGGGCTGCTATGTGGGGGGGTCATCTAGAGAGGCAGGTCTGATCAAATGGTCGGGAATCAAAGGCAGGGCAGTGCAATAGGTAGGAAAAACACAAGCAAACCCTCTCCCTTGCATTAGGATGGGGGAGGAAGGGAAGCGGGCAAGGACCAAAGCCAGGGCTTGTATATCTGCCCATTGCACAGACTGGGTGTGGGGGCTCTTATGAGTAAATACAACGAATCGGGATCCATTTCTGTAGATTATATAGCCCAAGTGCTTTCTGTTTGCCTCTGTAAAGGCTACATAAGTCTGTGGAATGGGTCGAGGGGAGGGAATGAGAAGGGGAGCATGCTGACAGGAAGCTCCAAGATCCCCTTGAGAAAAGGGGTAGGGTCAGTAATGGTTATCAATAGACCCAGCAAAAATCTCTCATCTGACAGGCATCCCTGAAGTCATTAGCTGTTGCTGAGGGGACAGGGAGCAGTGCAGGAGGGGATGAGAAGGGAAGTGTGCTAAGAGGGAGTGCTGAAATCCCCTTGAGGAGAGGGGAAGGTGGATCCAGTCATCTTCCCGAGGTAAGTCAGGATAGAGATGAGGAGGCTTTGGGCGAGGTGGTTTGTCCAGCAGGAGATTCGCAGAGGGTTTAGGAGGAGGGGCACCAGTGGATTTCTCATCAGTTTTGGTGCCCTCATCGCAGACTTCATTGAGGTGACATGGGCCTCTGCCCTGGTCTTTTCTGCATCTAAGGCTGCCTGTAAAATATTTTGAGGTTCCTCCTCTCTCCCTCAAAGGCAGGCATGTATTACAGTGACAATAGGATAGAAGGGCAGTAGGGGAGAAAAGTCACTACAGACCTCAGCTCTGCTGGCAAGTGCCAAAACACTCCCCCAAATGTCAGGGTCCATCATATGGCCAGCCTCAATCCAGGGGGCAAAAGCCAAAACCGCCTGGAGTGTTATCTTACATTCTCTTTCAGAGCATTTCAGGTGATGGGAACTTAGGAGATATTTAAGAACCCATACTTGGGTAGCTTGGGAAGAAGGGGAAAGATTCCCCATTATTTTAAGGGACTATAGGGGGATCTACAAGCTGTGGGGTCACTGGGGTGAGGGGACCTTGGGAGACTGGTCGATGTGGGGCGCTTAATTTGTCCAGCAAGGAGAAGCGTGTTCTGAGGTGTCCCTCAGAGTGGGGGGATCGGGTTTTGGCACCATTTGTTGCGGCTTGCTTCATTTTGGGGCCCTATCAGAGATGACCTCCCTCCCAGAGGAGAGCTGAGAATAAAAAAAAGTGAGGGAATGGGGGATGCAAGCAGATATACATGCAGCACTTGCGTTACAGGATAAGGGGGTACCTTAGGGGGGAGGTAGTAAAATACAGCTGTGTCCTGTGCCCTTGGATCATGGGGCAGAAAGACCAGCTCCTAAGGATTCCAGTGCACCTTATCTCTCAGAGTGGCATGCCAGTTCCTGAGACTTGAGTCCAGGTGGCGGGGCCATTAGAATAGCCTATGTTCCCACACCATGGGCCAACAATTACCTAAGAAAATATAGGATGATTCAAAATAAATATATAGCCTTTGTTGACACGACAAGATATTATCTCCTGTTAACTGCCAAGCTGTTTCAAATTTCCTGCTTGCAAGATTCCAAGATGGGGTACTATTTTGAACTTTCAGACAAATAATGTAAACAAGGTCCATCATGATTTCTATGTAATAATTCCTTCATGGATTTTTTCCCTTTTATTTCTTCAGGGAATCATTCTCTTCCTCCCCTTTATTTATTTATTTATTTTTCTAATAACATGTAAGGGGAATTTTGAACACTCAGTTTTGTAAAATTTCTTCTACTTGCATTTCCCAGTTCCTTCCCTAAAATAGCAAGTAATCTGATATAGATTCTACATGCATGTTCTAGTTACATATATTTCCATATAAGTCATACTGTAAAAGAAAAATCTGAAAAAAAATTAAAAAATGTAAATAGTATGCTTTGATCTGCATCAGACACAGATCTTTTAGAGCCAACTTTGACCAATGTATTTCTGAGAAGAAATGAATATATCCTTGTTGATTGTCACCCAAGGTTGCTTGTTACAATTGAGCAATATCCTCCTGCTCACTTCCCTGAGTATCAGTTCATGTAAATGGAGATTTTTCTAAAATAAGCTTATTCAAATTTTTTATTTGAAGAAATTAATGTTATCTAGATTTAAATTAAAAAGAATTCTAAGTCACTATTAACTAGAGAAGCAATTTAAAGTAAATATTAAAGGTACTTCTTGTGGTGACAAAGAATTAGAAATTGAGGGGATGTCACAAATTGTGGAATGATTGAACAAGTTGTGGTATGTGAATATAACTTATATTATTGTTCTATATTATATTAATATTGTTGTTCTATAAGACATGATGAGTAGGCAGATTTCAGGAAAATATGGAAGAACATAAATGAAAGTTTACCTAGTGAGCAGGACTAGAACACTAAACTACTTGAAAGCAACATTGTACAATGTTAGATTTAGATTTCTCAACAATGCAGCAAACACAGTTTTAAAAGATCTATGTTCCTTTCTCCTTTCAGCCTCCTGCTGAACCTTGGCCAGCTGACCTGGCCAATTCAATCTGCTATCCACATGATCTTGTCTTTAAACTCTTTTTAACTTTCCTATTACTTTCTTAATATGCTGTAACTTCCTTTAATAAATCTCTATTTTCAGGGGGAGCCAAGATAGTGGCAGAAGAGCCTCTTCTAGGTGCTCTCTCCAAAATATTTTTAAAATCTTAAAATTATGACTCTAACTAAATTTTTGAGACAGAACACATCAAAAGATTCAGTGAGGCAATTCTCAAGGTCAAAGTAACCTGAAAAATAGTGGAAAAACTAAGTTCCACGGGGTTAGAGGGGGACTCCACCAGAGTGAAGAAAGTACAGGCTCCTGGGAACAGCTCCAGGGTGCCTGGTTGCCTGGGCTCCCAAAAGCAGAAGCAGTTTCCTGACCTGTACCCCAGGGAGAACCAAGCACATCTTGGAAGATCAGCAAGTAGACCTCTGTCAGAATGAGCACAAAATCCAAGTCCTGAGTGCAGTTGTGCCACTCAGCGCACTCAGCACATTCAGCACAGTCACACTTTGAGGCCTGCAGCCCAGGTCCAGGAAATGGAAGTAGGCCCATGGAGCTGGCAAGCAGGAGCCTCCAGGTAGCTGCACCCTGAGTAGAAGAAGACTTCCAAGGTCTGTCCTCTGTCCCTAGAATAGGACTCTGAGGCTCCTACCACATTCATATTCTGATCCCAGTCTAAGCCCCCCATAGAATATGGACCCCCCCCCCCCGGCCCCTTAGCAGAGGGTTGCACTTGTGGTCATTTACAAACCAAGATAGCAGTCAGAGCCTCACACACTGAGGTCCTTGTGGGAGGGTGTCCTAATAAAAAAGCTCAGGAAGCACCCCAAAGCCAGGAACAGACTGGGGAAATGAGTAAACAGAAAACAAAAGGAAACTGACCATTGACAAATACTTTGTCTATGATCCAAAGAAGGATCAAAATACTCAATCTGAAGATGAGGATGTCCAAGCTTCTGCATCTAAGGACTCTAACAAAAATTGAAGTTTGGCTCAGACTATGAGAGAGCTCAAAAAGATTTTGAAAATCAAGTAAGGGTGATATAAGAAAAATTGGGAACAAAATGAGAGAGATGCAGGAAAAAACATGAAAACAAACTCAGCTTAGTCAAGGAGATTCGAAAAGAATGCTGAAGAAAATAACATGTTAAAAGACAGTTTAGTTCAAATGGATAAAACAATTCAAAAAGTTATTGAGGAGAAAAAATGCTTTAAAAGACAGAATTGGCCAGATGGAAAAGGAGATAAGAAAGCTCTCTGAGGAAAACAAATTCTTCAGATATAGAATGGAGATAAAGGAACCTGATGACTTTGTGAGAAATCAAGACACAATGGTTCAACACCAAAATAATGAAAAATTAGAAGGAAATGTGGTACATCTCATTGAAAAAACAACTGATCTGGAAAACAGATTCAAGAAAGATAATTTAAAAATTATTGGGCTACCTCAAAGTCATGATCAGGAAAAGAACCTGGACCTCATTTTAAAAGAATTCCTAGAGAAAAGTTGCCCTGATATCCTAGAAGCAGAGGGCAAAATAAAAATTGAGAGAATCCACTGATGTCCCACAGAAAGAGTTCAAAAAAAAAAAGAAAAGAAAAGAAAAAGAAAACAACCCCCAGGAATATTATAGCCAAGTTCCAGAACTCCCAAGTCAAAGAGAAAATATCACAGTCAGAAGGACACAATTCAAATATCATGGAGATGAAGTCAGGATCACACAGGACTTAGCAGCAGCTACAATAAGGGCTTGTAGGGCTTGGAATATAATATTCTACTAGGCAAAAGAGCTTGGAATGCAACCAAGAATCAACTATCCAGCAAAACTGAACATCCTCTTCCAGGAGAAAAGATGGACTTTTTTTTTTGCAAAGCAATGGGGTTAAGTGACTTGCCTAAGTTCTCACAACTAGGTAATTATTAAGTGTCTGAGGACAGATTTGAACTCAGATACTCTTGACTCCAGGGCCAGTGCTCTACCCACTGTGCCACCTAGTCACCCCAAAAGATGGACTTTCAATGAAACAGGGAATTTCAAATGTTCCTGTTGAAATGACCAGAACTTAAAAGAAAGTTTGACCTTCAAGTACAGGTCTCAGGTGAAGCATAGAGAGTGAAGAAGTGTAAATTATGAGGGGGCTTAATGAGGACAAACTGTATACATTCCTACATAGAAAAATGATACTGATAATACTCATATGGACCTTCTCATTTAATATAGCAGGTAGAAGAAGTTTTTATAGATGAAGCACAGGAGAAAGCTGAATTTGAAGATATAATATATTGTAAAAATGGAGTCAGTAGCTAAAAGGGAAATGTACTGGGAGTAAGAGAAAGGAGAAGTAGAATAGGCTAAAATAGTTCATATAAAAGAATCTCTTTTTTGCAATGAGCTTTTCAATGATAGGGAAGGGGGGAAGGCGAGGGGGAATGAGGGAACCTTCAGTCTCATCAGAAATAGCTCAAAGAGAAAACAGCATACACACTCAATAGGGTATAGACATCTAGAGTAAAGAAAGAAGGGGGTTAGGGGGAAATGGGGGGGTGGGTGATAAAGGAGAGGATTGATCAGAGGAGAGAATAATCAGATATAACACATTTTCTTTTTTTTATTTTTTTTGCAAAGGACTGGGATTGGGTGGCCTGTCTGGGACCACAGGGCAGGGTGGTCGCTGGGTCTCTGGGGTGGTATGCGGGCTTGGGGCCTCATGGCCCCAGGGCTGGGCTCTGTCTGCTGTGCCACTCAGCTACCCTACAGCACATTTTATAAGAGGGACAGAGTGAAAGGAGAGAGAAAACATATTACATGGTAGTGGGAAGTAAAAATGGAGGGAATTACAATTAGCAACAGCAACTGTGGAAAAATGAGTAAGTAACTTCTGTAATGGACTTACGATAAAGAATGTGATCCACTGGAGACAGAGCTGATGACATCAGAACACAGACTAAAACACACTTTTTCTCTTTCTTTTACCTTATTTCTCATGAGGTTCTATATTTTTGTGGGGGAGGGGTATTATGTTTACTCTTCAACAAAAATAGTTTAGTAATGAATAAATAAAATCATATTAAACACAAAAAAAGAAAGAGACCAGGAGGGATGGGAATTCAGGGAAGCATGGAAGGATTTGCATGAACTGATGCTGAATGATATGAGCAGAACCAGAAAAGTATTGTCCACACTAACAGCAACATAGGGGTGATCATCATTCTTGATGGACTTTTCTCACTCCATCAGTGCAACAATCAGGGGTAATTTGGGACTATCTGAGAAGGAGAATATCATCTGTATCCAGAAAAAGAATTGTGGAGTTTGAACAAAGACCAAAGACTATTACCTTCAATTTAGGGGAAAAAAAAACATCTCATTATGTAATTTTACTATCTCTTATACTTTTTTCTTCCTTATTGATATTATTTCTGTCTTGCCACATTCAACTTAGATCAATGCAAACCATGGAAACAATGTAAAGACTAACAGACTGTCTTCTGTTGGGGGTGGTGAAGGGAGGGAAGCGAGAATGGGGTAAATTTGTAAAACTCAAAATAAATAAAATCTTTCATTAAAAAAATAAAAAAAGATCTACTTTAGAAATTGCCATCCATATCTAGAGAAATAACTATGAAATCTGAATATAGATCAAAGTATACTATTTTCAGCTTTCAAAATTTTCTTTTGTGTTTTCCTTCTTGTGTTTTTTCTCCTTTTGTTCTGATTGAGCTTTCATAGAGTGACTATTATGAAAATATGCATAAATATATGTACAACCCATATCAGATTACTTGCTATGCTAAAATAGGGTGTAGGAAAGAATGTGAGATAGAAAACTTTACAAAAAATGAATATTTAAAATTAATTTTGCATATCATTGAAAAAATTATTAAAAATGTTGAGCTTATAATTTCTTAAAGAAGAATAATATTCCAATACATTTACATACCACAACTTGTTCAGCCAATCCTCAATTGATAGGTATTCCATCAATTTCTAATTCTTTCCCACCATAAAAAAGCTGCTATAAATATCCGTTTACATTTGCGTCATTTTCCCTTTTGTATGATCTCTTTGGGATACAAACCTAGCAGTGGTACTACTGGATCAAAAGGTATGTATGTCTAGTATTATTGCCTTTGTCTATACATCAAATTTGCTCTCCAGAATGTTTGGATCAGTTCACCAACAGTCCATCAGGGTTCAAATTTTTATCATTTTGGGTTGAATTGACAGTTTTATTCTTTTTTACTTTATATAGGGATGAAATATAACTTTAACCAAACAAAAAAAAAGATGCAACTTATCAGGAAAAGGAAATTTAAGTAGCATAGACACTGATGATAACTCAATGTGATTCCACTGTTTGAGTGGTCCATCATTTTCCGTTAGCCAAATATGATGAAAACATTCCTAAACTCTTTTAGACTCTTTGATTCCAAGATAAGCAAAAGGTGATATCAACAGCCTGAGCCTTTAATCTTTTGAACCAAGTCTCAGTATTATTTAAGAAAAAGATTAAATTAAATTAATATATCATGAGAACTCTTCTACTCATATAAAGGGATGCTATGATCTCATGGACTTAAGATTTAGAAGGAAATTTGACATGAACTAAAATAACAGCCCTTATAAATTCATTCTCTTATTGAACTACAGTATTGGGAAAAATACTTTCTTCAAGAAAGGAGAAAGTTATCATATTTGAATGTTTGAATGGGACACATTTATTTAATTTCTGATTTAAAAGAATAAAAGTAGAACTTGGCACTTCTGCACAAAAAGTGAAGAAATACCATGCAATAATTGTGATTAAATAAGCATGCCCAATTCTCTTATATTTTAACATTTCTTAACCTTATATTTTTAACATTTCTTAATTTCTATGATTTAATCTGACAATTGAAATCAATAATTACCATTATATCTGACCAGATTATATGTCGCTCTTATTTTCATTATTTTAAACATTATATGGATTATCTCAGGCCTCTAATGTCTTAATTCTGCATCAATTCATCCAATTTTTCAATGTTTCTTTGATTATTTTCATATTTATCAAGCCTTTACAGAATAATACTTTTTCATGATACATATTTCAGTATTTATTCCTCCATTAAAAAACAAATGACTTATTTTTGTTTTTACAAAGCGTACCAATATGAACAAATATTAAGCATAGGGTCTGAGTCAGGATTTGAGTTCAGGTTCTTCCAAATCCAGGGTTAATACTCTTTCCACTGTTCCACATAACTGCCTCCATCTTCAAACTATATATTTGAAAAGCCCAAGTATTCCTTTCTTTCACAAGAAGTAATTAAATGATTAAAAAAATACTTAAAAGATTTTCTGTGAAATCAAAACCCAACAGATGTATGGTGAATATTTCCCTTATTATTGTTTAGTAATAAATATTCTTTAATATCACAGTTTCAGTGATCTGAAGCTCATTTTCAATTAATAATTTCTGGATCAGAGCAGAAGAGAATTGAGATCTTTTGAACTTTACAGGAATAATTTTATGATTCTTTTCTAAATTTGTTCAGGTTTTTAGATCAATTGTTGTTCTATTGAAATGCAATTGTTGTGAAGCCATCACCACCCTTCCATCCCAACATATACATACCTCCAGTCAAACTGATTTTTTCATCTTTGTCTTTTTGCTACTTTTCATTGACTATTCAATTCCTAGAAACTTCACTCAACTGATTATTTGTCCTAATCTCAATGCTTATGAATCCCATTTCAGATGGATGTATATATTACTATTTGCAATTTAAATTCTGTTATATTTCCAAATTGCACCAACTGCTCTAGGTCTTTCTACTCATAACTGTCTTGCTATCCCACTCTTATTGCAGAGTATCTACTTTAATCACTCCCATTTCTATAATACTTCTGATAACATAATAATAAGAAAGAATATTAATATATCACTCTGGGGTTTATAAAATACAAATACATTCTTTCATTTGCACCTCACAATTATCTCATGTAACATTACTAGCCCTGTTTTACAGATATAACAACTAAATGTCACATATGCTAAATGAATTGCCCATCCTCACTCAGTTAATACTGTGAGTGTCATATAGATAATTGTTAACTAAAGTTAGTTCTTTCCTCATTATTCTAGAGCTCACATTTTCTCAATTGACCCAGTTGGTTTATACAAAATCTACCACCTTACAATTCTGGTAAGATCTCGTTTCCCTGTTTTATTGATTTATGGAAAAGTTCATTTTCATGTGTTTATCATTTTATCCTTTCCAAATTTTTTTCTACTTTATCAACTTTGGAGCATGACCAACAGAGTGATGCAAAGAACTATCTGGTTCAATATTTATCAGCCATGCCTCTTGAAACAAATTCTTATGGAAATTTTATGCACAGGAAGGCAAAAACAAGTAGTTTTAAATAAGATTTGTGAATGTATTTCTTTTTCATAATTATATGTATTTGGAAGTTAGATCTAAAAAGTTTTGATTAATTCTTTAGTGAAAATCACCAATGTAAAAACTCAATTTTCCTTAAAGAATGTATTCATTGAATTTGGGGAACACTTTTATATTGGAAATATCTAATTCATAATGGATAAGGGGGACTTCAGCATGTTATTACAGATACTTTGCGGAATTATTTAAAAGAGTAAAAGAGCAATTTTAAAAATCCTCCAATTTCTCTATACACTCAGTATTATATGTAGTATAAAACCCACAAACTACCTTGTACCTACATTCAAATGCTAGAACAAGTGTGTTTTTTTTATTTTATCCTTAATTAATAAATCACAAATCTCTATTCAAGAATCGTCTTACTAATATTGGAGGTCTTAAGATTCGAAACTGAAAAGTTTAATGAAATTGATATAAAAATGATATGTCACTTTGTTGTAGATTATAAACACATTAGAACTGTATTGGACATGGCATTAGTCAGTATTTATAGGTATCAGCTCTGGCCATTAACTCTTCCTAAAATATGCAAATGTGTTACTTTTTTTTGGTGAATAACAGTATAATAAATGTGAAATTCTGTGGAGATTTAATGAATTAATTCTTTCAAATTTTAAGGATTAAATAAGAGATTATATTTTTGTCTAATAAATGAATGAAATATTGAAACAGTTATATTGGAAAAAAATTTAAAAGAAAGCAAGTATTACCTTTCTGCTAATCTCCTATTTGGTACAAGATCAGAATTAAATGTAATGCATTTATTAATACTGCTTTACTTATACTGTGAACAAAGATTCTTATATTTCTGTATTTTCTACATTCCAATAGACTATAAAAACCCTTGAAGGCAGGAACTATTTCAGATTTTACTTTTGTATCCTAATTCCTGAAACAGTACATTGAAAAATATAAATATTTAATAATTGTTTTTTTTTAATTCATTAACATCCATGGTATAGATATTTGGGAACAAATGTAAAATGAAAACATAACTAGCACTTAGAACTGAGGGGAAATAAACAAAGAAAAGGGCTACTACAAAGTACTACACATAATATGACTTTTTTAGTTTTTTTTTTAATCAGTAATTTTAATGATATCAAATACCATGCAGACTTTTGTTTTAGTAAAATTTTAGGGAGTTTTACCATTTGGACCATTTAATAGAATTATACAGTCATTTCTTTTTTCACCAGCCAGAAGATTCCAAAGGAATCCTCACTTCCATGGGTGGACTAATTCCATTATATAAGTAATCAGTAAAAGTTTTGACATACAGCACCTTTCTTATTATCTTTTCAGTGTCAATAATGATGTTCATTTCAAACCTTAGGCCTTATCTATTATTTAAGATATAAAAATGGACACACAGCATGGTTGTAGGCTAAAAGAGTACTGACTTGATGTTCAAAATACCTGAGTTAAAATTCTAGCTCTATTTCTCTATATATGAGTAAAATACTTAGATTCGGGCCATAGTTTCCTCATATATAAAATATAATGAGGTTGGTCTAGATGATTTATGAGGACCTTTCTAAATCTGAAATATGATGCTTTCACCTTAGGTAGCTATCTACACTACCAAAAAGGAGTTCACATATTGATTTTCCTTGCTTTGCAGAGATCACAGACCATTAGATTATCTATTTAATGATTCAGGTATATGTACATATTTCAAGTTTATGCATATATCATTATCATATATATGTGTATATATATGTTACATATATGTATATATATATATAAATCCTCCAGATGTTGTTTTCCTTACCACTTCATCATTGAATTAAGCTAAAACAAAGGACCTGTGTTCACTTTGTAGGACCCATTCATATAAAAATAAGCAGAAAATTGGGCAGCTAGGTGGCGCAGTGAATAGAGCACCGGCCTTGGAGTCAGTAGTACCTGGGTTCAAATCCGACCTCAGACATTTAATAATTACCTAGCTGTGTGGCCTTGGGCAAGCCATTTAATCCCATTGCCTTGAAAAATCTAAAAAAATAAATAAAAAAATAAACAGAAAATTAACAGATACTCAAATCCTGTCACTCTACTTTGGGAAAGAGAATTTTTCACCAAGTAAAATGAAAATTCAAATTGTATAAATGCATTTGTTTCTGTGACTAAAGATAATGTTTAACTTGTGCTTTTCAATCCTTTTTTCCCCTTTTGCTGGGATTAGCATATGCTTATGATTCACTCAGAATAAATACAGTGCTCATTTTTATAAAGCTTAGATAAATATATCAACATTTTGGCATCTTAAATCCAGGCATGTCTGGTTCTATCTACTCTATAATGTCTCATTCCAGCATCCCTGTAGTAAATGCTTCACATTTATTTTTTGTTTTGAAGAGCAGCAACAAAATGTATTTTAAGACAATAATTTTCTTCTTTCTAAAATCCAAAGCACCAAAATAGAGTAGAAAAAGCTCGATCAGTTAAATAGCATTCTAAATATTAAAATATGCATATGTGCTTCCTTTGATATTCTATTTAAATGGTAAGGAACAGAAGGGCTGCTTTAACACCAAGTTAGACAAGGCTTCTGCTGATAAGTCTCAGACCTTTTCAGTTGATCTTTAGAAGGAATCACTGGTTACTTAAGAACTCTTCATGTTTGTGTATTCTTTACAACTGACTTTTAGAAATGATCACAATATATTCCTTCTGGTCAAAATCACTTGGCTACTCATGAGACATCAGAATGAAGGTTTAGAGTACAAAAAAGCACATAATTCAAAATTACTCTTCAGGGGAAAGTTTCCTTTCTATCAAAAGTTTAATTAGTCCCATACCAATCAAACAACTAAATAACTATTTTACCAAGTTAGAAAATATAAGAAGAAAACTCATCTGAACAACAAAAGGGCAAGAATAACAAGAGAACTGATGAAAAAAATGTAAAGGAAGGTGGCCTAGATCTACCAGAGCTAAAACTAAGCTATAAAGTAACAATCATCAAAACTGCCTGGTACTGGGTTAAAAATAGAGTAATGGATTAATGCATTAGGATAGGTTCAAAAGAAACTACAGTGAATGACTACAGCAAACTACTGTTTGACAAACCCAAAAACATCAACTTCTGGGATGAGGACTCAATAATTGACAAAAATTGTTAGGAAAACAGGAATCTATGACAAAAACTGGTCATAAACCCACATCTCACACACTATATCAAAAGAAGGTCAAGGGGGCTACTAGGTGGCACAGTGGATAAAGCACCGGCCCTGGAGTCAGGAGTACCTGGGTCCAAATCCGGTCTCAGACACTTAATAGTTACCTAGCTGTGTGGCCTTGGGCAAGCCACTTAACCCCATCTGCCTTGCAAAAAAACCAAAAAGAAAAGGTCAAAATGGGTACAGGATTTAGACATAAAGGGAGACACCACAGATAAATAAATAGACCAAGAAATGCTCTATCTATCAGATCTATGGAAAGGGAATAAATTTTTATATCCAATCAAGAATTAGAATACATTATAAAATGCAAAATAAAAGACTTTGACTATATTAAATTTAAAAAAGTTTTGCACTAATAAAATCAATGTTGTCAAAATTAGATGGAAAGCAGAAAACTGGGAAATAATCTTCACAGCTAGGAATTCTGATTAAAGTCTCATTCCTAAAATATATAGAGGATTGCATCAAATTCATAAGGTTGCAAGTCATTCCCCAATTGATAAATGGTCAACTGAACAGACAATTTTCAAATGAAGAAATTAAAACTACATACAATCATTTTAAAAAATGCTTCAAATCATTATTTTTTAGAGAAATGCAAATAAAACCAAAAATGAGGCAAATTAAATAAAAAAATGGTCAAGATATGAAAAAGGGAAGATGATCAATGTTGGAGAAGTTGTGGGAGGATTGGGAGTTGTAAACAGATCCAACTATTCTGGAGAGCAATATAGTACTATACCCAAAGGGCAATTCCAATTCTAGGTCTACATCCAGAAGAAATCATAAAAAAAATGGGAAAAGTTCTACATGTTACAAAATTTCATAGCAGCTCCTTTTGTAGTGGTAAAGATTTGGAAATTGAGGGGATGCCCATCAATGGGGAAATGGCTAAATAATTTATGGTAAATGAATACTATGGGATATTATTGTTCTGTAAAAAACCATAAATGTTCAGACTCTAGAGAAGCATGGAATGGATTACAGGATATGATGCTGAGCAAAGGAGGCAGAACTAAAATAAAAATGAGAGAGAGAGAGAGAGAGAGAGAGAGAGAGAGAGAGAGAGAGAGAGAGAAACTTGATTTGATTGATTTCTTTTGGACCATTTTAGATATCCTTGTACTTGCCATCACTTATAAATCCATCACTTTCAATTTGATGAATTCTAAAATTCCATTAATTGATCAGAATCTCTTTTCATTCCACCTCTATTTCTGCCTTCAAACTTCAAGTCCTCTTCTCTGTCTACACTACCTAAATCCTAATCCTGTAAAACCGTATTTATTTTTCCAGTTCAACACCCCTGCTCTAGTTTTACTTTTCTATGTTCACCATTTTGACCCTTAATGAATCAAATTAGCTGTACATGAACAAATTGTCTTGATCCCCTTTTCAACTATCTTGCCTTTTCAATGTTCAGGTTCAGAGAGTCACTCTTTTTTATCTTGTAGCTTTTTTTATCTTATCTTTCATCCTAACTCTTTTGGCAAACCACATCCTTGTCATTTCTACTTATTTTTCTTGGGGGGGGGGTTAAATCATAGCATCTCCTGAGGAGTTACAACAAAAGGCAGGCTTCCAAAAATTTCTCAAGAGAAGATGACACATTTTGATATCTGCATAATTTGGGGATTATAACATTACTGCTGTTCCCTAACAGACACAGAAATAAAGTTTAATGTACTAACTAGATATTAAATTAATTACATTCCCTCCCCACATCCTTGCTATTAATCTGTTATTATCTTATGAAGTTACTAATAGCTTGATTTTCTATCCTCAAGGTTTCAATTATATAAGCTGAAGTTCTGCTTAAATATTTTCAATTTTCATTCAGCACATTTCTGTCATACCCTGATACAGACAAAGCAAAAACAGAAAAGCAGGCGGAAATTCACATCCAATTTGATCTAGCCACCTTCTATCACCTTGCTTCTGCTCCCTAGTTTCATGCTGCAATTGTCTATCTATTTGGTTCTGTATTGAAAACGCATCTGATTATGTGGATAACTTAGTTTTCACAACAGTGACGTAAGTACAAATTCTAAAAAAGTCCACTCTATTAACTAAAGTTTTATAATTATTTGTTAAAACATCCATTCCATCAGAAAAAAGATTAAATAAAATCATATATCAGTCATAGCTCTCTCAGAGAATTCATACATTTAAAAATGCATCTGTCTTTTTGAATATGCCATTTCAATTTCTTTTAAATTTTCTAACATGAGATAAGTTTACTTTTCCTCCCTTTTTTGTCTAGCCATTCAGAATCAATGAACACTGATATATAATAAAATACTTTAATATGTAGATAAGTTAAAGTTTTTCAAATAATTTTACATGCATTTTTATATTAGATGATCCTTATAGTAATCATGTAGAGTAATGTTGCAGATATTAATATTCCATTCTAAGATAAATGAGACTCACAGAATCTTATCTTTAGATACACATTTTGTGTCATGATAGCCATTTAGAAAAATGACTCAAAACTATATCTTTCTAATATTAATAATCTTTTTATTATACCAAACTGTGTCTCTTAAGATCACTTGCTATCATTTCATAGGACTGTGGGAGCTTCAGATTAATAGATGTTTGCTGGTGCAGTTGAAATACTGAAGTATTGAAGTTCTCTCAGACTGTTAATTCATAATCTTTCAAGATTTTTTCTTCAGATATCTTCTCCATGGACTCAGAGTTACACTGAAACTGTTTTCTCAAATATGTTTACTTCTCAGTCTCTCAGGAAATCATTTTTCCTATTCCTTTCTTTGTTTCAAATAGTCTCTCTCATCTATAACAGTTAACTCTCTCCAGATGACAATTAAATTGTAACTCTCCAAAGATTCAGTTCTTTCTCTCTCAAAGATATGACGACATCAAGAGCCTCTATGAGAATACTTTTTAATCTATGTGTTCATATATGAATATGAAGATATTGAAGGCCATAAATGTGAAAAAATTTTCATTCAGCTCACAAAGGTAATAAAAGCCTAGAACAAGGAATCAAATCCTTACTCTTTGGTTGCAAATCTAATGACATTTTGACTGTTATTTTATTTGAATTAAATGTGAAGATGAACCAGAGAGAATTTTTTAGAAGATGATGAGCAAAAAAAACAGGAAAGAAAAAGCTTAGACAGTAAACTTTTTAGCTGAATAAGATATTTAAATCAAAGGATTAAGCTTAAAATATAAGTGGATTCCAAATGAACTTAGTAGAATTTGCTGTTGATAGAAACATAATAAATTTTTCTAAGAGCACAAATGAATTTATATTAATTGGATGTATTATTCTGGTATGAAAGTGAAAGAATGAATGTTTACCTCCTTATTGAAGTGATTGGATTTTTAAAAAATGAATTTAGTATTTTAACTATATATTAAATGTAACATTAATTTCTGGACATTATTCTGTCATTTGTAAATTGGAGATTTTCTTACTTATATGATGTGGACTATGTTTGTTGATTAGGAAAAGATTTGACAAAAACTCTTTAAAAACACTGTCCAGTTAAATGAAAATGAGTATTCAGGTCAGGACTCAGGTGAATCCCAAATTATGCAGTTTCAATATTTTTTCATTCCAAATAAAGGTCTATTCTGGGAATTCTATTAAAGTGGTCATGACATATAGAGATGAAAAATGGTTTTAAAAAATTCCTGAGTTGGAAAGAGAAATGTATTTGAATTTTATAAGATGAGAGTATGGATTCTGTCTTTTCTTCTTTCAACTCCCAGACAAAATCTCATTTTCAATATGGTCTCTCCTGATTTTCCTTATTTTTATTTCTTAGTATGTGTGTATATGTATTTGCACAGACATACAGATATGTGTGTAGAGACATATATATGAATATATAAAAATAGACATGCATATGTGTTCATATATACATAATTGTTTATATGCATTCTACGTAATTAGAATAGCTTGACTTTACTTTTCTTCATATCCCCAGAACAGTGCCTAGAATATATAAAGTGCTTAATATGTTTTTGACTGACTGATTCCTATGATCTTGAAAAAAACAGCCTTTCTATGACTTAGTTTCCTCATTTATAAAATGAATTACTTAGAAAGATAATCTCTAATGAGCTTTCTAATCAGGATCTTAAATTATATATAAAATAAACATTTTGATCATTGAGAATTACTCAATATATCACATTTGATTTATTTCCCAAAATGAGTTTCCCACTTTGCATCAAGAAGTGGAAGGAAAAACCTTATCCAAAATACTATTTGTGCTAAGAGAGAACTGGAGAGAGAAAAAGCAGATTTTCATTAACTGGAGAAATTATTATGAAAATTTTAGTATATTGAAGTCATGAAATAATAATTCTCCTTTAAGAATTGTCATCACAACAAATTCAAGGGAATATGGCAAGATTTTCATGAACCAAAAGTAAAAGGAAAAGCAAAGAAAGAAAAATATGTAATGAAATGATGACAACAATGTCAATTTTTTAAAACAAGGTAAACAACATATAATTTAAATTATCAATCTTGAATGCAAAAAAAAATTTAAATGGAGTCTGTAATTCTTCAGTTAAAGAACAAAGGGTCTGTTGATGCATAATGTTGACTATGCTTTCTGTATATTTGTTTGTGTGTGTGTGTGTGTGTGTGTGTGTGTGTGTGTGTGTGTGTGTGTGTGTGTGTGTGTGTGTGTGTGTGTGTGTGTGTGTGTTTCAAGAACGGGCTTAGGGGTGGCTAGGTGGCGTAGTGAATAAAGCACCGGCCTTGGAGTCAGGAGTACTTGGGTCCAAATCCGGGCTCAGACACTTAATAATTACCTACCTGTGTGGCCTTGGGCAAGCCACTTAACCCCATTTGCCTTGCAAAAACCTAAAAAAAAAAGAATGGGCTTATTATGATAGAAATAGGGAAAGAGGACCATGTGGTAAAGACTATTATGCTGTGATATAAAAACAAAGGACACAAAAGAAATTAAAGATAACATAAGCATACATTGGTCCATATATACATATAGACATCTATATATGTATTTACTTTTATCTGTATGAATAGTACATGCATATGCAATAACACATTTATAAACATAAACACACAAATGTTTTCCATGTACAGAATAGTAAAGATGACTCAAGAGATGGAAATAATCTAAATTAGAGAAGAGGAAAAAATACAGTGCCCTTATCCACTTTTAGTGAACTTATGAATTTATTTGAACAATGGGGAATAATTTGAGAAAATTCAATTAAACTTCCAAAAATGTTCCTTTACCAGGAATATATACTATGAAAGCAAGATCTATAATGACAAACTAGATATATTACCAGAATATACACAGCAGAACTTTTTTTGAAGGCAAAAATAAAAAAAATCAAAAAACAATGCCAATATGAATTACAAAACTGAAGCACTTTTTCAGTATAGTTAACAAAAGTAATTCTTCAGTATGTAAGTATGCATTGTGTACATACATATATACATACACACCTGTGTGAATAAATACATAAATGAACTTACTCATATCTTCAGTATATATAGGACAAGCAGCTTAGGTATAACTATCCTGTTTAGCAAAAAAGATGATATCATTGATATAGTCTTCCAGTTTTAGGAATAAATTAAAGATTATTAGAATCAAAGTAGTTGGAAAAATAAAAGTTGAGTCAAATTTGTAGAATATGTTCCACTACATAACAATCCTCTCTCTAAATTTTACGTTATATTTTTAGCATTCCATATTTTTATCTTTTTAAAAAGATGTTGATATTCAATTTATACTCAAATTTTATGTTGAAAAGCATATGCCTACTAATCAATTTGCAATAAAAATTTCATTTGTATTTTTGTTCCTTAATTCTACATATAGCAAATACTAGCTATTGTATCTTCTAAATTTTGTTTTCGTGGGGGCGGATAGGTGGCGTAGTGGATAAAGCACCAGCCTTGGAGTTAGGAGTACCTGCGTTCAAATGTGGTCTCAGACACTTAATAATTGCCTAGCTGTGTGGCCTTGGGCAAGCCACTTAACCCCATTTGCCTTGCAAAAAAAAAAAAACTGAAAAAAATTTGTTTTCCAATTCAATCATTTCTATACTATACACCCATCTAATGAGGTATCTCAAAACAAAGACAAAGTTACTTAGCAAACTAAAACAGTACAATGATTGAATCTAACAGGGAATGTCATATTCATTATCCTCAGGTAATTTCTTCAATGTAAAAAGAATTATAATTTCTAATATCTTTTCATTCAATATAATTATATGACATTCTCCCTTTTTCTTGTCTTCTTTGCTTTTACCTTAATTTAGTCTTCATAGGAGTAGTTATTGTCCTTGTTATTTAAATTTTTCATGTTTGTTTTTCTTTTTGGAATATTATTATTCAACCACTTAATTTATAACAATTTTTTATCCATTCCTAAAATCATGACAATTTCCTGTACTTCTAGGTTTACTTCTTTTAACTACTGTTGCTGCTGTCTTTGTTGTTTGTTTAGTTGTAACTATTCATATATTCAAATATATGTACATATTATATATAAAATTTATGTTTCTATAATACTTAAAATATATGCCTAACAGTGGAATCTATAGGAGAAAAGTTATTCACATCAGTTTCTTTTATTCTTAAATAATACAAAATGTTTTTCCCATAGTGTTCCAAACAATTCACAGCTCCATAAGAAAGGATGAGTGTTCTTTATTTATCCTCTTTCATTTTGATTTTTTCCCTCTCTTTGATCATGTTTTCTAATTTGTTCATAACAGGTAAAGTCCCAGAGTTGTTTTAACTTGCATTTTTTAAGATTTGTAGAAATCTTTCATTGTGATGATATTTTTATTTGCACTTTTTTTTACAAAAAAAATGTTTAAGGCTTTAGCTACTGATCAATCAGGTTATGAGTCTCCCTATATGAGATTAGTAGAAGAATAGGATCTATTTTATACTGAGCTCTTACAATATAATCAATGTTTTTCTGAAGAAAAATGTACCTATCTATTTTGCAGTTTCATAAGATGATTTTCTTCCCTTCCATCAGTTATAAGGTGGATATTTTTGAGTGCAAAAACTTTCAGCACCCTCCACAGCAGAACGGGAGATCTAATACACACTCCCAGCAGCAATCTTAGCTTCCTGCGAGTTCATATTAGCTCCTTACTGTTACTTTCAGTAAGTGTAAGCTATAGTTACAGCAGCATAAAAATAGGATTTATGTCAACTGAACCACCTTCACTGAAAAGAATTTCTCTGATATTTATGACGTGCCAAACTGGACAAGCATTGTAAGGTGGGTTTGGGGTAATGCAGCTAACAAAACAATTTAAATATTGTAACAACGTTCACATTAGAAATATTCTTGCACCAAGTATATTAATCATAGATAAATTTGATTTCTTAATTAAACTATCCAATTTCAGTTTCATTTGCAGAGCTATGGTCAGTCTGGCAACTGGATAAAGTTGTTCTAATAGGTGTTGAATGAATCATGGTGTTAGAAAAAAGCATACTGGGTTTGAAGTCAGAAAATGAATTCAAATCTTACCTTAGTATATGACATTCAAAAGGATTCCTATCTTTGCTTAAGTAAAATGTCAAACTATTTGATGTGCAAAATTGGATAATATAATAAAAAAATTTAAATATGGGAGCTTTGTCAATTTTTGCTTGTCTACTTCCTTGAGTCTCAACTTTAAAAATAAAGGCTTTTTAAGCTTTTTATTAGACTTTCTGTAATTTTATTATCTACTGAGCTATTTCATTCACTTTTTTCTATATTTTAATTTGCTGTTTAATGGCAAAAATCAAGATTCTTGATGGTGTAGTATGTATGTATGTAAAAGAAGTGGTCAGCAATCTCTTAAGAACAGGAGTTTAAAGAGCAGAGTCTCAATAAGTAGAGAAAAATTTGGGACTCATCTGATTTCTCCTCAAAACACCTCTCAGCCCTTTTAGGTAATGTCTTTTAAAAAATCATGGGTGAAAGAAGCAATATGAGAGACAAAAATATTTTCCAGCCACACAGAGCTCTGTCAGGAAGATATGGCACATTGGGTGAGAGTGGAGAACAGTCCAGTTAAGTCTTCAGGAGTGCAGATCAGCCCCAGTAAACTAGAGCAGGTTATGGGACTTCTGAATCATCTGCAATAATGACCATCCCGAGAGCTCTCAGCCCACAGATTGTAGTCCCTTACCCATTTTCAGATCTAGTACACAGTCTTGGGTTGCAGTCCTAGGACAAGAAGGAAGACTAACATAGCAGAACCTGTGGTCAAAATGAAGCAGAGACAATTATCATAGTCCCAATGCAGGAGAGTACTTATGATTACTGAAATACCAGAGCACAGACTATCAGAGCAGTAAACAAGCCATAGCATCTTGAAGACCTGAAAACTAGAAGTATATCTGAAAAAAAAAAAAAACAGGTACAGAAAACTCCTGAATCTTATAACAGTACACCCTCTATCTTAGAAGCAGATCATTTAGCATTAGAATTAAAAACTCAAGAATGAGAAATAATAGGAAAACAATGCTGACTAAAGAAAGATACTCAGGTGACAAGAAGGTCAAAACACACAAACAGAAAAAGACAACAGAATGAAAAAATTCTAAATTTAATATGTCAAAGAAAAATATGAATTAGTCTCAAATCAAAAGAATTTCAAAAATCAAATAAGAGAGGCAAAAGAAAAATTGTGAAGGGAAGTGAGAATGATGTAAAAAAGATCATGAAATGACTCAACAGCTTTGTAAAAAGAGACACCAAAAATACTGAAGAAAATAATATCTTAAAAAAATAAATAGACCAAATTTTCAAAGAGGAGCAAATTTCCAATGAAAAGAATGTCTTAAAAGCAAAATTGTCCAAATGGAAAAAAGAGATGTACAAAATTTCAATGAAGAAAAGAGCTACTTAAAAAATAGAATTGATCAAATGGAAAAGAAGGTACAAATCTCACAGAAAATTATATTTTAAAAAATATAATTGAAAAAGTAGAAGGTGATAATTCTGTGAGTTATCAAGAAGCAATTAAACAAGCTAAAGAATGGGGAAAAAAAGAAAATAATGTGAACAATCCCATTGAAAAACAACTGACCTGGATAATAGATCCAGGAAAGAAAATTTAAAAATCATTTCACTACTTAAAGCCTTGATCAAAAAGGAGCCTAGGTATCTTCTTTCATGAAATTTTCAGGTAGGGGCAGCTAGGTGGTTCAGTGAATATAATACTGGACCTGGAGTCAGAGGACCCAAGTTCAAATCTGACCTCAGAGACTTAATAATTACCTAACTGAGTGACATGGAGCAAGTCATTTAACCCCATTGTCTTGCAAAAATAAACAAAAAATGTTTAAGTAAAACTATTCTAATATTCTAAAATCAGAGGATAAATTAATCATTGAAAAAATCTATTGATCACCTCCTGAAAATGATCCTGAAATGAAAATTTTCAGGAATATTATGATCAAATTCAGGTGCTCCCAGCAGAAAATATTGCAAGTAGATAAAAAATAAACAATTCAAATACTGTGAAGCTATGGTTTTTTTGAGACCAGCAACTTCTACATTAAGGGTTTAGTGGCCTTGGAATATGATATTCCAGAAGGTTAAGAGCCTGAATTATAATAAAGAATTATATACACTACCATGCATAATCCTCCAAGGTGAAAATTTGGTATTCAGTGAAGTAGAGGACTTTTATACATTCCTAATGAAAATACAAGAGCTGAATAGAAAATTTGACTTTCAAATAAAAGACTCCAGAGAAGCATAACAAGGTAAAGAAGAAAGGGCAATCATAAGGAACTCAATAAGGACAAACTATTTGAAATGCTACTCTGAATGATAATACATATAATTCATAAGAACTTTCTTATTATTAAGATAGTTGTTAGAATATGTATATAACCACAGAAGGGCACTTTTGACTGAAAATGAAGGAATGATATCTAAAAAATTAAAATTAAGGAGTGAGAAAGAGGAATAGAGTGGGAGAAAAGGAAGGGGAGATGGAATGTGCAAATTTTCTCAGATAAAAGAGGCAAGAAAGATCTTTTACAGGGGAGGAGAACATGGGGGAGTTGTTGGGAAATGCTTCAAATTTTTTAACTTCAGAATTAGCTCAGAGGGAATAAAATATTCATTCATACAGGTATAGAACTCAATCTTACCATATAGGAAAATTGTATTGAAAGAGGATAATTGAAGAGAGGGTATTCATAGAAGAGAGGATATATTAGTGGAAGAAGTAGTCAGAAACAAAACATGTAGTGATCATAACTGAAAAAAAATGAGGTTTCTCTCATTAAGGTTTCATCTCTTACATATATATATATATATGTATGTATATATATATATATATATATATATATATAATTGAATTAAATTCATAGAAATAACAGCTATATCCCAATTGTCAAATTAGCAAAAATATGAATAGTCAGTGTTCAGATGAAGTAATCCACACTATCTGCAAACATATGAATAAAAAATGTTCTACTGATTAGAGAAATTAAGAATTAAAACAATTCTGAGGTATGAAATAGTGCATAAAATGAAAATGAATGCTGGAGAGGATATTGAGGAAACTGTGGCACTAATGAATTGTTGGCAGAGTTATGATTTGATCTGACCTTTAATATAGATCAATTTGCTACTACAACAAAAGACATATCATTTCCCTGTGAGTGTAAGTGAAAAGAGATAAAAGACAAAAAGAAAAAGTATCTAGCTATACCCTTCCAAAAAAAAAACCTCAAAACAAAATAAAGCAAAGCAAGATTAAAAAAAAAAACTTTTTAGCTGCTCTTTTTCTGCTAGCAGAGTTGGAAATTGAGATTACAATTAATTGAAGCATGACTATACAAGTTGTACTAAATATTCATGAAACTGCTATTTTTCCTAGAAAGGATGAGGTAAATGCTCTCAGAAAAGCCTAAAAAGACTTTCAGGAGCTGATGCAAACTGAAAGGAGTAGAACTTGGACAATATTGCATACAGTAAAAGCAATTTTGTAAGATGATTAACTAGAAATGTATATTAGCCATGCTTAGTAATAAAATGGTCCAAGACAACCCTGAAGGGCTTATGATGAAAAATGCTATCCATTTTCCGAGAAACAACTTATGGATAACTTATATTCTCTGAACAGAGAATGAATGATAGATTTTTATTTTCAACTTTATTTTTCTTGTCTTTTTTTAATCTATGTTTTCTTTTACAGCATGATTAATATGGAAATGTGTTTTGTATTTCTAAACATGTATAACCTATTTTAAATTGCTTTCCTTCTCAGTGAGGGAGAATAGGGAAGGAAGGGAGAGAATTTGGATATTAATTTTAAAAGCAAATATTAAAAATTGATTTTATATTTAATTGGGGAAAAGAAAATAAAAACATGAGAGCTTAGTATTTATCATCTTCACTATTTCCAAAGAACTTTAAAGAATCACATTCATTGAAAAAATCAGATTCATTGAAAGTGATAAAGAACAATAAAGTTGGTAGTTGCAGAGAATAAGGGATAATAGGAATGATGAAAAACCTCAGACATTAGAATGTCGTATGACTATTTTCCCATACTTTCTTCAACATTTAAACAATATATCATTTCTTTTCCTTTCCAAAACTCATAAGTCTGAGGTGGAAATTTGTTGTTGTTTTATTCAAAATTTACATTAATAGGAGGCAAAGCCAAGATGGTGGAGTAAAGAAAAGAATTCCCTGGAGCTTTCCTCAAATCATTTCACATATCTTTAAATAATGACTCTAAACAAATTCTAGAGTGGCAGAACCCACACAAAAATGGAGTGAAACAATTTTCCAGTCCAAGACAACTTGGAAGATACAGGAAATGGTCTGCTACATCAGGTGAGGGAGGAGTGCAGAGCAGCACAGTTCACCCTAGAGCAGAAAAATCCCAGCAATTTAGGACCAGACCACAGGGCTACTGGGTCAGTTACAGCAGTGATGATTTTCAGACCTCTTGCTCCAGAGATTTGCAAAGACAACTTACAAGGCCAGCAGAAATAAACTGCCACAACAGTAAGAGAGAGGGGCATAATCCATCTCAATACTCAGAAGTATAGAAACCGCCTCAGCAGTGTAGAAATCGCCACAGCAGACTCAGCTCGAGAAGACCAGGAGCAGACCTCTGGAGAAACTGAATCAACAGCAGAGGAAAATAGGAGGAGAAAGGAATTAAAAAAATGCAATGGGGGGATGATAGAAGGAAGGGATGATTGTGGAAGCAGATAGTCAAATACAAAACATTTTTTAAAGAAGGACAACGTTAAAGGAAAGAGAATAGGAATAAATGGGGAAGGGGGGAATAGAATGAAGGAAAATACAACTACAATAGTAATTGTGGAGAAAAAAATATTGAAGTTAGTTTCTCTGATAAATTCTTCAATTCTCAGACATGGAGTATGGATCAAATTTATAAAAAGTAGGAGGCATTCCAATAATTGATAAATGATCAAATATATGTATAGTTTTCAAAATACATTACCAATGTTATCTAATGTCATATTTAAAAATATTTTAATTCGCTACTGATTACAGAAATACCAATTAGAACAATTTTAAGGTCCTATTTTATATTTTATCATAAGCAAAAATTAGTCAAAAACTGATGTGAAGTCAAAGTAACAATATATTTAATTTATAAAAGTGTTGGCTTTATTAGATTGGATAACAGGATGGAAGGAGAAAATGAAAAATGCAAGAGAGGACTTAGGAAAATGAGACATTAAAAAATTGTTGGAGAAGTTGCAAAATGATTCGACAATTCTGGAGCAATTTGGAACTATGCGAAAAGAGTTATAAAACCATGCCTACCCTATGATCTAGTAATGCCACTAGCAGGTCTGTAATGCAGAAGAGATAAAAAACAGGAAGGAAAATGATCTATATGCATAGGGATATTTTTAGCAGCTCTTTGCTGGAGGCAAATTTCTGGAGGAAATTGAGGGAATGTCCATCTGTTGGGGAATGGCTGATTGTGGTGTGTGATTCTGATAAAATGCTATTCAGCTTTAAGAAATGATTAACCAGACACCCTCAGGAAAACCTGGAAAGACTTAAATAAGCAGATGCAATGAAAAATATACCATAAGCAATGTAATAGAAATACATAGCTTTTCTCAGCATTGCTGTTACCCTAGACAATTCTGAAGAACTTATGATAAAAAAAAATGCAGCCCATCCCTGAGGAAAGAACTGATTATAGAATAAAGTATAATTTTTTCTAATTTTATATTTCTTGAGATTTCTCTTTTTTAGAGGGAAGGGAAGTCAAATTTCATAATATGTCTATTATGATGATGTTCTGCATGCCAGAGCATTTTTAAACTATATCAAAACTCATTATCTCAGTTCGAGGGAGAGGGGTGGGAAAAAGGGAGAGAAGTTACAAATTCTAAGAGAATGTTTAAAAAAATAAAAGTTAAAACTTTTTTCCATATAATTGTGGAAAAATAAAATAAAGAAAAAAATTTTACATTAATATTTGGGCTTTATGATTTTTCAATATGACTGGTTGTTGGGATGTCTTCCTTTAAGAATTGCTTGCTTCTAGTCTTTTCTCATGTGACTATTGATAAACAGATCTTATTCTTATAAATGTCAACAAATTTCTTGTATATCTTGGAAATCATATATTTGTCAGAGAAAATTGCCACCAATATTTCTATTATATTCTCTTTAAAATTTTTTAAGGATTTTGCAAGGCAAATGGGGTTGTGTCTTGCCCAAGGCCACATAGCTAGGTAATTATTAAGTGTCTGAGCCCAGATTTGAACTCAGGTACTCCTTACTCCAGGGCAAGTGCTCTATCCACTGTGCCACCCATCTGCCCCTATTCTCTTTAAATTTTAAATTAATTGTTTTGATTTTTGCAATAACAAAATATATAAACAGAATCATTCATTTTGTGTTCTGTAGTATTTTCTCCCTTATTTGGTCTGAATTACTTTCCTTACCTAGACATCAGAAAGAATTTTTATTTTTCATATTTATCACAATAATAACAATAATAAAAATAATCTGGAGGTGCAGATTATGGGAATATCAAGTCAAAAAATAGTAATTAAAACATAGGAAGCAAAGGGATTTAGCAATACTAGACTGCAAGCTATATTACAAATTAATGATCTTTAAAAAGAATTGATACTGGTTTAAATGGGTAAAATAAATAAAAATCAGTAGAAAAGATTAGATTCACAACATAACAGAAATGAATAAATTTAATAGCCTTGTGTGGATTAAACCCAGAGATGATAGAATTTGATATCTGAAAAAATAGCTGAGAAGTCTGAAAAAGTAATATAGCATAAATTATATTTAAAGCATCACTTCATAGTAAATACCAAAATTATATCTAAATGGATATATGTCTTAGAAATATAAATTCCATTCACATCTAACAGACTGGCCAAGATGAGAAAAAAAAGGGGAAATGATCCATGTTGGAGAGGCAGTAGGAGGATTGGGACACTGATATATTGCTGGTGGAGTTGTGAATGGATCCAACCATTCTGGAGAGCATTATGGAACTATGTCCAAAGAGCAATAAATATTTAATTGCTTTTGACCCAGTAATTCCAATTCTCAGCCTATATCCAGAAGAAATCATAAAAACTGGGAAAAGTCCCATATATGCCAAAATAGTCATAGCAGCTTTTTTTGTAGTGGTAAAGAACTGGAAATTGAGGGGATGCTCATCAACTGGAGAAATTACTAATCAAGTTATGGTACATTAATACTATTGAATATTATTGTTCTATAAGAAATCATAAATGCTCGGACTCTAGGTAAGCATGGAATGACTTACAGGATCTGATGCTGAGAGGAGGGAGCAGAACCAACAGAACCATGTAAACATTAACAACATCATTGGAAAATGACCAACCTTGATGGAAGCAACTGTTCCCAGCAATTCAGAGCTAGGACAACCCTATTAGACAGGAAGAAAAACAAAACAATAGAAATTGCCAATCAGAAGCTAGGAAACACTTTATAACAATTATCCCCTAATGTATCTCTTTCCCTTAATCCTAATTCCTCATACTAAAAATGACTAATCTGTAAAAATATTTATCAAAAATATGTATGCACAATGCTAACTTGATTGTTAGCTGCTGTAGAGAGGAAGGTGGGAAGGAAGGGTGGAAAGAAATTTTGAGACTTAAAAATACACCTGTGACTATGGATGAAAAAATTTTAAATTTTAAGAAAAAGAAATATAAATTCCAATAATTTAATTTTAAAGATAAACAAAGTGAGGCATAAGGAGTTAAAATAACTTTACCAAGCTTCCTCATGTAAATCTGAGCTGAGTTTCAAAGCTAGATATTCTGATAAGGGCAAAAATTCACCTGAGAAATTTTCCTACAATGCCCCAAAATGTATTTTAAAAGCATAATTTTATTTATTACTGGAGATATAATTCCATTTACACTTCATACTGGTAAAATATGAGATCTATAATTCTAAAACTTGCAATAAGAAAACTTTTGCTCTCACATTTTATAATATGCAAAATTCGTCAAAAATTGAGGAAATCAAAGCAACTATATTTTTACTTTTTTACAAATCTTTGAGTTTTCTTATGTAAAGGTATTCATCATCATATTTTTAGACTATCAATACATTTTATAGGTTATGTGTGAATGCCATCTTCATTTTATAACTGAGTAACCTTAGAAAAAAATCACATAACACATATTGCTTTAGTATTTCCTTAATAAAATGAAGATTTGGTACAGATGATTATGAATACAGATATACTTTTCAGCTTTAAACATAAATGTTGCATACAGGTTTCATATGTACACATATACATATGTGAATGTAAACACACTATAATAACTCTAACTTCTATACATAATGAATATGGCAAATATTTTTTTTGAAATTTATGTATAGAATTAGTAAAATTGTAAGAGATTTTATAAAGTGCTTCTCAATTGGTGGAAATGGAAAGAAAATCTCCAAACCTGCAACTTAATCAATGTAGGAAACTAACAGTGGAAAAATCCCTACCTTCATGAAAATGAGAAACACATTTGAATTAACACTCTTAGGAAATGTGATTAGAAAAAATATATATGTTTAGGTAAATAGATATATAGATATGTAGAGATATGTATCTATGAATACTTTTGAGATTTGAAGGGTTAAATGATTTCCTTAATTAGAAGATTTCTTCCACAATTGCAGCTCATGACCCATTCTTTGCACCTTATCTTAGGATCTAGAACCAGAAGGGAACTTCACACTAATGTGGTGCTGCCCTTTCATTTTATAGCTGGAAAAAAAAGTCCTAGAGTGATGAAATGATTGCCATGGTCAAGAATTTCAATGGTCATATTAAATGACCACATTCCATGGTCAAATTAAATTAGATATTAAATGGCTGGCACAAGTTTGCTCCTTCTCTCTTGAATCCAACCCAAAATTTATCATTATTTTTATATATGTTCTCTCATAAATTCTTCATAAAGAATCTACCTATCCTGGTGAAGGATGATCTTTAATATTTTTCTTGGTTCCAGAATAGAACTCAGGCTTCTTTTTTAAAATCTATTTTATTTTTCATTTAACCAATAAAGCCAGCCATAAAACAATTTAATAAAAGGATAATTGCACAGGAAATTGCAAATATATTTTGAACAACTTGCTTTTCCTTTTAAATATGAAATAATCATAATTTTGTCCCTTCACCTTTTGCCCTAGAGATGGCTAGCATTAGACACGTATACACACATTTATACATATATGTCTATATGTATACATATATATTTTCTAATCCTATTTTTATCTCTTTCTTATGACTTCCTATTAAATAACATTAAAATAGATAATTACTTTTATTGATGAGTAAAATAATCCCTCAGGTGGTTTTTGATAGGAAGAGAAGTAACTTGACTTGGCTGTAAAGAGAAAGAAAACTGGTTTTTGAGTCAGGAAGATAAGTATACAAACCCTGCCTTTAACATCTACCTATTTGACTGTGAGCAAACCATTTCACTTCTCAGTAACCCTGGACATTTCCTAAAAACGTTCATTCAAATGAGTTTCTCATTTTCTTGAAGGTAGGGATTTTTCCACTGTAGTTTCCTACAGTGATTAAGTTGAAGATTTGGAGATTTTTCTCTCCATTTCCACCAATTGAGAAGCACTTTATAAAATCTCTTACAATTTTACTAATTCTATACATAAAATTTCAAAAAAATATTTGCCATATTCATTATGTATAGAAGTTAATTGGAGGTAGAATAATGTGTTTATATTTATATATGTATATGTATACATATGAAACCTGTATGTGACATTTATGTTTAAAACTGGAAAGTATATCTGTATTCATAATCATCTGTACCAACTCTTTATTTTACTAATAAGGAAAAACTAAACCAATATGTGTTATGTGATTTTTTCCAAGATGACACAGTTATAAAATGAAGATGGTATTCACACATAGTCCATGAAATATTCATTCATTTTAATATAAAGATAATTTTGTAGTGGTATGCAATCATCCTATCAAAAAGAGTCTTCTCAGAATATTTTGTTATAAAAATTGAAGCAAAGAGATGCTGTGTATACAGATGATTCTAACTCCTGTTATTTGTGATTGTAGAAAACTACTTTGAATATTTGAACTTAGTATGCCTTTATACACTAGTACTTGTCTTTTTTGTGCTTATTGCTATCATTTTTCATGGTGTGTAATTTGCAGAAACTCCTATATAAAAATTATATAGTCATCAATTCCAAATATGTATTGCACTATGTTTGTTTAAAGACATTTCAAATTTTACTGTACTCTCCTTGATTTCCAAACATAATTTTATTTCATGCTACATTAATTCTTATTGTATACTTTGGTACTTTGTCATTAACATACTTTCATTATTTCAGTAAATGAAACTAAATGTAGTGTTAGCTGTTTGGCTTCATGCTTCGCTAATTCCACCAGGCAGCTGTAAGACAATCAAATAAATGACTGCAGCATACTATTGTTTTAATTATGCTTATTCATTTTGGGTGGTTTAAATTCTTGTTTATTCTTGAATAATAATTTATTTATGCCTATAAATTGATTAATGGATTGTAATCTCCACCATGCAATATTGAATTCCACAGCTAGCTCAGTGATATATTTCTCATATAAATTAGCTAAATCATATGTGTCAATCATTTTGAATTTACTAGAAGTAAGCATGCCAATAAATCCTTTCACCATGAATGAGGCAGTGGTTAGAAATGGGGCAAGGAACTGGACTAACAAAAGAAGAATGAATTTGAAATCTGAGAAGCTCAGATTAAATCCCTATTCTGTTCTAAATTATAAATAGTGTTGGAATGGATGAACTGTAAATTTCTTACCCTCTATACCTCTGTGACCCTCTGAACAACTGAGAACATAGACAAGTCAAGTAAATTTACTAAAACTTAATCTTCTAATCCATACTTCAGGATAAGACCCACATTGTGATCTTCACATTATTGTCATGATCTCTATTGTAAAATTTTATTGGGGGGGGGGGTGCAGAGCCAAGATGGCGACATGAAGGGATCGAGTCTTAGGAGCTCTCTGATAAAATTCATCAGCTAAGGACTCTAACTAAAATTTCGAGAGACAGAACCCACAAAGGGACCCAGTGAGGCAGTTCTCCTACTCAAGGTAACTGGAAAAGAGCAGAAAGGCTCTGCTCCCTGGGGTTGGAGGGGTGGCCCGCCAGAGGGGTGGCCCTCCAGAGGCAGCCCCAGGGCGCTGGGTGTCTCAGCTCACAGCAGCGGGGGAGTCTCCTGAGCTGCACCAAGAGGAGCACTGGGCACAAAGTGGGGGAACAGCGGGGGACCTCTGCCAGAGTGAGCATGTGGAGCCCAGCCGTCAGGGCACACAGAAAGCAGCTTGGTCTTTAGGCAGCCCAGACCCAGAAACAGAAGCAGGCGGAGCCTGTAAGCAGGAGCCCCCAGGACATGAGCCCATTGAGCTGAGGAAGGGGATTGAAGAGAGATTGCAGAGCTCTGTCCTCTGCCCCTGGAACAGGACTCTGGGGCTCTTACCCACATTCAGATCTTGATCGCAGTCCAAGGCCCCCATAGAACAGCAGGGCCCCCCCAACTCGGCCCTGTGGCAGAGGGGGAACGCTTATGATCATTCACAGACCAGGAGGGAGGACAGATCCTCACACACTGAGACCCTTGTGGGAGTGTCCAAAAAGCTCAGGAAGCACCCCAAAAAACAGGTTTAGGCTGGGAAAATGAGCAAGCAAAGAAACAAGAGCAAGACCATTGAGAAATATTTTGCAAATGAGCCCAAGAAGGATCAAAATACTCAATCTGAAGATGAGGAAGCACAAGCTCCTGCATCTAAAGACTCCAATAAAAACAGAAATTGGGCTCAGGCTATGACAGAGCTCAAAAAAGACTTTGAAAATCAAATGAGGTCATTGGAAGAAAAACTGGGAAAAGAAAGGAGAGAGATGCAGGAAAAACATGAAAATGAAGTCAGCAGCTTAGTCAAGGAAATCCAAAAAATGCTGAAGAAAATAGCATGCTAAAAACCAGCTTAGGTCAAATGGAGAAAACAGTTCGAAAAGTTATTGAGGAGACGAATGCTTTAAAAAGCAAAATTGGCCAGATGGAAAAAGAGATAAGAAAACTCTCTGAGGAGAACAAATCCTTCAGACAAAGAATAGAATTCAGGGAGATTGATGAATTTACCAGAAATCATGAATCAATACTTCAAAACCAAAATAAATGAAAAATTAGAAGAAAATGTGAAATATCTCATTGAAAAAAACAACTGATATGGAAAACAGACTTAGGAAAGATAATTTAAAAATTATTGGAATACCTGAAAGTCATGATCAGGAAAAGAGCCTTGACATGATTTTCAAAGAATTACTACAGGATCACACAGGACTTAGCAGCAACTACATTGGAAGCTCGTAGGGCTTGGAATACAATATATCGGAAGGCAAAAGAGCTTAGAATGCAGCCAAGAATGAACTACCCAGCAAGGCTGAATGTCCTCTTCCAGGGAAAAAGATGGAGTTTCAATGAACCAGGGGAATTTCAAATGTTCCTTTTGGAATGGCCAGAGCTGAACAGATGGTTTGATCTTCAGATACAGGACTCAGGTGAAGCATGGAGATTGGAGAAGACGGGGGAAATATGAGGGACTTAATGAGGATGACCTGCATGTATAGAAAAACGATAGTGATAATATTCATATGAACCTTCTCAGTTAATAGAGCAGGTAGAGGGAGATTTTATAGTTGAAGCACAGGAGAAAGCTAAATTCGAAGATAAAATATGTCATAAAAATGGAGTCAATAGAACAAAAAGGGAAATGGAATGGGAGAAAGAAAAAGGAGAGGGGGGAATAGTCCAAGATATTTCACATAATATGATTTTTTTATTACAGTGAGCTATTGCAATGATATGGAAGTGGGGAGGCAAGGGGGAATGAGGGAGCCTATGCTCTCATCAGAGATGGCTAGGAGAGGAAACAGCAAATATACTCAATGGGGTATAGACATGTGGAGTAAGAAGGAGGGGGGAGCAGGGGGAAGGGGTGGGGATGTGAATAAAGGAGGAGAGCATGGACCATGGGGGGAGAGTGGTCAGATATAACACATTCTCTTTTTTACTTATTGCAAGGGGCTGGGATTGGATGGCCTGCCCAGGACCATAGGGCCAGGTAGATTCTGGGCCTAAGGGGTGGTATGGGGACTCAGGGCTTCTTGGCCCCAGGACCAGGGATCTGTCTGCTGTGCCACTCAGCGACCCTACAGCAGAGTCAGAGTGAAAGGAGAGAGAAACTATAGTACATGGTACTGGAGAATTAAGAAAGGAGGGAGTTGTGATCAGCAATGGCAACACTGGAAAAATATGGAAGTATCTTTTGTGATGGACTTATCCTAAAGAATGTGATCCACCCATAACACAGTTGTTGGTGTTGGAACAAAGACTGAAGCACATTTTTTGTTATTATTATTTGGGAGAGGGTTAAGGAAAGTGGGGCTGGATGGCCTGCCTGGGGCCACATAGCAGGGTGATCTTTGGGTGTCTGGGGACAGATTCGGACCCAGGCGCTCCTGGCTCAAGGGCCAATGCTCTGTCTGCCACCCAGCCACCCCTACTGTTATTACTATTTTATTTTATTTTGGGTCTTTTTTTTCTTCCTTTTGGTTTTTGCAGGGCAATGGGGATTGGGTGGCTTGCATGTCACCTAGCTGGGTGATTATTGGGTTTACGAGGCTGGATATGGACTCAGGTGCTCGTGGCTCCAGGGCTGGTGCTTTGTCCATTGTGCCACCTGGCCATACCTACAATTATCACTACTATTTTTTTTAATTTTAATTTTTTTCTCTCCCCTTTACTTTTTTCTCCCAAGCAAGTCTATCTATATTCATGGGAGGAGGGGTATTTTGTTTACTTGTAAACAAGAATATTTTATTAATGTAAAAAAAAACATTTGTACAAAATGAGAATAAAAAAATAAATTAAAAAAAGTTTATTGAATTTGCCATCAAAGAGAATAAGTTCAAATGCTAACACACATTAATCATACATGAAAGTTGACTTTAAAAGCATATTGTGAGACTACTAGCATTTTTGTATTTTGCATTTTGATACTGCTCTAGAAGCTTTGGTGGAGTAAACTTTCACTTATTCTAGACAAGAATACAATAGTCAGACTGCTTTTGAATGATAGAGTATTCTTTAATTAGATAGCACTTAATTGATAATTGATGATTGTAGAATTTTAATTGATAGACTTAGGGGAAAGTATAACATTATCCAACCTTTTTTTCTATCTCTCATTTTTTCCTTCACTCTATATTGTTCATTATTTTTGCTCTGATAAGATTTCAGTAATTATTAAATATTTCACATCATTTTTATTTTCTTTTTTGAAAAATGTAAACTGAGAAAACAGGTTGTTGAGGTAGATTCTCTAACTGATCGCAAATATGCAGATATTTTGCTAATTTAGTGGCATAATTCTTATTGCTCAAAAAGTACATAGTGCTATCTAGATATTTATAGGATCATTATGTCTACAAAATCATAGAATTTCAAATTTTAAAGAAATGTCAATATCAGTTTGTCTAACCAATAGACTCAAAAAATTTTATCTATAAGATTTTTTTTTATGGATTGTGTTTTCCTTTTGCTAGGGAACAAGAATCAAAGGGAACAATATGATTCTTGAAATTTGATCAGTAGCATATACTCTCCAATTCTATTTAGGGAAGCTCTTCCACTTTGTTCCATAACTGCTGTGTCTAATAATTATTCAGGACCCAGACAGAAGAATCTATTTAAACAAATTAATAATAATACAGTAATGTAGAAATTAATGAGATTTGAAATTAACTTACATAACCTGTTCATATAATAACAAATTAAGTTGTCTAATTCCAACCCCCAAATTATATATGAAAGAATTTCCTATCAGGTTTCCTTAAACTTTTAATCTTTTTGAAATCAGAGGCTTGTTAGACTCCAACTATTAAAATCTTATTTTATTTCAACATTCATTTCAGGGAAAGTTAAAACTTTGTTTTTCATTTAGTTTTTTTTAATGCCAATTCTACTTTAAAGAATTGATACTCTAAAGAAAAAAAAATTTTTCTCTTTCTTTTTCCACTTTCTCTGAAGTGACAAAGAGAAACCTATTGTAAAAGCTAATGCAATTGTCCTGTACCTGGAAGTTTTCCACCTACTCATTTCAAAGCTCTGATTTTACCTTTATTTTGTTCTAACACAAGTTCTTACTTTTTTTTTTGTCTCTGATTAGTATATTGAGTAACTTTGTTCTGAGGGATTCTTTCTTTGATTTTGAGAGTTTTTTTTCCTTGTATTCTTTAGAACAACAATAAATTCACTAAAATAATTGAAGACTCACAAAAAGAGAATAAGTTAGATCATAGGAAAGCAGATTTAATTTAGATTTTAATTTAGATAAGATATTGATAATTTTCTCAGGCTCTGTGTTTCACAATCCTCATTTTTGGGAGTATAAGCCTTTGGTAATTGCCCTGAATATAAACAAACCACAGATTTTCAGAGCTTTCAAAATCTTTTATCTTATGCTTTTTCCTGAATTATATAATATTGCTTTTGAAAATGTACAGATTCCCTGAGTGATATTTTTAAAAATATAAATTATAAAATAGCATTTAATATGATGTTTTGAATACTTATAAATAGCTTATACA
This sequence comes from Macrotis lagotis, assembly GCF_037893015.1. Lineage (NCBI taxonomy): Eukaryota > Metazoa > Chordata > Mammalia > Peramelemorphia > Peramelidae > Macrotis > Macrotis lagotis. The sequence continues at coordinate 140,331,073 of NC_133660.1, read as the reverse complement.
TCATGTTAGCATCAATGAATATTTTATATTTTGTAAATGTATTGATAATAATAGTCATCATGTTATGTATATACATATATATATATATATATTATATATATATAGTAGAAATTTTCATTCTCTCCTTAATTTCCATAAACTAATTTTGGAGATAATTTTTCCATTAATATTCTTTTCTTTCTGCTAAACAGTATTATGTTTTAAACTTTGTTTTGTTTATAAAGGTCTTTTTAATTTTCTAGTACAATAATCATGTTAACAAGGTGTAAGTACATAGATGAGAAAATAATATGAGAAGATATAAAGCTTTGAAAGTTCACATTTTTATTTTCAGTCAAAATATATGCAAGTTACTGAAAAATATTATAATTATCATAGAATAATTCTCTCATGTGCTAATGCTGCCTATCAATTTTGAGGGAGAAACCAGTGTTTCTATTTTTCTATTTATTTGGTCCTCCTGATATTGGCAATTATCTCATTCCTACCTTTCCACTCTTGCTACACATTGTTCACTGAAATGTATTCTTAAACAGTCATTCAGGGCTCCTTGGTATTCAATAAACAAAGTACATCATCTTTCAGTTCTGGGCATTTTCTTTGACTTTCTCCAATATCTAGAATGCTCTTTATTTCCATATTTTTTTTTCTGGATTCCTCTAAATCTCAACTAAACTGAATTTTTTTAATATGAAAACTTTCCCAATCCTTTACTTCTGTCTCTTGCCTTTTCTCATTGATTTCCTACTAATCCTGTATGTGGTATTTTTGAATAGATATGCTTATAAGCCATCTACCACAATGAATTAAAAGTTTCGTCGGGGGAGATGCCAACTTTTGACTTTGCTTTGTATCCCTATGGCTTATCACATAATAAAAAAGTATTTATTGAGTAATTAATTGAGTTTTGAGTATAAGACAGAAGAAGCTAAGAGAGAGAAAGAGAGAGAGAGAGAGAGAGAGAGAGAGAGAGAGACTGACAGACAAGAGATCTTTCCACTGTACCAAAATGCCTTTTATCAAAGTCATTCATATGAATATTTAAGCAAATGCTTACTGTTTTGTAGCCTTGCAATAGAATCACTTTAGGTGTTAATTTTCTTGTTTCCAAATAGGTTAAAAACTGCTTCTGGCAAGGGATAATTTCCTCATTTTTTTCTTTTGTGTTTTGTATGGCCCTTAAATACATATACAATTGTGAATAAACAATAAGTAAATGTAGGGCAGAATCATGCTATAGTCTTTGTCTCCAAGTAAGTATGTCACTGTAGAAAAAGCCTTCATAAAGGGTGGCTAGGTGACGAAGTGGATAGAGCACTGGCCCTGGAGTCAGGAGTACCTGAGTTCAAATCTGACCTCAGACACTTAATAATTACATAGCTGTGTGGCCTTGAGCAAGCCACTTAACCCTATTTGCTTTACAAAAACCTAAAAAAGAATAAGGAAATATTTTAAGTCAATGATATTCAAGATGATTAAGCATCTAATATATTCAGATCACTCTGTTAAGCTACAATCAGTCCATCAATGAGCATTTATTAAGAATTTATAACAGCCACTACTTTCAGCATTAAGAGATATAAAGAAAGGTAAAAACAGGCTTTGCCTTCAAGGAATTATATTAATATGTGAAAAACCATTCAAATACATATACATCTGAAATAAAGGATAATAGATTAGAAGTAAGGCCTACAAAGGATAGGAAGTCAAACACTGGAGATCAATGAATTTATTCCAGGATTGGGGGGAAAACTATTTTAAATACAAGTAACTGGGTGATGCAATTTTCTTCTTTGAAGAATGGCAAGGAAGGAAAACAAAATCAACATAAAGTATACTTAAGGGAGAGAGGCAAATACTGTGAAAAGGCAGAAGATGGCAAGTATAAATGGTTTTAATAGTCCAAAAGGATTACATATTTGATCCTAGAGGAAATTGAAAGCCACTGGAATTAACCAAAAGTTTGATAGTGGTGACATCATTTTGAGAGCTAAATGGAGGATATTCTGCCAGGGCCAGGGGGGGGGGGCATTTGGAGATTTAAGCCTGGGAGACCAACCAGGACAGTATAGCTATCATCCAACGAAATAGGTGATTATGATTTTCATGATGATGATGATGAAAGTGTTAGAGGAGAGAAGATAACGTATTCAAACGATGTCATAAAGGCCACATTAATAGGACTTGACAACTAATTGGATATGGGGCATGATAAAAAATGAGTTTTCAGGTTTGCAAGAGTGATATTATGTTGATAGGGAGTATAATGATGCCCCCAACTATAATACAAAAATTGAAAAGAGGAGAAGAATTCAGAAGAAAAATAACTTCAGTTTCTCACATGAATTTTAGATGTCAATGGGACATACAGAGAGATGTGTCAGGAGTGCTAAAACTGAAGTCAGAAAGACTACAAAGTTCAGAGGAGGGGGAGAGAAAAAGAAGTGGAGACACCTATGAAATCAAACTTCTCTAGGAATTAAACTATTATTAAGTATGTTTTAATTTGTATATGAATTAGATTTAATGAGGCAGAGTGATACAAAGTTATCAGACTCACACTCCTTTCCAGAATCATTAATGTCCAGTGATATGACAAAAATCAAGAGGATAGACAATGGGATGTACTCAATGTACTTATTATCTCTTATGTCTCACCAAGCTCCACAGCACCTGCTTCAGCTGCCTCCTCATCCCATTCTCTTGGGGAGAGTTTAATATTTATGGTGTCCATATTCCCCTGATTCACTGATGAGTTCAGGACCTGGTATAGCCTTTTGGCTGAGATATTTTAACCTGGGTTGAGGTTGCTGCATATGCTGCAACCTTTTGTACCCACATATGAAGGCTGGGTGACAAGGTGAAAATCAAAGGTGGATGAGCAGTCCTGAAAAGGACCAAGCAAACTATGACATGAGAGTTGTTAGTTTCCCCTGAACAGCCAGGAATACCTAGGGAGATCAAATGAGGATATTTTGAGGATATGGGAAAATTGGGTGTATTGGTAGGCAACAGGAAAGCAGCAAAGATTAAAGGTTAATGAGAAGAGGGATAATAATAGAAAACATCAAATGCAGGAGATGGGGTAGAATGAGATCACCTTGTCATGTAGTGAAGGTTCTTCTTAGAAGTAAGGCTGCATCTTTGTCTGGGAAAAAGATTAAGGAGGAGATAAGCACATACACATTCATGGAGTCGCATAAGGAAAAAAGGGGAGACACAAGCTATACATTTTGGGGATCTACTGTAGGAGGGAAAATTCACAGGACAAAAATGCTATGGTATATTTCTTTACATATAAGAACTGTCTTCCATTTTTAATTCTTTCAAATCTTTTCTCATTGTAGGTTAACAAGGTTTATTCTCTTCTCTGAAGGAGATGAGATGGATGATAGAAAATCTTCTGTTAAAGTCTTAATATGCTCGGCACAACTTAAGGTACTGGTAGATATTAAAAATGCATTACATTTCAAAAATTATGTAAGTAATAAAACAAAGCAAAAGATAAAGCCAAAAGATAGAAGAGAGATTAGAATGCAGAATGTGGAATCAAGAACACATGAGTTATAATACTGTCTCAGATTCTTATTAGTTCTGTCATAATTGGCAAGTCATTACAACAATCTGTTTTTTCAACTACAAAATAGTGCTAAAGATAAAAATAGTATCTATTTCACAATGTTGTCCTGAACATATAGAACTATAATACATGTGCATATACTCATACAAAGACTTGAATAAATGTATATGTATGCAAAAATATGGGTGTCTTATAAATGCTAGCCATTATTATCAATTATTACTTTTTCCAATCTAAACTATCAAACATTTTATTAAATAAATCTTGAAATGAATTATTTAATATATGAATATATGAAATAAAGTTGTGAAATTCTATCGGGGAATCTAGTCATTTTATCAAGAGCCATTTTAGCAGGTTTTTGTATCTTTATAGAATATCTTTTCTGATTTATTTCATAATTTATACTCCTTCCTCTATATGATTTTGTATCTCCTGGATATCCTTTTTTTAGATTTTGGAAAAATATACATCAGGTCATTCAAGCAAGTACCAGATGGTTAGTGCTTCCAAAAGGAAGAAAAATAATAGGGAGAGCACATTATAAAATAGGGAATTTAAATTGTTCTACTTTGTGAAAAATTTGGACATAATTAAAAAAATCTCCTGACTTTTTAGTCAGCACTGATTTTTGAATTGTGACAGGTTTTTTTTCTAAATAGTTGCTAGTACATACAAATGAAGAAATAAAATGCTGAAATTATAGATGGTCAGCTGCAAATCACTATAATAATACTTCATATATATATATATGTATATATATATATATATATATATATATATATTATTTTCCCCAGTTACATGCAAAATCAAGTTCAATCCTGATTTTTAAGTTTTTGAGTATTTTTCTTCTCTTCTGCTTCATTGAGAAAGAAAGTTGTTCAATATAGATGAAAAATGTGTAGACATACAAAATATTTTCCTAATAATTATATTAGTTAAGAAAACACAGAGACCCCCTCTACTTTCCCCCCAAAAAAATCCTAAGAAAAATAAAGTTTAAAAAAATGTCTCTGAGAATGGATACCATTCTTTGGGTCAGAGTACTACTGAGAAAATCTAAGTCAGTCACAGTTGATGATCCTACACATTGCTATTACTTTTCATATAATATATTTTCCATTTCAACTGGTCACGTAAATCTTTCCAGGTTTTACTGAAATCATCTTGCTCATCATTTCTTATAGCAGAATGGAATTCTATCACAATCCCATTACTACAATTTGTTCAGCCAATGTCTAATTGATAGTTATTCCCCTCAGTTTCCAGTTTCTTATCACCAGAAGAGAGCTGCTATAAAAATACAAATATTGGACTTTTTCCTCCCTGTTTTTCATCTCTTCTGGAATATAGACCTAGTAGTGGCATTACTAGATCAAAGGGTATGAATTGTTCTTTAACCCTTTGGGCATAATTCCATATTGCTCTACAGAAAGACTGGACCACTTCACAACCCTCCAACTGTGCATTAATGTCTGATTTTCCCTACATGTCCTCCAATAATAGTCATTTTTCATTTCTGTGCAATAGTTAGAAGGTAATACCTCAGAACCATTCTAATTTGCATTTCTCCAATTGAAAAGTTAGGACACTTTTTTAAATGGCAATAAATAGCTTTGTTAACCTCATCTGAATACTGTCCATATCTTTTGATCATTTAGCATTTGAAGAATGGCTTTTATTTTTATAAATTTGATTTTATTCTCTGTTTGAAATGAGGTCATTATCAAAGGAACTTATTTCAATATTTTTCCTATAGTTAATTTCCCTAACTTCCTAATTTCCTTCCACCCTATTGCCCACATCTCCATTTATTCTATTCTCTTTCTTTTCACCCTATCCATCCTCAAGTGATTTGCTTCTGACTACCATCCCATAAGTTGCAGTGGGCATTTATGGGTAACACTTTCTTAAAGTTCTCAAATACCTTGATACATATTATTTAGTTTATTCTTACCATATAACCATAAGTTTTATGCCATCACATGTAATTTACTGATGTTGAAACTTGTGTCTTACATAAAATTATAAAATCAGTGTGTGTGTTAAATTCCTTTAAAAAATATATTTTCTCACAATTACATGTAAAATAATTTCAAATATTCTTTTTTAAGTCATGTAGTAAATTTTCTCCCTTCCTCCATCTCTGAGATAGTCATGCAAAATATATTTCAATATTATTCATATTGTAATAGAAAACACAGACAAAAATAAAGGTAAATTATTTCACTGTAGATTGATAGTATTTTTCATTATGAGTCCTTTGGAATTGGCTTGAATTATTGAATTGCTGATAATAGTTAAGTCATTAATACATGATCATCATATAATATTGCTATTACTTTGTACAGTGTTTGCCTGATTCTGTTTATTTCACTTTATATCAGTTTATTAAGTCTTTATGGTTTCTCTGAGATCAGTCTCATTTCTTATAGTATAATAGTATTCCATCAAAATTATATACTATAACTTACGCAACCATTCCCACCACTAAAACAAATATTATATATTTGTACATGTAGTTTCTTTTCTTTTCTTTTCTTTTTTTTTACTCTCTCCTTTTTGGATGTATAGTGGCATTACTGCTTCAGACAATATGTATGCATAGTTTAATACCATTTGGAAGTAGTTCCAAATTGGCCTCCAGATTGGTTGAATCAGGTCACAACTCTGTCAGTAGTGTATTAGTATATCAATTTCCCCACATTCTCTCCAACATTTGTCATTTTCCTATTCTGTCATCTTAGTCATCTAAAAGTGTGGAATGGTAATATCAGAGGGATTTTTTGTTTTTTATTGGTAGTTCTCCAATGAATGTTAATTGAAAACATGTTTATATTACTATAGCTTTGATTTCTTTGTCAGAAAATAAGTTTATATCCTTTCATTATTTATCACTTGGGGAAGTGACTTTTTATTTTTTTTATAATTTGAATCAGATCTCCATGTGTTTGAGTAATAGGGCTATTGTCAGAATAATCTGATATTTTTAAAGTTATGATTACTATGTGTATACCTTTATCCTATTCCTCTTTCTTTAGCCTAATCTCTATTCTTTCACCCTATCCTTTCTCCTTTACTAACTACCAAATGCCACAAAAGCTTGGAAAAGTGCATCCTTCACCAAGGAAGCAAAGTCCCATCATAACAAAGAACTAAAATCAAGTCACAGCCTGGGGAAATGAGCAAACCACCACAAGAAAAATAATCTGACCATAGACAATTCCTTTGGTTCCATAGAGGATCAAAATACACACCCAGAAGATGACAAAGTCAAAATATCTGTATCCAAAGACTCCAAGAGAAAAATTAATTGGTCTACAACTACAGAAGAATTCAAAAAAGATTTTGGAAATCAAGTAAGAGTGGTAGAGGGAAAGATTTGGAAGAGAAATGAAAACACTACAGGAAAATCGTGAAAAACAAGTCAGCAGGATGGTGAAGTAGATACCAAAAAAATGAAGAAAATAGAGCCTTAAAAATGAGTTTAGGTCAAATGGAAAAAGCAATTCAAAATGTCAATGAAAAGTAGAATGACTTGAAAAAGCAGAAATGGCAAGATGAAAAGGCAAATTAAAAAAAAGTTTCCTGAAGAAAAGAATTCCTTCAAATGTAGAAGATAGTTAAGGGAAACTGATGACTGTGAGGAATCAAGAAATAATAAAATAAAACCAAAAGAATGAGAAACTAGAGGAACATGTGAAATTATTCATTTGCAGAACAACTGTCATGGGAAACACATCAAGAAGAGATCATTTTAGAATTATTGGGCTACCTGAAAGTCATGAGAAGGAAAAGAGCCTAGACTTCATTTTTCAAGAAATTCTCCAGGAAAATTACCCTTATTTCTCAGAAGCAGAGGGTAAAATAGAAATTGAGGGAATACACAAATCACTTTCTAAAATATATCTCAAAATAAAAACTCCTAAAAATATTATAATCAAATTCCCTGATTCCCAAGCCAAGGAGAAAAACTTATAAGCAGTCATCAAGAAACAGTTCAGCCCCCAAAGAACTCCAAAAGCCATCAAAATATGACTCTAGCCAAAACTTAGAGGGGCAGAACTGACAGAAAGACTGATACATTTTCCCAGTCAAAGATAATTTAGAAGTAACACAGGAAAGGTGTGTTTCAACAGGCCTGGGAATTGGAAAAAAGTCCTGGTCACAAGCCAGCCCAGCCCAGGAATCACCTGTAACAGCTTGAAGGGGCAGTGAGAGAACTCTGCTACACCAAAATGAGTGTGGAGTGAGGAGCACCAGCCACATAACCTGCAGCAAGAATCTGGAGGAAACCATCCTGTACCTCCAGAACACAGCACACAGATAGTAAGGGAGTCAGGGGAGACTATAGTAATCTCTCTGCTCACCCTAGGGCAAGACTCTGCTGTTTTCCCACGCTCCGATCCAGGTTGCAGTTTGGTCTTTCATTCTAAGATAGCAGGGATCCTCCTCATAGCTCTAGGACAGAGAGGAATGCCTGTGGTTACCTACAGATCAAAGCACAGGCAAGAGAGCATGAGACCTTGGAGGAATAAAGGTTCCAGTGGGTTGCCCCCCCCCAAATTCCTAAAGCCTTGGAAGTGCTGTAATTAGTCTTGGGCTGAGGAAATGAGTAAACAACAGAAAAAGAAGAATCTGACCATAGAAAATTACTTTTGTCCCATGGAAGATCAAAACACACTCAGATGACTACAGAATTGAAGCTTCTATGTCCAAAATATCCAAGAGAAATAGAAAATTGGCTCAGACTATGGATGAGCTTTAAAAAGACTGTGAAAAGCTAGAGAAATGAGAGTGATGCAGATAAATCATGAAAAACAAATCAACAGCTTGGTAAAAGAAATACAAAAAAAATACTGAAGAAAATGATATATTAAAAACCAGTTTAGATCAAATGGAAAAAGCAAATCAAAAGGCAAATGAGGAGAACAATGCTTTATAAAGCAGAATTGTCCATGCAGAAAAGGAGATAAAAAAGCTTTCCTGAATAAAATAACTCCTTCAAATGCAGAATGGAACTAAAGGAAGATGATAACTTTGCAGGAAATCAGGAAGAGATAAAACTCTTCTAAAAAAGCCAAAGTTAGAAGAAAATGTGAAATATCTAATTGGGAAAACAACCAACCTTGAAAACAGATCCAGAAGAAATAATTTTAAAATTATTGGGTTACCTGAAAGTCATGACCAGGAAAAGAGCCTAGACTTCATTTTTCAAGAAATAATACAGCAAAATTGTCCTGAGATCCTAGAAACAAAAGGTAAAAATAGAAATTGAGGGAATTCAGCTGTCACCTCCTGAAAGAGATTGCAAAAGAAAAACTTCCCAGAATGTTATAGCCAAATTCCAAAGCTCCTAAATCAAAGAGAAAATTCTAAAAGCTGCCAGAAACAAACAATGCAATTACTGAGGCTCCATAGTCAGCATTACACAGGATCTAGCAGCATCTATATTAAGGGCTCACAGGGATTGTAATATGATATTGCAGAAGGCAAAAGATCTTGATTTACATGTGAGAATCAACTACCCATCAAAACTGAACATCTTTCAGGGGAAAAGATGGACTTTCAATGAAACTGGGGACTTTCAAACTTTCCTACTGAAAAAAGCAGAGCTGAACAGAAAGTTTGATCTTCAAGTATTTGATCTTCTCTGGCGAACCATAGAGGGGTTGGAGGAGAAGGACTAACTATGAGGAACTTAATGACATTGAACTGTTTGTATTCCTGCCTGGGAAGAAGATGCTGTTAACTCATATGAACTTTCTCATTTATATGAGCTGTGAGAAAGAGCATATATAGATAGGGCACAGAAAGGAGCTGAATATAATGGTATAATATTGTAAAAAGTTGGAGTCAATGGATGATAAAGAAAGTACTGGGAGGAAGACAAAGGAGAGGAAGAAGGAGCTAAGTTATTCACATAAGAGTCAAGAAAAAATTTTTTCAATGAAGTGGAATGGGGGAAGGCAAGAGGGAATGAGTGAGCCTTCATTCTCATCAGAAATGGCTCAAAGAGGAAAAAACATATAGTAACATATAGACTTAATAGGGTATAGAAATCTATCGTACCCTAAAGAAAAATGAGAAGAAAGAGTTGGGATAAGGGGGAATTGGAGGGGGGGGATAGTTGATAGAAGAGAGGGAAGATTGTGGGAGAGGGTACTCAGATACAACACACTTTTGGACAGGGACAGGTTGAAAGGTGAGAGAGAATAGATTAAATGAGACTGGGGAAGAATAGAGTTGAAGGAAAAACAGCTAGTAATAGCAATTGTGGGACAATATTTAAGTAAATTCTCTTGTGGATTTATGATAAAGAAAGCAACTCACCCCAGAGACAGAGCCATTGGAATCTGAACATAAACTGAAGCACATTTTTTTCTCTCTCTCACTAATTTTTAGGTTTCTCATCTTCTTAAGGTGGGGGGAGAAGGTTTTTGTTTACTCATATAAAAATTTATTGTGATAATATAAAATAAATAATCCAATAAATTAAAATAAATCAATTTAAACATGGTGAAACTAGAGTCAAGATTACACAGGATTTAGCAATATCTACATTAAGGCCTTGTAGAGTTTGGAATATGATCCATCAGGCAAAGGAGTTTAGAGTACAACTGAAAACCAGCTACCCATCAAAACTGAACATCTTTCAGGGAAAAAGAAGGACATTCAATGAAACAGGGGACTTTCAGACTTTTCTGTTGAAACAACCAGAGTTGAACAGAATGTTTTATCTTCAAGTATGGGACTCAGGTAAATCATAGAGAGGGTAAATGGGAAGGTAAATTATGAGAGATTTGAATATATTGAAGTGCTTGTATTCCTCCATGGGAAGATGCTACTGATAACTACTATGAACATTCTCATTAGGGCAATTAGAAGGAGTATATACATATATATGTGTATATATATACATATATATGTAAGGCATGGGAGGAATAAGAATTTGAAGGTATAATATATTTTAAAGTTAATGGGCAAGAAGGGAACATACTCGGAGAAGGAAAAAGGAGAGGTAGAATGGCTAAAGGAATTTTATGTAAAAGAGGTAAGAAAAAGTTTTTGCAATGGAATGAAGAGGTGGAAGGTGAGGAGGAATGAGGGAGCCTTCATTCTCATCAGAAATTGTTCAGAGAGGAAATAACATGCACACTCAATAAGGTATAGAAATCTAACTTACACTGAAGGAAAAAAAGATAGGAAAGGGATGGCAGAAAGAGGGCAGGGGACAGGGAGTGGGGGTGGGTATAGGTTATAGAAGAGAGGGAAGATTGTGGAAGAGGGTAATCAGATACAACACACTTTTTAGGAGGGACAGGGTGAAAGTGTAGAGAGAGAATAGAATAAAAGGGATGAGAAGAAATAGGATGGAGGGAAAAACAGCTAGCAAAAGCAACTCTGGTAAAAAATTTTTGAAGCAACTTCTCTGATGTACTTATGATAAAGAATGTGATCCATCCCAAAGAAAGAGCCAATGGTGAATATAAAATGAAGCACATTTTTTATTTCTCTTACTTTATTTTTCTTGAGATTTTTCTATCTTTGTTGGGGGGGGGGGGAGAGATATTATGTTAACCTTTACATCAAGACTTTTGCAATTACATGGAAAAAATAAATTGAAAAATTAGGAAAGATGACAATACTAATAATCATAAAATTCTTAGGACTTGGCTCCTAAGAAGAATTGCAAACACTTTAAATTTATACACTTTATGGTTTGTCTTTCTTGCTTATTTTTGTATCATTCTCTTCTGACATATATTTGAAATTCAAAATTTTAATTTAACTCTAGGATTTTCATAATTTTTTTCAATGAAAGACTATACTCAGTTTCACTGGAATGTTAGTACTGAATGTAAACTTAGCTTCTTTTCTATCCTGAATAACATATTCCAAGCCCTCTGATTCTGTAACATAGAAGCTGTTAAATCCTGGGTTATCCTGACTGTGGCTCCATAGTATTTGAATTGCTTTTCTCTGGATGCTTACAGTATTTTCTCCCTGACCTGAAACCTGTGGAAATTGGGCACAATATTCCTAATAGTTTTCATTTTGAGATTTTTCAAGTGATAATTAATGAATTCTTTCAATATTTTAATCTCTATTCATAAAAATATCATATAGTTTTGCTTGATAATTTTGTGAAAGATGTTGTCATACCTAATTTTTGATCATGTTTTTCAAGTAGTCCAATATTTGTTAAATTATTTCTCCCATTTCCATTTTTAGATTAATATTTTTCCAATTTTATTCCTTTCAGATTTTTCACCCTTTTCTCATTTTCCTTGTATCATTTAATTGTTTCATAATATCTCTCAGAACCATTAGCTTCTTCTTGTCCAATTTAAATTTTGAGGAATTATTTCTTTCAATCAAATTTTTACTTCCTTTTCCAACTGATAGATTTTAATTTTTTAACATATTCTTTTCTTCAGTGAATTTTTGTGCATTTTGTCATGGGGCAATTTTTTTCTTCTAGAGGAATTATTCTCTTCAGGTATTTTCTATGCTTCTTTTATCTTTTGGTGATTCTGTTTTTATGGTGTTATTATCTTCGGTATTTGTGTGGGAGAGGTATGATTGTGTTAAATTTCTCACATTTATATATTGTTAGGTTAAAATTTAAAAAATCAACGTTGATTTTTTTAAAATTTCTATAACATATCAGTGAGGTGGACAATATGAGCACTATTGATCCTCTAAGTGAAGAAAGTATGTCTCAGAAAGCTGATAAAAAAGTCAGAAGATAAATTATTTATAATAAAGTGGAAGTCAATGTTCTGGTAGAGGTCTGACAGCTACATATTACTTGAAAGATCTAGAAACCCAAATAACATACTTTTCAAGTTGTCAATAGATTTTATTGACTTGTGCTCTAATCTAAAGGGTAAGATACTGATTTTGTTGCCATTATGACTAGAATTAAGAGAAGAGGTTTCAAAATTTTTGTGTGTGTTAGAGTTCTATGCCAGTCTGGTGAAGTCTCTAGAAATTTTCTCAAAATAAGTATAAATAATTTAAAGAATTACTTATAGTGAAATGCTAGTGAAAATAATTTATTCAAAAAAATCATGTAACCTTAATAATTCATCCATTCACATCAGTGAAAAGTTCCAATCCAAGAAAATTCAATCCATTTAGTGTGTGTCCACTGTGTACCAGACACTGGTTTAAGCACTGGGGATTCAATTAATGAAATGATAGAGTCAGAGATTACAATATAAATGAGGAATCACAAAAGGAGGAAGTAAAGGGAGGATGAATAGGTACTAGTAGTTATCTTTTGCAGAAGCATATTTTCTCCCTGTGGGTCTGAAACCAGGCATAGCAACAGATGAAAAGGATAAATGAGAAGTATAAAGACCTAATTTAGAATTACTCAAAATCTTCTTATAGCATATCTGACTTCTTAGATTTTTAAATTACTAAATATAATGGAGGAAAAAAGAAATAGTGACTGAAAGGTGGATAGTTTAGAGAAATGATCGCCAAATAACCAGTTATTGGGGAGATCTGGGGTTATTATCTTTGTAAGGTAATCTCTATCTTTGCCTAGACCATCTTATCTAGGTGGAGTTGTTGCCCCACTCAGCTAAAGAATCTTTTTTTTTTTTACATACAGCAATAATTTATTCTAAATTGTTCATTTAGTTTCCGTTGAGACATAACCCTTCAATAATAAAAGAGCAGCCACCTTACCTCAAATACCAGAATATACAACAAGTTACAGAATATCAAAAATTCTACCTACTTTCCGATAAAATCTAATTCAGGTAAAATAATTTCATTCAATGTTTTATTGTTATGCAGATTTCCTTTTTTTAAGAGCACAACTAGTGTAAATTTTTACACCATAGCTATCTATGCACATTATGTGACCACAGAACTGTTAATCGCTATATCAGAAATAGAACCATCAGTTTCATTCATGCAGAAGAGCAAGCTGGGAAAATGTGTTCATTTGGAACCATATTACTGTGAATTTCACAGTCACATGATTAATTTTTGGATTAAATGGACTCTTGATTATACTAAACTGAGTTTTGTTTTTTGCATAAATACCAATTTCTCCCTGATGTAAGTTTAATCATTTATTAATCTCGAAATGATTGATACACAGCAATATATTGTACTCTCTATCTGTAGTGTTCATTATTTTTAGACAAGAAATAATTAAAGGATCATGGTAAGGGATGCTACTTAAATACATGTAAAACATTCTGTACAAACATACTTGCTTTATCAATTTTCCTCTAAACTATCAAGTGTCCCTCCAAAATATAAACAGTGAAGACAAAGTAAACTATTAAATATGGCTTCCAGAACAAAGACCCTCTAGCAATAATCAATCTATTTACAAGTTTCATCTGAAACAAATTTCTACATAACACTTGTAAATTATACATAATTTTCTTTGTTTCACCATTTTAATTGTTTTAAACAGAAGTTACCAGGTAAAACCCAGAATGGCACTTAGGGCTTTGAGCTCCACTAGACTCTGTGTTTTCAGTTTTTGAATCTCGTTTTTTTGTGCTGTTATTTACTGGTGTAGGGATCTGTGATGGGCAGGCTGAACTGCTATCTGCACTGCTTTTCCTAGGACTTGGATTATAATTGAAAGTAGTCACCCTGGCAGCAACAGTTCCACTAGGTGAACTGTGCTTGCTTGAATTAGTAGAACTGAATGGTGTATGCTCAGCAATAAAACTTTCACTAGTCTCTGGTGTAGGGACAAGACTGCCTTGTCCCGATTTTGTCTCAGTAGCCTTTTTTATCTGGGCTATCTATCTGAATGAAAGAATTCAGACGGTTTTCTAAACCTACAGTGCGAACAGGAGCACTGCTACCATTGCCCCCATTTGTTTTTCCCTGATTATGTTTGAATCTTTATTACTAGAATTAACCTTCTCTGAAAGTGTCAATCACTGGGGGTGTATTTCCAGTAGGAGATCTTCCTGACCGAGGGTTATTTATGGGACAGTCCTCAATTCTTACCCATACATCTTCTGTCTTGGAGACAGCAGGTGCCATTTGATAAATTAAAGTTTTTGAATCGGCACCATTTGTAGCACCCGAGGAAGTAACCTGAGAAACACTGCTTATGGGAGTCATTTCATTTTCTTTTATTTTTCTCCAAGTTCCTTTTGCTGGCCCCTGATTTTCTTTAGTCTGTTTTGTTCCCAGAAATGGGCTAACATGGTTTTCATCTTCACTTTTTGTCTTTTCACTGGATTCTGATGATGCAGAGAGAATAGAGGAGGGACTTCCAGTTTTTCTCCAAGTGCTCACACGAGGAAGTGATGATGAATGTTTACTGTGCTCACGTTTCCAAGTTCCTGACCTATTAATTGGAAGTCTAGAAGGGCTCTCAGAATGGGAGCGAGCTATATCATGACGCTTTTCAACTAAAGAATCTTATAAAGAATTTAATCTAAGGTGGATTTTTGGTCCACTGTGTTCTGTTTTTTGTCTAGACCGCCAAAGTCTGGAAGTGTTCTGAAAGTAAATGACATAATCAAAATCACATCCCTCAACCCCTCATTAGAATAGATTCACCTCTCACTACAATATTCATTCATCTGAATGCGTGGTGGTGCAGTGAATTAGACCACAGGTCTTGTAGTCGGAAGGATAGGAGATCGAATTCAGCCTCAGATACTTGACAGCTATGAAGTGTGACCTTGAGAAAGTCACTTAACCCTGATTGCCTTGCATCCAGTTGTCCTCATTTATATTTGAGTTACTGGACCCCAATGGCTCTGGAGGAGACAGTACAATAACCCCACACACAAATTAAAATCATATTCTTGTCATGGCATCACCTCCCCTGATGTCATGTTCTTTTTCAAGAATGAAAGGCAGGTTCCCCGCTCCGGGCTCCGCGGCGCTGCCGGGCCGGCCCGGCTGCAGGGAGAAGGCACCCGCTGCCGGGCTCCCCCGCCCAGCCCTGAGAGCGGGGCAGCGGGGCAGCGGGGGCAGCGGGGCAGCGGGGCAGCGGGGCAGCGGGGCAGCGGGGCAGCGGGGCAGCGGGGCAGCGCGGAGGGCCGCGGGCGGCAAGATGAACCTGCTGTCGGCCTCGGTCTACCAGCCGGCGCAGCGGCTCAGCTGGGTCTACCTGTCCCTGCAGGACACGTACCAGGCCAGCTCCTTCGATGCCTTCCAGCCCGGGCCGCGCCTCCACCCGGAGCTGGGCTTTGGCAAGGGCAGCCCGAGCAGCTGGGCTCGCCGCTGCTCTCCGGCTATCTCAACAGCTTCATGCAGCTGCAGCCTGTACAAGAGTGCATCTCCCTGTGGCTCTCTCAGCAACATCGTGGATGGGCTCAGCTCCCTCACCGAGCACTTCTCTGACTTGTCTCTCTCCTCCGAGACCCGCAAGCCCAGAAAGAGGCCACCCCCCAGTTACCTTTGTCACCTCTGTTTCAACAAGGGGCACTACATCAAAGATTGCCCCCAGGCTCGCCCCAAAGGTGAGGGTCTAACCCCATACCAGGGCAAGAAGCGTTGCTTTGGAGAATACAAGTGCCCCAAGTGCAAGAGAAAATGATAAGTGGCAACTCCTGGGCGAACATGGGAGAACAATGTATCAAGTGTCACATCAATGTGGATCCTCACAAGCAGAGACCTTTGGAAAAACCAGATGGCCTGGATGTCTCCGATCAAATCAAAGAGTGTCCTTAGCACCTGTGTCAGAAGTGCAAAGTCTTGGGCTACTACTGCCCAGGGAGTGCAATAAAACTTCCCAGTGATGGCAGGCCTTCCCACTGCCCCTCAGCCCCCAGAGCTTCTGGAAGCAGAGTGCCGTGATCCCCTGTTCCCCACTCAATCTTGGAAGAGTCCTGACACAAACACAACCTCTGGGAAGAAAAAAAACCCATCATTTATCACCTTATCTATAAAGGAATAACATGCCTTACAGGTAACAGAATGTAACACTTGTTTGTGTGGGTACATGTGTGTGTATCTGTCTGTATTTTCCTTCCTGTGTGTGTCTGTGTGCACCTGTACATATGCAAAATGTATTTATAGGAATCTGGGTTTTTGTCTAGTGTTTTAGGACACACAGTGTTATTGAGAGTGTTCCTGATGGGACCGCCACCAGGCCAGGGGAGGGAGAAAAGGGGTGGGGGCTGCCCCAATGATTGTTTACACGGTTTTTTCCAATATCCTGGCCCAACAAGGCAAAGGATTGGACCCATATGAGGAAGAGCTGAGCAGGAGGCTCAGGAATATTGTGGTGTCAGTGGTTGTGGCCAGATCTTCAGACTCACCTAACTTTCTGAGGTCAATTGAGATGAACTGAAAGTTTGTCTTCTGCCAATTCTGGGGGTAGTGGGTAGGTGGAAGGTAGTATTGTCTCTTCTCCCTGGACTCTACTGCCATTGTCTTCCACTTGCCATTACAACCACCACATGGTTCTTTTCTTAGGTATCTTCCTGTCCTTTGGCCCCCTCCGGGGTTCCAGTTCAGCATTAGGCCACAGGTGCACTAAATTTACTGTGAATAAAAGGGAAACTGAAGTCATCCCTTTTCTCCCCAAGCCTGTACAGACACCCTGATTATATAATCATGCGAAAAGCCACTTTTATAGGAAAACATTGGTATATCTTATTTTCTATTCAATAGATGAGCTATTAATACAAGAAAACATTAACCCACATGTAGCAGAAAGGAGTGAGGGAAGTAGGAGAAAGCTCTGACAGGTGGAGTTCATACCTGCTCACCAAACACTCCCTTCCTCCTTGCCTCCAACTCTGAAACTGCTGTATATATTTCCTGCATTTGGAAAGGCGGCAGCTCCCTGTCTTGAGGGAGGTGAGAGTCAGACACTATGTCAAGAAACACCAACCAAGTAATTTAAAGTATCAGGTGAACCTTAGGGCCTTCATTGTGAGCTCCTGAGTAGCCAGGTTTTGACTGGAGATTGGACTGCAGCTCATCCAGTCATCATTACTCTGCCGTTGGACTTTTTTTTTAATTTCTGCTCCCTTTAGTTCTCTCCCCTCATCACTTCCCTCTGTGAAATTCCTAGGAGAGGGAGTTTCCACAGCACTAAATCACAGCTGATTGTCCAATCATATTTTTGAGATTCTAATAGTCTCTGCATCATTTGCTTCCCAGTTTAATAAGCCTGGGCCTTGTCCTACAGTAGAAATGGAAGTAGGTAGTGAGGGGGACTGTATGAAACTTCAGAGTTTACACTTAGATTCTTAAGAATGACTGACCAGTGAATCAATCTCCTGCCCATAACTTCTTTTCCCCTCAATAAGCCCTTCCTAAGAAAAAAGGCAGGCCTCTGGTAGCTGTGATTTTTCCCTGTATCATTTTCACATCCAAAATCCTCATCAAAATCCATTGAGGAGCCCATGACAAAGAGATTTTGATGCAGTCCTCTAGTCCTTCATGACTGCCATGTCCCTTTCCTTCCTTCCTTCCCTCTTTCTTCTGGCTCTTCCAGTGTTGTCTGGTAAACCCTGACATAACACTGTCCTCTCTGGGCCATCGGTTTCCCTCTGTAAATGGAAAAATGGTAGTTTTCCTGCTTCTCAGGAGAGCAGAGAAGCCTTGCCAACTGAACACTAGTCAGGCATCTGGCTGTCTTGGTCACAGCAGGTGCATGCTATCCCTTGGGGCAATGAAACTATTTTATGTCAATCATTTTCTCTCTAGGTGATAGCCATATATTCAGAATTAGCTCACTTACTTTGGCCCTAGGCATTCAGCCTTTGCTGAAGAAAACCAATCAGACCAAGGAATGAGAATGAAACTTTGTGTTTACCATGGGTTGTAGCTCACCCAAATTAGACCTGAAGAGAATCTGTTTTCAAGTAGAAATGAATTTGTAGCTAGCACCTGACAAGTTACAGTGAAGTGTTTAACTGGAGATCCAGGTCATGAGAGAGGGTATATGTATGGTTGCAGCAAGGAGGAGTAGGTTAGGCTGAAGGTAGCCGAAACCCTTTGAGCACTTAATAGAGTATTAGCAACAACCGACGGTAGGAGTCATTGAACCTGGAATCAGAAAGACTTAGGATCAAATCTCACCTCAGATACTACTCGCTGAGTGACCCTGGGCAAGTCACTTAACCTGTTTGCCTCAGTTTCCTCATCTGTAAAATTGGGATAGATATATTATCTACCTCACATGATTGCTGTGAGGGTCTAATGAGATAATGTATGTAAAGTCCTTTGCAAACTTTAAAGTGCTAGCTATGAGTATAACCTCTCCTTCCCAGCTCCCCAGCCCTCTCCAATAGGGGAAAGATAGGGTCCCTCAATTCCCCTCCCCCAAATGGAGACAACCACTTAGAGAATTTCTACAAACAATTTTCTATACCATTCCAAAAGGCCCTGGTATGCGCTTTAGTCCTTACCAATTTCTACCTACGAAGGGGAGGATATTACTGTTCATTATGATTATAATACTCACAAGAATAATATTAACAATAATAATAATGGTGGAGGGCAAAGCATACCTTCTGAACATAATGGTGCTGTAATGAATGAACTCTACTCTGTGTTCTCAGCCCAAGGCTTCAAAAGGACCTGTTAGAAACAGGATGGTTTCTGAGCATACCCTAAGCCTTTCAGGACCCTCTTTATTTTAGATGAAATGCAAAGGCCACAAGCAGAAAAATTTTCTTGCTATCTGCCCACCTTTAAGAATCCCAAGGAGAGTTGATTATGATCTGTCAGGATCACCCAATCTATTAAGAGCAGGTAAAATCAAAAAATGGTCATAATTCCTCCTTGATTGTTTGAAAGGAAGAAAGGAGTCCATTTTGTTGACTACTTGTTGCCTACATTTAACAAAAATCCAGTGTAATTTTCCCATAAACCATTTTCCTAAGACGTTTTTACTTACCACATTATTGACATGTTCACATTGCCTTAAACTTAATGTCAAAGATCCCAACCTGAATTGGTATAATAATGTTATTATATAATGAACTACAGCAATGAATAACTGAAGCAATGACATGATTCTTTTAGATTTTTATAACAACATCAATTTTGGCAGATATTTATCTCTGTATAAGATTTTCCAAAAAGAGTGAGCATTCTTGCAACTATAGACTTGTAACTGAACTTGATTTGGCAAGCACTTCATCTTTTGATTATACTTTTCCCTATGTCTAATAGCCATGTCTGACAAGATCTTTTTTGCTGGCATTTTGATAATCAATTTTTCACCTCAGTTTTGCCCCCTTTCTTTCCTAATAGTAAGTTCTTATGCTAGAGAAAAATGTATATGATGCTGTCAGTCCACATCATTTCTGCCTCTCTTGGTAAGATTCTCAGGGTCAGAGACTTTATTCCTTTCACTTCATCTGAATACTGCTCAGGGGACAACTTAACTTAAAGATGTTTGTTAATAGCTGTGCATAATTCAGCTAAACCTTGGAGCTGATGGCTAAGCTGAGGTTGATGAATTATCTTTCGATTCCATATTTCTACCAGATGTACTTCCTTGCCATTTCACATGGGTAATTGAGAGATGACTGCCTGGGTTTCTTATCCTAAGCCAGAATGCCTATTCTCACAATCTGGGTGGAAAGGGTTTTGTGAGCTTTAAGGCAACTATGGTGAGGAAGAGATATTAAACTGAAATCCACTTGCAGTATAGATGTGCAGTAAATATTTCATGAAAACACTTGAAAAAAGATAGGGACTATCCTTCAGTGTCTTGGACAAGATTGCTCTTCTCTGATAATAACTCTCAGATAATAACTCTATACATCTCTTTACAGATGGCATGGCTGTATTCAAGAAAGGATGCTGACTATGTAACCCCAAATGCACTTGAATTTATAATATTGACCTGCCTGACAGATACACAGTTAATTTCTTTGAAAAACATGTATTGTGATACATTGTAATTGTATCTTATCAAGGGAGAAAATCACGTCTTTAACTTAGCAGAAATGTGTATATGACATATATTTATTTTCAAGGTAGTAAATTTTGGGGAAAAAAAAGTTTTCCATTGAAGTAGTTTGATTTTCATAGATGAACTTTTCTTGATTTTTTCAATAAGTATCCTTAAAATTAGGCTTTCAAAATAGGAACTCAGTAAAAGTGTTTTATGTGTTTAATTAATTGAATTTGGGATTGTGTTACAGGTTTTAGTCAGTGATCTAATGGAAGGAGTTCTGGATCAGAAGACATAAAATCTTTTTTTTTTTTTACTTTAAATCCTAAGTTTGTTATTTGCTGCCTGTATATTCCTGAAAAGATTGCTTCCCTGCTTCCCTGCTGTGGACCTCAGTTTCCTCATGTGAACAAGAAGGATATTAATCCAAATGATTTAATATGATCCTAAAAAATCTAATTACATTTTTTTATTAAAGGACTCTTATCTCCAAAGACCAGGTTAAGGACTTTGAATGCAAATACACACACACACACACACACACACACACACACACACACACACACAAACACACACGGACAAAGATAGTCTCTGTCCTGAAAAAATGCATTCTATAAGAAAACAAGAATGGTGTTATTAAATATTTAAAAAGAAAAGGTTACATAAATATGTAACATATATACATATATGTATATATATATATATATGTGTGTGTGTAATCTAAGAAGGAAAAGAGATGACTAAAATTAAAGACATCAGGAAATGTTTCCTTTTGGAGATGAGTGGCACATACTGTTAGCCTGGAAGAAACTTGGAATACTGAGTGACAATGTGAAGGGAAGTGATAACAGGTTGGAGAGTCAGGAGGGGGCCTGCTTAAAGGAATATAGTTAGTGGAAAAATTAGAAAAGATACATTCAGAAATGATCAATTAAAACATTTTGTCAGAATACTGAATAAGTGATAGAAGATCATTTTCAATAAGCCTGAAAATGTAACCCTGAATAACTGTCCTACACCATGTATAAATATTTTGATCAATAAAAAAAGGCATTTTATAGTGTCAATGACTTAAGTGTGTTTGTTATTGCTTCAAAATCTGTGCGATTTTTTTTTTCCATTTAAAAACAAGGAAAGTAAATAACTACAAAAGAAATGGCTGCCTAGCAGGTACCTAAGGTGTAGTCAGGTTATCAGGTTAGTATTACTTCTAATAAACTATTGCAGTTGGAATTTTTTTTGGAAACAAGTGCCTATTCATGATCAGACTTAAAGTAATTCCTACCATTAAAGGAAGCAGACCACTTTTTAGTAGTTAAAGCAGTTTTTAAATCATATAAGTTATGTTAACTTGCTAATTCTTCTTTTGCAATAAACAAAAATAAAAACTTTATCTTAAGAGCTGGATTCCTCAAGGTGTAGTTACATTTTTCCTCCTGAAAGTCAATTTAATCCAAGGAGGAAAGAATAGTTCTACATATGTGCTAGGGAATTAATTATAGATAGGTGGTAAGGAGAATAAAAGAGTTGAGTAGTATCTTTCAGGTTTTGCAAAATGAGAATTTGAAAAATGTTACACAGAAATGTTAATACTTTAGCTTCTTAAATGAAAAAACAAAGTGTTTTCTTTTTTTGTAAGCAAATTTACTTAAGAAAAATATTTCCTATTATTTCAACTGCTAATAAATACTGACCTTTAAAATTTTAAGCTTTATTATATAAAAAAGAAACTGAATTTATAACCTTATCTATGTTGTTGCTGAACCCAACAATACAGATCATAACCTATCTTTGGTCCTCATCTTTTGGGACTTACAGCCCTGTGTTTCCTTAATTTCATCATAAAGTGATAAACAAAATGCTAGAGGGCTTCCTTTTTAACTTTACAGGGCTACTAATGGAATACATATTTTGTGTGTTTGTGTACTCATATTTATTTCAATCTGTGAAAAAATCTAAGTACTAATAAAAAATGAAAGCATGTTTGAAATTACCTTCTCTTTCAAAGAGAGGAAAATCATTATTATTTCAAATATAATAAACACATTCCTGAACAAACTTTGTATGTATCACACCACAACCAAGTTATTGAATTATATGCAGACAGAAATTCAGTTCAGAATTAAAAAAATTGAAAAGTAGTAATCTCTTTAAGAAATATAAACACCCAGGGACAGCTAGGTGGATCAGTGAATAGAGCACTGGCTCTGAGAGTCAGGAGTACCTGAGTTCAAACCTAACCTCAGACACTTACAAATTATCTAGCTGTGTGCCCTTGGGCAAGCCACTTAACCCCATTTGCCTTGCAAAAAGCTAAAATAAATAAAGAAATATAAAAGAAATATAAACACCTTACATAGAGGTATAAAAAGTGTCTTTCTTAGGAATTACACACACAGACACACACGCATGCACACACATGCACAGACACAAACACACATGCATGCGGGCGCGGGCGCACACACACACACACACACACACACACACACACACACACACACACTCAGAAAGAGAAGCAAACAAATCTCAGTAACATCTGGATATACCATGAACAATTCTAAAACTAAACATGGGAATGAGGGGTACCAATAGCTTGGTAGTTGTGAAGAATATAAATCCCCCAGGAAATGAAAAACTATTTTGAACCTTTTGACCATAGAAAGCTCAGGAAAAGATGAACCTATTTGTTCATTAACATAAGAACAAACTCATTCAAGTAGATGAAGAAGAGAGTCTAAAGCTTTGTGACAGTCCAAAGTGCATTGAATTTAGTAGATTAAATTTAGCAAGAATAAACTCTTTAATGACTAAAGAGGCTTTCAGAAATCATTGAATGTCAAATGTCTCTAAGCTCCTAAGTTGACTTGTCTATTCAAGTATGAATGACTTGAATACAGTCATATATATTATGCCATTGTGCCTGATTAGTTACTTAGAATTTTCTTTATGAAGTCACGGCAAATTGTTGGTTTAGCTTAAAACTGATAGTGTCTATGACAAGATGTATACAACCTTAGCTATCCCTAGCAATTAGGAAATCTAGGGGGAATAAAGGGAATCAATGTTACATTATAAAAATTATGCAATTAATATTTGTTAAATATAATTATATTATATGTAATATAAATATTAAAACATATAATGTATAATGTGCCTATAATACAGAATAATATTGGATTTTACAATATTAAATATATAATTTTATAATACATTAATATGAATAATATGTTAATAGAAATGAATTTTATAAACTCCCATTAAATTTGTTAATTTACCCCTCCATAGTTCACATATTATTTTCTATATTGAAATGTTCACAGAAATCAGAGGTAGAGAAGCATTCAGTTACAACAGAAAGAAAGTTGGCTTTAGAAATACAAAGACTTAATCTGAAATCTTAGTTCCATAAGGAAATATTAAAAAATGAACACAGCATTTGATTTCTTAGTGTCTCAGGATTGCTTCTTTGTTTTTCTCCTGTGAAATGGGGGAAAATCACAATCAATCAATGAGGATGTTGTGAAGAAAGCACTTTGTCAGTTATAAAATGAAAGCCAAATATGAACTACATGGATGATGAGTAAAAAGAATAGATTAGATACAATACACACACACACACACACACACACACACACACACACACAAATTATTCAACATCTATCTAGTTTTGTTTTGTCCAAACATTAGGGGTTATTTTATGTTAGAGACTGACAAAATAAACATTGTTTGATTTCTAAATCCCTCCTATAAAAATAAATCACAGTTAAATAGTAGTTTTCCTCTTAAGTAATAGTGTTCTTTTTCGGCACTGGAATATACCACTAATGGATTTGAATAATTGAAGGATGTATGAACTCTCAGGCCACTCTAACCTAACTTTAATTATTCATATTTAAAATAATATGAGCAAAAAGAAAACTAAAATATCTTCCCCAATTACTCAGATGTTATAATGGGAATAAGGGATATTTTATTTCAGTCATCCAACTAATTGTCTCTTGTTACCAAGTCCATCTTGCAATTCAAAACTCTCAATTGATTTTCTGTTATCAAAAGCACAAGAGATAGTATTTATGATTTTTTTAAAAGAGAAATATTTGACCTTGCAGAAATAAATAGTAAAAGGTTACAAAGACCATTTCTTAGCAAATAGCTTGGAGAATGGTTTCAGTGTTTTGTAATATACTTTTTTCTCTATTTCACCTATTGAATTCCTATCTAGAATTTCTAATGCAATTTAACCCTTGCTTCTTCCAAAAAACTTTCTCTTCCCCTCAGTAACACTGACCTTAGTGGCACAACAGGTAAAGGAATGAACATAGAATCAGGAATATCTAAGTTTAAATCCTTCTTAACATATTTACTTCTTTTAAAATGTAAATATATAGATATAGAGATAGAGATAGAGATAGATACAGATAGATATAAAGATATAGATAAAGATATAGAGATACAGATACAGATACAGATATTATTTTATTTTTGAAAATTCTATCATGCTTTATTTCTCATGCTTTATAAAACAGAAAAATCAAACACACAAAACAAACAACTAAAATTTCAGTGTGAGAAATTACTAACAGATATTTGTGCAATTAAGATCACACATTATAAATATAGGCTACCAAATATTCTTTATAATGATTTTTCTTTATAATAAAAATTGCTGGACTTGAATATTTCATATAATCCCATTTATCCAATGTGACAGTTTTGTTTCTTTAGTTTCCACAATGGTAAAATTAGGAGAAAAACAGTCCCTAAGTCTCATGATTGTTGTGAGGATCAAATAAATGATTTTGTAATGTGCCTAGCATAATACCTGGTACATAAGTATGTACTTAATAAACGCTTATTTCATTTCTCTCTCCCCTTTTATTTCTCATGCAGTTTTTTACACTTATCTCTGGCATTTATGCACAATTTTACAGTACAGTTAACTGGTAATATTTAGAAAATTGTATAACTTGAAAGAAGGAAACTTGACTTTCTAGTCACCTTCAAAAGAAATTTCTATTCTTTTTATAAATTTTATTTATTTTTGAATTTTACAATTTCCCCCATAATCTTGCCCCCCCCCCCGAAGGCAGTCAGTTAGTCTTTACTTTGTTTTTGTGCTATACACTGGTCTAAGTTGAATGTGTTGCGAGAGAAATCATATCCTTAAGGGAAAATATATATATATATATATATATATATATATATGTATGATATCAAAATTACATAAGATACCTTATTTTTTTAATTAATGGTAATAGTCTTTAGTCTTTGTTCAAACTTCACTATTATTTCTCTGGATACAGATGTTATTCTCCATCACAGATTGTCCTTGATTGTTGCACTGATGGGATGAGCAAGTCTATTAAAATTGATCATCAATCCTATGTTGCTGTTATGGTGTACAATTTTCTTCTGGTTCTACTCTTCTCTCTCACCATCTCTTCATGCATATTCTTCCAGGCTTCTATGAATTCTCATCCCTCCTGGTTTCGAACAGAACAATAGTGCTCCTTAAAGTACATATACCACAATTTGTTCACCCATTCCCCAATTGATGGACATTCACTCAATTTCCAAATCTTTGCCACCACAAACAGAGCTTCTTTGACTATTTTTGTACAAGTGATGTTTCATGATCTCTTCAGGGTATAGACCCTGAAGTAATGGTATTGCTGAATGAAAGGGTATGCACATTTTTATTGCCCTTTGGGCATAAGGAATTTCTATTCTAACATATCTGGAAAGTAGCTTTAAGATAACAAGAGAATTAGAAATCATAATTTTTTTAAGGAAATCTATTATCAGCACCAAACATTAAAATACTATTCTTATACTAGCTCATATCTTCCTCTTTACAGTCTCTACTCAGTCTTTACAGTTATATCATGTGTAGTCAAAAGGAAAAATGGCTAATGTATAAAGATGGTGATATCTGAAGAACGCCATTCTAGATTTTCTCTTATCTAGGTTAAATCTCCCCAGTTCTTTTACTTGATCATCCTGGCTTCCCTGACTATACTAGACTAGGCTTTATATAATATGGGAACTTGTCTAATACACAAAACCTGGTACATATTAAAATACATAAATCCCTGAATTATGATGGACTCCAGTGACTATCTAGTCCAGCCTCATCCCTTTATCAATGAGAGAAAACAAGATCTGCAGTTATGATGTAATTTGTCTCAGGACAAATATGACTATGAATCACAAAATTACATTCTTAATACAGTTTTCTTGTACTGAGTTATATGCTAGTTAAGTATAACAATATTTCAGCTATATAAAGAAATGCGGAATTTATAAAATATTTTAATGTACATATCTCACATGAGAAGGAGAATAATATGAATAGAAAAAATTTCTGTATGGAAAATAAACTTGACAGCCATGTTCCCAAAATGAAACATTGTACAGCTTGAATGAATCCTTGATATACATGAAGTACCAAGAGATCTAGAAGCAGACCCTCAACATGTTCGGTGAATTTACCTGTAGAAGATCTAGAGGAGTGAACAAGTGTGCCATAGAGTGTGAGGGTATAAATGTTTTGAAATTTGTGGCTTTGGACTACATATCTACAATGTTGAAAGCAGAGATAAAGTGAAGCATTTTTTGATGTATAAAAAGATCATAATATGCTACCTTGTCTAATCATTAAAGAATCAGTTGATTAGGGGAGGAAGAGGTTTAGTAAATGTGTATCTGAGAATCTTTAGATATAAAATTTGATAATTTTAACATAAAAGAATAACCTAAATTATCATACCCTTGCTCTAATTTTATTGTAGACCTATATTTCAATTCTTCACATAATGAGAATTCAAGAGGTATCTGTTCTAGATCTGAATCAGTTATACTTTCTATCTCCCTCTCTTCTTCCTTTTTGTTATTAAACCTTCCTGTTTCAACTAGATTGTTTGTCAGTGACAAAAATGGAATCACCATATTTCTGTCCTGGGCTAATTTGCCCCCCTAATGGATAGTCCCTCCCACAGACACACAATTGAGGCATGTTTATTAGTGCCAGAATTAATTTGAATACCCAGTCACCTATAACCTAATAATATAAGCTCAGAATTCTTGAAGTCAAGCTATACCTGAGGTTCAGCCTTCTAGGAACTGCATGACCACATCAACATTGTTTTTCCTTTTTCAATTAATTCAAATATAGAATAATTCTTTCTGAAAAATGCAATGGATTAGAAGGTACATGATTCATTCTTTTTGCACTTGGTTCTTCCTTCATAACATTTTAAAAAAAGTTTGCATTTCACAAACAGACATGGTTTTCACATCAGGGAGACTTATATTCACTCTTTTCAAATGAGGATATTTCTCATCAAGACTGAAAACATGTTTTGAACAAAGTTATATCTATTGTAATTAAATACAGAAGGGATAACTAATGACTTTTATAACCATTCATCCCTTTTGGCAAAAATCATCCCTACTTCTTTTTAGTCATAGCATGTAAAGATTAAACTTCTTAGTGTCTCAAACAAGAAATAAAAAGTAACTACATTATTTTTCTTGCATTCAATGAATTGTAATGAAGATAGTGATCCATCAATTAACCAACAGGTATTTATTAAGTACTTACTATGCATCAGAAACTGTGCTAAGGATCAAAGTTACCAAAAAAAGTTAAAAATATATTCTCTGCCTTGAAGAACTTACATTTTAATGGGAAGACAACATGCAAGCAACTATAAAAATACAAGATATATGTACAGAAATGATGATGGTGATGGTGATACATAATTGATGCTTTGCTGTTAATGATTTAATTTTTTTCTCACTGAATAAGTGAGATTGGTAATATTGTTATTTATTTTTGTTAGAGATGTGATTTACTTTGTGTAGAGAGCTATCATTTATGAACCTTGAACAAAGATGAATATTTAGTCCTCAACTAGTGGTCTTATACAGTTGCCAGAATACTGAGAAGTTAAGAGTCTTGACCAAGGTCACACAGCAGGCAAACAGCAAAGGAGAAGGGTGAAGGTCTTTATGATTCTAAGGTCTCTGTTGACTTTATTGTGCTTACTCTTAAGACAGGTAATATGACTATAATTATGTCCATGAGAAAAAGAAAAGAGAAAAAAAAAACTTAGCCTAAGTGGCTTACTTACTTAAAGTAAATAGCAGACTCATCCCTTTATCAAGATTTGAAGTTAGATTTTTTAATCCAATAGCACTGTTTCCTTCTTCCTCTATCCCTTACCCAATATATTCCAACATATATACCTCCACACACAAACACTCACATAAAATCAAACATACACAAAATCTATTAAGTGTATAAAACCATTGCTAAATTGGTAGAATATTTGCCTAAGTTAATAATTATATTCCAGTAGCTTACTGTTGAGAAATCAAAACATGAATGTGCATAACCATGTGTATCTTTATCTTCTGTTTCCACACAGTTCATTTGAAATAACACCATTTTCTCTGAAAAAAAATATAGGCAAAAAATGTTTACTGATGCTATTATCAATCATATCAAAGTATTTTAAACTCCAATAATACACCTACTTCAAATCTCTGCTTTAAATCAGAGATTGTATTCTCTTAAATTTTCTCAAAATATAATCTTTTGAGGGGCTGTAACCAAAAGTAAAACCTTTAATCCTGCATTTTTCTGTTCTTTATTTCCTCTGACTCTTCTCATGTGGAAAATATCGCAAAGAATGTCTTTTCATATGCGGACATAAAAAAATGTACTTGTTGTGTTCCCTGAATAATTATGTGTAGTCATAAGCAAAGTAATCAAATTTCCCCCCATAGTGAAGAGAGGAGGGAAATCATTATATTATTATAGCATATTAATATTATATTATTTTAATATTATATTATTATGATCATATTATTATAGTATATTAATATGATTTTACTTAATTTTGACTTAATTTTACTTAATTTTTACTTATTTGGGGGCTTAATTTACTAGAAATTCTAAGTGAATACATATATATACACAAATACATTATATATTCATAGATTATTATGATAAATGGGGTTCTTTGATGGAGAAATATCTGAAAGTGTAAATAGAAGCAATTGTCTTCTAAAATAGAAGTCACTGAATATTTTTAATTTTATTTAAAAAGAAACATGAATAAGTTTTGACTTTTGAAATTTGAATGGTCCTCAGGCTACCCTAGTACCTTTAGGAAAATCAGACCTAAACTCTACTGAACAGAAAGATGTTTATTCTAAATTTCAGGATCTCCAGAACAAAGAGCTTTCAGGCTTCCTGAGTCATCTATAGAATGTTTTATTAAATAATAGTTAAGATATTTATATGTAATTGAAACCTCCTTTTTTGGGGTTAAATTTATCTTTTCCTGTCCTATGTGGACTTAAAATAAAAGTAATTAACTTCTCCCTCAGATTCCCAGAGGTTTGTTGAATGTGGAAAATCACTTCACATATCTAAAATAATAATTATTACTCCTTATCAGTATTTTTCTCCAGTTAGGAAATGTTCATTTCTTAAGAAGGTTATATTTTTCCATGCATCTATCCCTATATACAAGTGTAAAGAATAAATATGTATGTAAATGTGTGTTAATGTGCCTGCATATTTTTATACATGTGTGCAGATGATAAATATACCTATAGACACATAGCAGTGTATTATACATTGTATAAAATATTTTGTGCACAATTAATCATCAAAACATCAAAAAAATACCACTAAAATATTTCTTCAAAATCTAATCAAAATATAAGACAACTTTAGGTTCTAAATTATTTTACCAACAAAGAATAAGTTCTGTATATATGTTCTAAGAAAACTTTATGAGTTTGAAACCCATGAAAAAATCTTTATCAGCACAATCAAAGACTAGTTTAATTTTTAACTTTTTTTCCCCTAAGTTATCTCCTCTAGAGCAAAACTGAACAGATATCCCCTTTTTCAGGTTATAACTTGAAGATACTTGAAGAAAACTATTGGAATAATATTATTTCCAATCTCTGAAGCCTAAACATTCCTGATTTCTTCTTTTGATCATCATATCATAATATCAGAACATTTTGCCACCTTGAATGTTGTCTTTTCAATTACATTCATATAATCAAGGTACTTCTGCTTATAGAGCACAAACAACTGAATGCTATACTTTATGTATGACTTCTACAGGAAAGAAAATAGTGTGACTATCACTTACCTGACCATCAAAAATATAACTTTGCTAATGTAGTTATTCAGAAATTAAATTAGCTTTTCTTTTGTAATCATACTCTGCTAAGTCCTTTTGAGCTTTCAGTTCACTAAAACCATAATGATCTAAAAACATAGAGAGCTTGCAAATGGTGTCAGTTAAGAGAGTGGCCTAAGAGATGAAATTATTAGGCCTTTACGTCTCAGAATATAATTATGATAATAAATAAGTAAAGTTCATAGATTTGAACTCTAAATGAATCCATTAGGTTTCTTCTGGCAAATACTGTATTAGGATCATGTGCATACATCTCCTCAGTGTCTGTCATTGGTCACAATGAGAGAAAGGAAAGAAAATATAAAAGTAGTTTACTGAACATGACTTGCTAAGAAACATCAGGAATATTTTCTTGTAGGATGAATAATAAATGAAGAACAGATTTTGTGTTTTCCATGATGCCCACATGAAAATTTACCTAAAATTTCCAAACATTCAGAGAAAAATAACTTGCATCTATTTACCCTTCAGAATTTATACTATGATATGGTCAAAATGTAGAAGTTTCCAATAGTCAGCAATGATTCCATCTTCCAATAAGTAAAGGTTTACTGCTGTGCCAGACACTATAGCAAGCTGTGATGCTACAAAAAAAAGGCAAAAAGTATTCCTAACCCCAAGAACTCAGAGTCTAATGCAAAGAAAAAAAGCAAATAACTCTGAACAAATAAGTGATACATTGAATAAATAGGGGAAAATGAAGAGAGGGAAGATATTATCATTATGAAAGGAAGATCAGAAAAATCTTCCCATAAGCAGATCATGTTTGAGCTAATTCTTGAATAAATTCAGGGAAGCCAGGAGGGCTGAGATGAGTAGCGAGAGCATTAGAAACATAAGAGGCAGTCAGAGAGTTGTGCCAAAGGTCCAGAAATTAAATGACTTCTGCAAAGAACAACAAAGAGAAAGTATTAATGCTACTCAAACATGCAATACAATATGGAAATGTGAGATAGTATAAAATCCTAAATATTTGGGAAGGGGAGTAGATTGTAAAGGACTTTGAAGATCAAACAAAAGGTTTTGTATATGGTTCAGTAAGTGATAAAGATTGACTAAAGTTTCTGGGGATGAAAAGGAGCAAGGGAGAGTGACATGATTTTACTTGATAATTTTGACAAATGAGTGGAGATTAGACTTTGGTGGGGAGAAATTTGTGATGGGCAGATCATCCAAAAGACTGCTACAAATAATCCAGGAATGAGGAAATGAGTATCTGCACCAAGTTGGTCCAGAGGAGAAGAGGGAAGCATATTTGAAAAATATTTCAAAAGTAAAATAACAGATTCCTTTAGAATGAGTAATTGAAGAAGAAACATTAATTACAAACCTAGAGAACCAGGAGCAAATTTGATGACTCTATATCATTAAGGAAGTTTGGAATGGAGGAAGATTTTGGAAATTCAGGATTTCTCCTGGTCATATAGTTCAAGATGTGAAGTTGTGAGACTGAAGAATCAGCAGAAAGATTATAACTGAATCTGAGAATCTGAGAATTGATAATTTAATCCATTAGAACAGATGAGATCACCACATAAAATAATATAGGAGAAGAAAAAATAAAAGGACCCAGCAGAGCCCTTTGGTCCCTAATAGTAAGCATAACCTAAATGAAGATCCAGACAAAAACACTGAGGAAGAATGGTGAGAATGGAAAACAATAATGAGAGACAACAGGGACAGTTTTATATAAAGTCTTCTCAAAGAAAGCATAAAAGTCAAGTGAAACAAGGAGTAGGATATTTGGCAGGGATCAAGTAAAGGATTTTTAAATGAGTGCATATGAAAAGTTTCCTTTTGTTTACTAAAGAAATCAAATTATTAAAAGAAAACTAAAGTTTAATAGTATCTGGAATCAGTAGCCTACCTCCCTCTTAACACCTTTCTCCCTCCTTCCTTCTGTCCTTCCTTTTCTCCTCCCTCCCTACCTCCCTTCCTTCCTTCCTCCCTCCCTCCCTTCCTTCCTTCTTCCCTTCCTTTCTTGTAAGACAATGATATTAAGTCGATAGGCTCATAATTTAACATTCTTGTGTACCTGATATTTCATTATGTTTCCCTAGGTCATCATCAATTGCAGAGGAGAGAGGAATTCATCTTGCTTTAGGTAAAACATGATGATATTTACTGAAATATTAAATAGAACAGATTGCAAAACCTTGGGCTAAATATCACGTGGAGTTTTAGAGATATTGAGTACATTTTTGTTGCTACTTGACTTCATAAGTAGGATAAGCAATAGTCTCTTTAAATGAGCAAATATTCCCTTTAATGATCCCAAAGATAATCAATTCAGTGAGTAAACATAAACCTTGATACCAAGGTCATTCATATGAGTCCTACCATATCAGAAATACCTATCAAAAATACAAAGGTACAGTGTTTTAATCTATTTACATCTGCAAATTTTTAAGTTGATTTTTTTATAAAATGTTTTGTTCATATAAATATATAGATACACATGCATACATAGATAAGTATTAATTCAAATATATACAAAAATTCATATATATACAATGCACATATATATGTTTATGTTTATATATGACTTATTTATGGTTGTTCATATATACTATAGAAATACATGCATTTGTGAATAATTCAATTAAATTAAAACAAATTGTTCAGAAGTAACTTTACAATATTATTATTGCAAAATTTATTTTTAGATAGGAATATGCTTAAAATATATTTGCAATAAATTTATTTCACCAGCCTTCAGATTATTTTCCTTGGGGTGAGATGTTTCCATAATAAGAATTCAGCTTAACCCACAGATTTCAGAATAAAGTTCATACATTCAAAATACTCCACCATGTCCATTATCTTCTTAATGTGGCTATTCCCTCCAAATATGATCTTATACCTCATCCATACTTACAAGTCCAGATAACTATTATTCACACTGTCCTAAAATATATATTGTAGATGATCCATCCATTGTCCTAAAGGGCTTCATCATGTTCATACAGTATTTGGAGTGTTCAAAGGATTTCACAGATGTTTTTCCTTTATATTGCTAAGTTACTGATCCATTTTCTTTTAGTTACATAGTTCTTTGAAAACATATAACACAAAAAATCCAAATTAACGATATGCTGACCATTGTGAAACAGGTAGCTAATATCATGTTAAGAAAGAAATTTCTACTTTTAATTTCCATCTGAAATTATTTGGAAATGACTTTAATGACCCAGTTTATCTGTTGATTTAAATCCACAATTTTTGTGACTTTAAAACAATTATATTTATTGCATTTTATATTATAAAGATTTTTATATCCTAATTTAAATAGAGAATTACCAAAGCTTGGATTTTCTACAATATAAATAATAACAATTTGTAGAATATATACCACTTTGTCCTAAGTGTGTTTGTTTATTCATATTTTAAATTTATATTTCACCTTACTAGTAAAACAATGCATAAAAGACTCAATAAATAAAAAGGCAGCTAGCTTCAAAAATTTTAAGATATACCATTAATTTTCAGAATATGATTCAATATAAATATGGATATATATGAAATCATAAGTACATGAGCATGTACATATCACTATTAGCCTGTTGGTTTATTTTAATCAATCATTTACTAATTGGTTTGAATACTAGCATTTCATCTTACTACTTGTTTGACCTTGGCAAGTCACTTAAATATTTAGGCCCTCAGCATCTTTACTTGTAAAATGAGGATTTTGGAATTAATAAGCTCCAGTATCCTTTCTTGTTCTTAATCCGCAGTACTTTTTCTCCAAAAATAATTATAAAAACCCTTGTTCAATATTTGGGTGAATGACAACAAGCAACTAGTTAGCTGAGGAGATAAAATATTGGGCCTGGAAACAAGAAGACCTGAGTTCAAATGTGTGCCATTGGGTTTAACATGTGTGACTTAAAGCACTAGAGAAGCAAATTATAAACCCCTCCAGTATCTCTGCCGAGAGAATCCCATGTTTCACAGTGCTATAAAGAGTTGAACACAACTGAATTACTGAACTACCTGATGCCAAGCACTCTTTTTTAGAATTTACTTATAAAATGTATCATGAAACTACTTTGAAATAGATTGATTTTCTGCAGAAAAGTAATGTCATCATTCATTAGTTCAATTTAACCTCTGCATATACTCATATCCTTTAGTCTCTATTCTTCCTTTAGGTTAATGAAGAATTTTATACTCATGAATCTTCAAAGAGGGAGATTTTACCATAATTTTATTTTTAATGGGAGAGCCAGGGAAATGGCAAGTCTTTTATTGGAGGGAAGAAAACATTACATATCTCAAGTAATCAGTCCTGGGGCTCAATGGCTACACTGATGGGTACCAGCTTGTAGTGAGTTCCACAGTTAGGGGAATGCTCTAGCCTTTGTGAAGCCAGAACCAGATGACTGCACTGTTGTCCGCTTCACAGATACAATCCACTATTCGCTTGTCAGTGATGGAAGGGACCAGATTGAGCTCCTCCTTAATTCCTGGAGCTGCCTTTGGGACTAGAATATTGTATGGATCCAAATCATTCCTTGCATTCATCATAATATCTCTCTTCAAGCCAGTAGCCTGCTCCTGATTAGAAGAGATACCTCCTTTGCTCAACACAGAGCAAGCAGTTTCCTGGGTCAGGCCAGAGGCCCTCAACGCCTGGACTACCAGTGCCCTGGAGCCCTGCAGCAACCCTGAAGTCATCACAACTGAAACAACTATGACCAGTTGTAGCAGCAGTGTTTCTGGAATGAGGCCTCCAGGAAAGAGGGGACTTCCACTCACTCCAAAATAGGTTTTTATGAACAACTTTAATTGATTATATATATATATATATATATATATATATATATATATATATATATATATATATATATATATATATCTGTGTGTGTCACATTATAGCCCTTCAAAATTTGACTATAACTATCATGTGTCCTGTGGATATTAGAAGTTAAATATGCCAACTTCCTTCAATTCA
This sequence comes from Macrotis lagotis, assembly GCF_037893015.1. Taxonomy (NCBI): domain Eukaryota; kingdom Metazoa; phylum Chordata; class Mammalia; order Peramelemorphia; family Peramelidae; genus Macrotis; species Macrotis lagotis. The sequence continues at coordinate 140,295,428 of NC_133660.1, read as the reverse complement.
TTCTCACATGAACCAAAATGAAAGATATTCAGTATTCCAGTTGCTCTAATTGATAAACCCTAAACTTATCAATAGTAATGGAGACTAAAGACTTGATAATGGGATGAGATTTCAACTCACTCCCACTAGAAGTTCTATGCCACTTGCTGAAATCAATGATTGCATTAGGGTTTATATGAATACCATGGTACACAGTTGAATTGTATTGAGAAACCAGTTCAACAAAATTTCCTGACCTTGTCAGACCAATTGTTTTAGAATATTGCCCCTTCTGATTTATACTTGTGAAGCTTATTTTGGTATCCAAATTAGAATTTTTACTTTTGTGCCAACTAAATTTCATCTTATGATATATGCACTAACATGTTGATCATGCTGTGTTCTTTAGGAAGTTGATTTTGTGATAATCTTTGTTAGCTTTGAATGACCTGCAAAGTTTCTCTTAGTTTTGTGTCATATGCTAAATTTGTGAGTATTATATCTAAGCCTTGACTTAAGTCATGAATAAAATTGTTAATTTGCACAGAAAAATACATACATATATACGATTCTGCATTTTAAATATGTGTGTAAATAAGTATATATGGAGCATGTTGCTATAAACCTCCTGCCACATCAACCTTGAATAATATATAATTATATAAAAGATATGACCACCTAATCAATTTTCAATGTATTGATGGTCTAATGAGTAGTATGGTCTACACATTGCATCTTTATTTTCTTCAGTAAAGTAGAACAAAGTAATTTTTGAAAGGTTTTATTTATTTTGAATTTTGCAAGTTTCCACCTAATGTTGCTTCCCTTCCCACATCTCCCACCCAGAAGACAGTCTGTTAGTCTTTACATTATTTCCATGGTATACTATTGCCCATAGCTTTGGTGTGGGTCTGCACATGAATTTCTGAGAGTCAGGTCTGGTAGACAAACATATCCAAACATGAAAGGTTGGGAAATGAAAATCTACCAACTTTATTTTTGGAAACTCAGACTTTTTATAGCAAAAATTTATCTCAGGAATGATCGGTTAAAGGATACCCAGTTTTACAAGTTCCTGGGTAAATTTACAATATTTGTTCTTAGAAAAATGCATGCTTCTCTATCAAAGAAACCTTTTAAAACCATCCTGGAGCCACAGATTATCCTAGGTCAGGGTTCACTTGTGAGTCAACAGATCCATACAGTGAGCAATAATCCACAGATATTTTTGATGGAAAAAGTCACCAAGTATATGTGAATATCACTCTCTGGGGTTGGACCTCTACAGATTCGCCCTTAAGCATGCTGAAGCTTCAGGCAGTGTGTCAGGACATCTATGTTTTGTCCCAGTGGCAAAAGGAGTTTAATACAAATGGGTATAATACACAATATCAACAATAATGCAAAGATACCAGGAAGCATGCTCACTAATGGGTTCATAAAATGAAAAGGAAGAAACCTATTAACAAAGTCAAACAAATTATCAATACCCTAAGTCCATTTCCATTCTAAATGCCAATGCAATATCATTAACAATTTTATGCAATTGATTCACATCCATAGTTATAGAATCATTATACCATATTCCATTCAAATAACCTTTATATTTTCCCATGGAATAAGTGAAGTGTTATATTTTAGAGGAATAATACAAATAGCAGAAAAATCTATAAACACATTGCAATTGTTCATTATAGAGGTTTGTAATGCATTAATAAAATGATAAAGATGTTCATTAATTCTCTCCTGAGCATTTTCTGATAATTCTTGAACATATTTAGCTACCAATTTTTTCTTTATTCCCTACTTGTACAGAAACACTCACTGAAGTAGCTGCTATAATGGCTGCTATGATACACAATGCCACTAACACATCTCTTCTTCCTAATTCTCTTTAATGGTTTTTCTACAAATTCAGGAGGAGACATATGCAGGAGACATATATCAGCCTTCTATCTTGGTCGGTATTATAGCAAATTTTGATTTTCTTATCATGAAAATAACATCATCATCCATCACTTTCTTATTTATACATGTTTTAATAGTGCAATTGTAACAGTTAACATTATATCCCCCTTTTTCTCTGATAATATTGACAGCTTTTGAAAGATCCTATCATGAATACAATATCTGGTCCTGTGCAAGCAGTCACAGAAAATTTCTTTTCTGCTTAAAATATTTTGTCCAACATCTTATTCCATTGTATAAACTTTATTTCATCTATAACTGCCATAGCCTTCCATATCTCTGAATTAGCTAACCCTATTTCTGAGCGTATATAATTGGTTTAATATAACCTGGAATACCCCATGGAAATCTCTGGAGAATACCACACTTGAAGCAAAATAGAATGATCATAAATTCTTCTATCTGGGGAATGATAGGCAACCCAGGGTGAAAAACATTCATTTTTGAAATCCCAAGCATGTAAATTTAAACAAGGAGATTCTGTAGAAATTATCTTTCTTCCTTCAATACTTTCTAGAAATGGAATTCCTGATATTTCTAAAGTCCTAAATATTCCCCTGTTATAAATATTTGGATGAGTTGAATGATTAATTTTACTTAATTTAACATATGGTTTAACAACACACGTTTTACAAAACATTTAGATGTCACAGCATTTAAACCAGGAATATTATGTCTAAATTTTCTTCTCAGCATCTCTTATTTGATATCTCCAGTAGGAACTTTATTATATCCCAGATAATCTGCAGCATCCCCAATTAATACAATTTTAGCCATACTCTCTCCTCATTGTAGAACAGTGACCCATGGAGGGTTTTGAACTTAAGTACGATATTCAATTCCTTTTACATTTCCCAAATTGTTCATGAGTCATATTTTGTCCCATAAGTCCATGATATCTTCTTCTCTCATCTTTTCCTTTTTGATTTCTTAAGTGTACATTATTCATTTTCTGTATTACTTGATTCATCTGGTCTGCATAGTCTGATGTTTCTTTCTGGTACCCAGACAGTTTCTCCATCTATGGACAAGACAGAAGCATACCCTCAACCCCAAGTTAATAATGGATCCAGTCATTTTAATTGTTGATGCCTTAGGATCCTTCCACATAACCATGTCCTTCTCTTCATGTTGCATATTCTTAAAAAAATCTTTCTGCAGGTGGTAATTGTTTATCATTCAACGATTAAAACTTCAGAGTATATAAGGTGAGATTTACTCTCCTTCCTTGTTTTCCCTTTGTCCCTATAAATTCCACCTTCTTTTGCACTTGCAGCATTTTCTTAAGATCTTTATGTTTTCTTTCTACTAAATCTAGACCAGTGGGGTTATAAGGAATACCTGTAATATGTTTTGTATTGTAATATAGGCAGAATTGTTTAAATGTCATAGAAGTATATCCAAGGCCATTATCTGTTTTTATGGATTTTGGTATGGATTTTGCAAAAGCAAAACAAATGAAATAAATAATCAATCACACCTTGTGTAGCCTCTGAACTTTGTACTGTTGCCATTGCACATGAACTAAATGTATCTACAGTAACATGAATAAATTTCATTTTTCCAAAAGATATATGAGTCACATCCATATGTCACAATTCATTAGAAACTTGGCTTCTAGGATTCTTAGAATAATTTGGAGGGGTAGGTAAAAATGGAATGCATAGTTGACAGTATTTTACTATATTCCTTGCATGTTCTCTGGTGATTTTAAATTCTTTCCTTAATAAAGAGGCATTCTAGTGAAACATTTTGTGATACTGTCTAGCTTGCTCTTCTACTAAGAATATAAGCAGTGGAAGGGTTAATTGATCAGCCCTATGATTGCCTTCATATAAAGGCCCAGACAATTCAGTGTAGGAATGTATATATTCAATAAAAAAAGATTATATCTATTTCTTATGACTTCTTGTAAATCTTTAAAGAGTTGATATAATTCTTCATCAGTGTTATGTTTAATAAAAGCTGTTTCTATGTATCTGACCACATGATAACTATACTTACTATCTGTAAAAAATGTTGAAGGTTTATAGCTTTTCTATTAATACCATTAATTAGGCATATAATTCATTCTTTTGTGTTGATTAAACAATATTTTTAATTGCATTTATACATGGATCTACAGGTCTAGAATAAGGTCCATCACATTGTTAAAAAAATTTCAGGAAACTTAAGAGTGTCATAACTTCAGATGTTTTCCCTCATTACCTCTATAGAGCAATCAATCATTAACTCCAGTCTTTAACATAATTACAGTAAAATAGCTTATATTGATAAAACTAGATCATATAACTTTTAAACATCTTGCCCATCAGTAAATTACCTAACTATTGGTTACATAATTTTCAATCTCTCAATAATTTTTCAAAGCCTCTCACATTTATTCAGCATTATTGGAAATAATTGCAGTTAAGCTATAAATTCCCATTTTCTTATACAATCTTCTTCTAAGGTTACCATTTTTGCTTTTTTAAAATTAAACATTAAATTCTTATCCAACATGAAACATGTTTCCATGCTGACATCTCATTCTCTTAAATTTAACCTTATAACTAAATATCTGTTACATCTAAACTTCTTTCATATTTTTGTTTTATAATTTTAAATTCCTCTTGTCCAAATACACTCTTATTTTCAAAAAGAAAATAAGATTATCTATGAATTTAGTTTTATATATAATAATTATAAAATATCCAATGTAGTTATATATATCTATATGTATATAAACATATATATATATATAATATTTTCAAAAAATTCAATGTAAAACTTTTACCAATGCCATGGTTATAGGATACATATATAATTTCTTCTTCTAAAATAACAGATATTAAATAAGTTACTTTAATCTTACATATAAATATTCCCCTTAAGAAACTAGATACAAGAGCACAGCATTTCACAATATCTGAGCCAAAAGATTTTGAGACATTATAACCTTGTTAGCAAGGTATTCTCCACTTTTCTTATAACCAATCTTTACAAAGGTGATGAATGATACTTCAATTCATCCATTGTTTATTATTGTAACACAATATTAAAATTTCAAAAACTTGCCTGAATCTGTTCTTATACAAAGTTTACTAAATATACTCACCACATTTCAATTTAGTGTAAATTCCCTTTACTCTCTAAAAATTTTGTAGTACATAAATTCATGAGACCAAATGTTTCTAAAATCCCTTTGTATGTCTACAAGATTTTCTTTAATTTTCTCTTAATAATCCTATAAATTCCAAACTCATATTCACAATTACCTTAAATTATTTTCCTTTTCAAAATACAAAAGTATGCAGATCCTTATCTGTATCAGTGCTATTCTAACTTCTCAATGCTCTAACTTAAAAGAACTTTCTATTTTCACTGACAAAATGATGTTCTGAGAATTGGAAATTCCTCACATTTTGAAATATCAAGGTAGTATGCACTAATTATTTATCTTTACTATCTATCATTCCTTGCTCACCCCCCACTTTTTTATTTTTTTATTATATATATATATATATATATATATATATATATATTTATTTATTTATTTCTTTCATGGTAATTAATAGCAGTAATTTTCCAAATCAATATCAGACCAGAAAAGAGACATTAGAAACTAAGAGAAAATAATAGAAATCCTTCTCCCCAAAAACAACATGATTCTCAGGAAAATCTCCTTTTTTGGTGTGAATCATGAGTTTTGGAAAAAACGGAAGATCTAATTTTGAAAAGAGAGAATGGAAAGAAGGTTGGCCAATCAGAACACAGAGAAAAGCAGGCCTGGGAGACAATTGAGAGCTTCTCTCTGCCTGTATTTTAAAGCAAACACATATAGACACATAAACAAAGTCAGAGCATTTAGAAGCAGAGAGGCCCCCAAAATCCGGGGAAACCCCACTCTGCTCTCACACTTTAAACATTACACAAAGACAAAAAACAGGATAACACCACCAAAGGTGACAAATATTCAAAGAAACCAGAGAAAAATGCAGAGAACCTTCCATTTTCCCAATACATTTTTCCATTCAAAGGTTTTCATATCTAACACTTCTTGATTTTAACCATAAATAACTATAACTTTTGAGAAGGCAACCAGTCACTCAAAAATCCCTCATCCTAATTGGAATATTCCCTGCCCCCCTTCAGCTTAGAGTAAACCAAATAACTTCTTTTTCAGGGGACATCTCTAAATCTTTTCTGGGAGGGTAGTCTCTCTCTCTCTCTCTCTCTCTCTCTCTCTCTCTCTCTCTCTCTTTCTCTCTTTAAATCCTCAATTGTCCCATTATTTTTTGTAATAATTAAATTACATATTTTAAAATGAACCTAATTATCTTGTCTTTTTTAAATTAAATAGTATTTTAATAAATCTAACATTTTATTTTATTTTATCAAGTCTTCATGAAACAATTCTCTCTCTCTTATCTACTGCTTTTTCTTAATTCCTCTCTCAGTTAACTTCAAGATCTAGATAAGTGGGCCAAGAGCAAACAAACTGTCTGATCTCTCACTCCCATTGCCTCCTTTTTCAGGCAATTTTAGCCATGCCTATTCATGCGCCTGTAAACTATTATTTACTCGTGCCCATGGACCAGTGCTTAGAGCATTTAAAATATTATTCTTAACCCTGCTGCTTCACTTTTAGTCTGATTAGTATAATACTCAAAGATGCTTTCCATATTAAGTAACCTCCTGGTGTAAGAGTAGTTTTTGCTATCCTGGCTCAATCTTCTGGGGCTAATATTTGTCTATATATATTTGTGGATGTGTTTTGGTAATCTCTCAAGTGATTTAGTTTCAATAAAGAAAGCATATTTTCTAACTAATATTTCTATTAGATTCAAAACATATGAATTGGTTTTACCATAAGTGCTTGTTGCTGATTTTAATTCTCTAAAGGTTTTAAAACTCTAAATCCTTGTATTCTCTCAAAACAATCCCTGGAATCCTTGGATCAGGTTTCTCAAGTATGAGAAGAGAACAATGACTCTCATGTCCCATGGGATCTGCTCTCCCTTATCTATTGCTTTTTGAGCCGCTATTTGAACAATATTGATATTCCCCTTATCTTTGATAACATTTTCTTCTTTAGACCATAAAGGAGTGGAAAGTGGGTTATTAGAGTTAGGAGAAGGTGAAACTTTCTGGGGAACCACCACCTGCAGCAGCCGCTGTGGCAGCCTGAGTGGGTGGGGCCAGGCCTCCTGGAGACTCTCCAGTACAAGTTCCTAAAGTAGAAACTCGGAAGAGGATTCTCCTGGGAAGGTATGGCCCTGCGGCCTTGGAACTCCATACCCCTCCTTCCACTCGGACGCAGACAGGGGTCTGGAGGTGGCGTTGGAGGTAAAAGCCACCACTCTTTTTGACTCTTATCTTCCTGCTGAATAGTTTGAACAGCTACATCAACTTTTAATATACTCTGAGCCAAAGGAACATCTCCAGGTGGAGTCAGGCAGATTTTAAAATATTCCCCAATGATAAGACTCCTATAGGAAATGCCTTCTGATCTTCCTGTTTAAAATGGTCACTCATCTGTTTTCCCACAGTTTCCCATTTTTCAATACTTAATACTCTTTCTGGAAATGAAGGACAAAATTTTTGTACACATTCACTATATTCTTCCAATTGATTTGTTGCTATTAACAAGCCTCTTTCTTTAACTATCTGCATTAGCACTTTCAAATAATGTCCTCTATCCTTAGACTATCGCTGTCCCATTTTAATGCTCTCTACTTTAGACCTGATGAAAAAATTGCCTGTTGTTCCTTTATGAGTACTCTTTTGACCCCCAAGTGTCCAGACTTTATCTTTCCTTTCAAGATTAATTCTGCTCCAGATCCAGCTGTTCGTGCATCCATCTGTCCATCTGTCAGTCCATCCGGTCTGTCCCTGAACAGACTCCAGCTATCACCCGCAATAGCTCTGGTGTGGGTCTGGACATGAATTTCTGAGAGTCAGGTCAGGTAGACAAACATATCCAAACATGAAAGGTTGGAAAGTGAAAATCTACCAACTTTATTCTTGCAAACTCAGACTTTTTATAGCAAAAACTTATCTCAGGAATGACCAGTTAAAGGAGACCCAGTTTTACAAGTTCCTGGGTAAATTGACAATATTTGTTCTTAGAAAAATGCATGCTTCTCTATCAAAGAAATCTTTTACAACCATTTTGTAGCCACAGATTATCCTAGGTCAGGGTTCATTGGTGAGCCAAAGGATCCATACAAGGAACAATAATCCACACATAACTTTGATGGAAAAAGTCACCAAGCATATGTGAACATCACTTCCTGGGGCTGGCCCTCTACAATATACATTCATCTAAGTTGCATGTGATGAGAGAGAAATCATATCCTTAAGAAAGAAAAACAAATTATAAGAAATAACAAAATTACATAATAAAATAACTGTTTTCCTATATTAAGACTTTGCTCTTTGTTCAAAGTCCACAATTCTTTATCTGGATACAGATTGTATTCTCCATCGCAAATACCCCAAAACTGTGCCTGACTGTTACACTGATGGAATGATCATTAAGGTTGACCATCACCGCCATGTTGCTGTTAAGAGTGTATAGTGTTCTTCTTCTGGTAGTGCTCATTTCACTTAGCATCAGTTCATGCAAATCCTTTCCCAGAATCCCCATCCCTTCTGTTTCCTAATAGCACAATAGTGTTACATCACATATGTATATCAAAGTTTGTTAAGCCATTACCCAATTGAAGGACATTCATTTAATTTCCAATTTTTTTGCCACTACAAACACGGCTGTTATGAATATTTCTGTAAAAGTGAAGTTTTTACCCTTTTTCATAGTTGCTTCAGGGTTATAGAACTAGTAGTAGTATTGCTAGATCAAAGGGTATGCATATTTTTGTTGCCTTTTGGGTGTAATTCCAAATTGCTCACCAGAAAGGTTGGATGAGTTCACAGCTCCACTAACAATGCATCAGTGTCCCAGATTTCCCACACCCTTCCATCATTGATCATTATCCTTTCTGGATATATATTGACCAGTCTGAGAGGTATGAGGTGGTACCTCTGAGATGATTTTATTTGCATTTGTCTAATAAGTAGTGATTTGGAGCAATTTTTCACACGACTATGGATCACTTTGATTTCGCCATCTGTAAATTACCTTTGCATATTCTTTGACCATTTGTCAATTAGAGAATGGCTTGTTTTGTTAAAAATTTGACACAGTTCTCAGAATATTTTATAAATAAATCCTTTGTCGAAATACTAGTTGTAAAAATTGTTTCCCGATTTACCACATTTCTTTTTATCTTGGTTATAGTGGTTTTGTCCATGCAAAAGCTTTTTAATTTAATGTAATCAAAATTGTATGGATTTTTTTAATGATGTTCTCCATCTCTTCTTTAGTCATAAAGTACTACACTTTCCACAGATCTGACAGGTAAACTATTACTTGATCTCCTAGTATGCTTATAATATTGTTTTTTATGACTAAATCCTATATTCACTTTGAACTTATATTGGTATAGGGTATGAGGTGTTGGTCTAATCCAAATTTCTTCCAATTTTCCCAACAATTTTTAATGAAGACAAAGTTTTTATCCCAATAGCTGGACTCTTTGGGTTTATCAAATAGCTAATTACTATAACCATTTTCTCCCATTATGCCTAGTGTATTCCACTGATCCCACCACTCTATTTCTAAACCAATAACAGACAGTTCTTATGACTAATGCTTTATAATATAATTTTAGATCTCGTAGGGCTAAGCCACCTTCTCTTGCACTTTTTTCTTTAAATCCCTGGAAATTCTTGACTTTTCAATTCTCAATATGAATTTACTTATAATATTTTCAAACTCATTAAAAATTTCTTGTAATTTTGATTGGTAGGGCACTAAACATGTAGTTTAATGTTGGAAAAATTGTCATTTTTATGTTAGTGCAGTCTATCCATGAGTCTGATTTTTATTTGTGTGAGAAATGTTTTGTAATTCTTTTCAAAAAGTTTCTGAATCTGCCTTGGCAGGTAGACTCCTAGGTATTTTACATTGTCTGAAGTGACTTTGAATGGGATTTCTCTTTCTAGCATCTTGGTAGTCATACATATAGATGCATGTATGAATATTTATTGCATATCTTGCGACTTTGCTAAAGCTGCTAATTATTTCTAGTAGTTTTTTAGATGAATTTTTGGGATTCCCTAGGTATACCATCATGTTATCTGCAGAGTGAGAGTTTTGTCTCTTTCTTCCCACTTCTAATTCCTTCAATTTCTTTTTATTCTCTTATTGTTGAAGCTAGCATTTTTAATATGATATTGAATAGTAGTGGTGATAATGGGCATCCTTTTTTCACCCCGTTCTTTTATGGGAATGCCTCTAGCCTATCCCCATTACATATAATGCTCATTGATGATTTCACATAGATACTGCCTATTATTCTAAGGAACAATCCATTTATTCCTACACATTCTAGTGTTTTTAGAAGGAATGGGTGCTGTATTTTGTCAAAAGCTTTTTCAGCATCTGTTGAAATAATCATATAATTTCTGATAGGTTTGTTATTGATATAATTAATTATACTAACTGTTTTCCTAATATTGAACCAACCCTGCATTCCTGGGATAAATCCTACTTGATCATAATGTATTATCCTATTGATCATTTGTTGTAATAATTTTGCTAAGATTTTAAGATTTTTGCATCTATATTCATCAGGGAGAAAGGTCTATAATTTTCTTTCTCTGTTTTAACTTTTCCTGGTTTAGACATCAGCAAAATATTGATGTGATAGAAAGACTTAGGCAAAATTCCATCTCCACCTATTTTTCCAAAGACTTCATATAAATTTGGAACCAAATGTTCCTCAAATGTTTGATAGAATTCACTTGTGAATCCAGCTGATCCTGGATATTTTTTTTTTCTTAGGGAATTCAATAATGGATTGTTGAATTTCTTTTTTCTGAGATAGGATTATTTAGGGGTTTAATTTCCTCTTCATTTAACCAAGTCACCTTATATTTTTTGTAATTATTCATCCATTTCACTTAGATTTTCAAATTTATTGGCATATAGTTGAGCAAAATTATTCTGAATTATTACTTTAATTTCCTCCTCGTTGGTGGTGAGTTGACCTTTTTCATTTATGATACTAGAAATTTGCTTTTCTTTCTTTTTTTTATCGAAGTGGCCAGTTTTATCAATTTTATTTTTTTTCATAAAATTAACTCTTAGTTTTATTTCTTAGTTCAATAGTTTTCTTGCTTTCAATTTTATTAATTGCTCCTTTAATTTCTGAATTTCTTTTATTTCCTTTTTTCTTTAATTTATTTATTCTTATTTTGTACAAATAATATTTTTATACATTACTAAAATAGTCTTCTTTAAGGGTAAACATAATACTGCCCAAGAAATTATAGACCCACATAAACGATAAAGTAAAGGAGAGAGAAAAAATTAAAATTTTAATTTAAAAAAAATAATATTGTAGGTATGGCCAGATTGTGCAGTGGACAGAGCACTGGCCCTGGAGCCAGGAGCACCCAAGCCCAAATCCGGCCCCAGATACCCCAAAGTCACCCAGGTGTGTGACCCCATGCAAGTCACCCCAACTCCATTGCCCTACAAAAACAAACAAAAAAATACCCAAAATAAAATAAAATAGTAGCAATAATAGGAGGGGCAGATGGGTGGCAGACAAGATCACTGGCCCTTGAGCCAGGAGCACAAAGGTGCAAATCTGGCTTCAGACACACAACAATCACCCAGATGTGCAGCCCCAGGCAGGCTACCCAGTCCCTTTTGCCCTGCAACACCCCCCAGAAAATAATAGTAATAATAATAATAATAAATGTGCTTCAGTCTTCATTCCAACACCACCAGCTCTGTCATGGGTGGATCACATTCTTTAGGATAAGTCCATCACAAAAGTTACTTCCATATTTTTCCATTGATGCCATTGCTGATCACAACTCCTTCCATTCATACTTCTCTACTACCATGAACTATATTTTCTCTCTCCTTTCACTCTGTCTCTGCTGTATGGTACTTGAGTGGCACAGAAGACAGATCCCCAGCCTTAGGGCCAAGAGGCCCTGAGCCCACCTTATCACCCTTTACCCAGCATTCACTTGTCCCTGTGGTCCCAGACAAGCCATCCAATCCTAGCCCCTTGCAAGAAGTAAAAAAGAAAATGTGTTATATCTGACCACTCTCCCTCCATGGTCCATCCTCTCCTCCACATCACTCACATTCCCCCCCTTCCCCCTGTCCCCCTTCTCTGCTTATTACTACAGATGTCTATAGCCCATTGAGTATATATGCTGATTCCTCTCCTAGCCACCTCTGATGAGAGCAAAGATTCCCTCATTCCCCCTCAGTTTCCCCCTTCCATATCATTACAATAGCTCATTGTAATAAAGAAAAATCTTATTATATGAAATATCTTAGACTATTCCTCCTCTCCTTTTTCTTTCTCCCATTACATTTTCCTTTTATCTATTGACTCCATTGTTACTTCACATTATATCCTCAAATTCAGTTTTCTCCTGTTCTTCATCTGTGAAAGCTCCTTCTACCTGCTCTATTAAATGAGAAGATTTATGAGTATTATCAGTGTCATTTTTCTATACAGGAATACATGTAGTTCATCATCAAGTCCCTTGTATTTTCCTCTTCTCCTCCACTCTCTATGCTTCACCTGAGTCCTGTATTTGAAGATCTAACTGTCTGTTCAGCTCTGGCCATTCCAATAAGAATATTTGAAATTCTCCTGGTTCACTGAAAGTCCATCTATTTCCCTGGAAGAGGACATTCAGTTTTGCTGGGTAGTTGATTCTCAGTTGCATTCTAAGCTCTTTTGCCTTCCGGAATATTATATTCCAAGTCCTATGAGCTTTTTATGTAGTTGCTGCTAAGTCCTGTTTGATCCCCCAATTTTCTGAGTTTCTAATTTGATATTTAATTGGGGGATTTTAATTTGTTCTTTCTCTGTTTTTTTAAAATGTATATTTAAGGGGGCAGATAGGTGGCAGAGTAGATAGAGCAACCCACCCTGGCGTCAGTATTCCTGTTCAAATTCAGCCTTAGATATTTAATAATTACCTAGCTGTGTGGCCTGGGCAAGCCACTTAACCCCACTTTCCTTGCAAAAAAAACTTTAAAAATATATAAATTTAATTCATTGATTTCCTGTCTCTCTAATTTATTCATGTAAACATTTAAAGATATGATATACGACCAACAGCCACCTTGAGTATATCCCATAAGATTTGATATGTTGTTTCATTATTGTCCTTATCTAGGATGAAATAATCAGTTCTTTCTATAATTTGCTGTTTGATCCACGCGTTCATTAAAATGAAGTTTTTTAGTTTCCAATTAGTTTTGGGACTATTTCCCTGGGCCAGTATTGCATATGATTTTTATTGCATTATAATCTGAGAAAGATGTATTCACTATATCTACCTTTTTGCAATTGATTATTAGGTTTTTATGCCCTAGTGCATTGTCAGTTTTTGTGTAAGTGCCATGTACTACGGAAAAAAAAGTATATTCCTTTCTACCCCCATTCAATTTCTTCCATAAATCTATCATTTTTTCTAACAATCTATTTACCTCCTTAACTTTCTTCTTGTTTATTATATGGTTAGATTATCTAAATCTGGGAGTGGGAGGTTGAGGTCTCCCACTAGTAGAGATTTGCTGTCTATGTCTTCCTGTAACTCCTTAAACTTCTCCTCTAAGAATTTGAATGCTATACCATTGGGTACATACATACTGAGTACTGAAATTTCTTTATTGTACATGGCACCTTTTAGGGGGATATAGTTTCCATCCTCATCTCTTTTAGTATCTATTTTTGCAGCTGCTTTACCTGAGATCAGGATTGTTACCCCTACTTTTTTTCACTTCAGCTGAAGCAAAATATATTTTTCTGCAATCTTTTTCTTTTACTTTATATGTATCTCTCTGCTTCAATGAGATTCTTCACAACAGAACATTGTAGGATACTGGTTTTTAATCCACTCTGCTATTCACTTACATTTTTTAAAATTAATTTTTATTAAAGATATTATTTGAGTTTTACAATTTCCCCCCCCAATCTAACTTCCCTCCCCCCACCCCCCCCATGGAAAGTAATCTGTCAGTCTTTACTTTGTTTCCATATTGTACCTTGATCAAAATTGGGTGTGATAAGAGAGAAATCATATCCTCAAAGAAGAAAAGAGAAGTCTAAGAGGTAACAAGATCAGGCAAAAAGATATCTGGTTTTTTTCTAAATTAAAGGGAATAGTCATTGAACTTTGTTCAAACTCCACAGGGCTTTATCTGGATACAGATGGCACTCTCCTTTGCAGACAGCCCAAAATAGTTCCGGATTGTTGCACTGATGGAATGAGTGAGTCCTTCAAGGTTGAACATCACTCCCATGTTGCTCTTAGGGTGTACAGTGTTTTTCTGGTTCTGCTTATACCACTCAGCATCAGTTCATGCAAATCCCTCCAGGCTTCCCTGAAATCCCATCCCTCCTGGGTTCTAATAGAACAATAGTGTTCCATGACATACATTTACCACATTTTGCTAAGCCATTCCTCAATTGAAGGACATTTACTTGATTTCCAATTCTTTGCCACCACAAACAGGGTTGCTATAAATATTTTTGTACAAGTAATGTTTTTACCCTTTTTCATCATCTCTTCAGGGTATAGACCCAGTAGTGGTATTGCTGGGTCAAAGGGTATGCAAATTTTTGTTGTCCTTTGGGCATAGTTCCAAATAGCTCTCCAGAAGGGTTGGATGAGTTCATAGCTCCACCAACAGTGTAATAGTGTCCCACATTTCCCACAACCCTTCCTACAATGATCATTATCCTTCCTGGTCATATCGGCCAATCTGAGAGGTGAGAGGTGTTACCTCAGAGAAACTTTAATTTGCATTTCTCTAATAATAATGATTTAGAGCAATTTTTCATAGGGCTATTGATTGCTTTCATCTCCTCATCTGTAAATTGCATTTGCATATCCTTTGACTATTTGTCAATTGGGGAATTGCTTTTTGTTTTAAAAATATGACACAGTTCTCTGTATATTTTAGAAATGAATCCTTTGTTGGAATTATTAGTTGTAAAGATTGTTTCCCAATTTACTACATTTCTTTTGATCCTGGTTACATTGGTTTTATCTGTGCAAAAATTTTTTAATTTAGTGTAATCAAAATCATCTAATTGGTTTTTGATGATGTTCTCCAACACTTCCTTGGTTATAAACTGCTCCTCTTTCCATAGATCTGACAGGTAAGCTAGTCCTTGACCTTCTAATTTGCTTATAGTATTGTTTTTTATGTCTAAGTCCTGTAACCATTTGGATCTTATCTTGGTAAAGGGTGTTAAGGTGTTGGTCTAATCTAAGTTTCTTCCATACTAACTTCCACTTATCCCAGCAGTTTTTATGAAAGAGAGAGTTTTTATCCCAATGTCTGGTTTCTTTGGGTTTATCAAACAGTAGATTATTATAATCATCTCCTACTTTTACGCCTAGTCTATTCCACTGGTCCACCACTTTCTTTCTTAGCCAATACCACAAAATTTTGATGAGTGATGCTTTATAATATAATTTTAGATTAGGTAGGGCTAAGCCACCTTCTTTTGCACTTTTTTTCATTAAGCTCCTGGCAATTCTCGACTTTTTATTTCTCATATGAATTTACTTACAATTGTTTCTAACTCATTAAAGTAATTTTTTGGAATTTTGATTGGTAGGGCACTAAACAGATAGTTTAGTTTTGGTAGAATTGTCATTTTTATTATAATAGCTCTACCTATCCATGAGCAGTTGATATTTGCCCAGTTACTTAAATCTGATTTACTTTGAGTGAGAAATGTTTTATACTTGTTTTCAAAAAGATTCTGAATCAGTTTTAGCAAATAGACTCCCAAGTATTTTATATTGTCTGACGTTACTTTGAATGGGATTTCTCTTTCTAGCTCTTCCTGCTGTATCTTGCTAGACATATATAGGAAAGTTTAGGATTTATGAGGGTTTATTTTATAACCTGCAACTTTGCTAAAATTGCTAATTGCTTCCAGTAGTTTTTTGGATGATTTCTTGGGATTCTCTAGGTAGACTATCATGTCAACTGCAAAGAGTGAGAGTTTTGTCTCTTCCTTCCCAATTATAATTCCTTCAATTTCTTTTTCATCTCTAATTGCTGATGATAACATTTCTAATACGATATTGAATAGTAGTGGTGATAATGGGTACACTTGTTTCACCTCTGATCTTATTGGGAATGCCTCTAGCCTCTCCCCATTAAATACAATGCTTGTTGATGGTTTCAGATAGATACTGCTAATGATTTTAAGGAACAGTCCATTTATTCCTACACTCTCTAGTGTTTTTAATAGGAATGGATGCTCTATTTTGTCAAAAGCTTTTTCAGCATCTATTGATATGATCATATGATTTCTGATAGGTTTGTTGTTGATATAATTGAGTATACTAAAAGTTTTCCTAATATTGAACCAACCCTGCATTCCTAGAACAAATCCTAATTGATCATAATGTATTAGCCTAGTGATAACTTTTTGTAATTGTTTTGCTAAGATTTTATTTAGGATTTTTGCATCTATATTCATAAGGGAAATGGGTCTATAAATTTCTTTTGCTGTTTTAACTCTTGCTTGTTTAGGTACCAGCATCATATTGGTTTCATAGAAAGAATTAGGCAGAGTTCCATCTTTCCTTATTTTTCCAAAGAGTTTATATAGAATTGGAACCAGTTGTTCCTTAAATGTTTGGTAGAATTCACTTGTGAATCCATCAGGCCCTGGAGATTTTTTTTAGGGAGTTCAATAGTGGCTTGTTGAATTTCTTTTTCTGAGATAGTGTTCTTTAGGTATTTAATGTCTTCTTCATTTTACCTGGGCAACTTATATTTTTGTAAATATTCAGACATTTCACTTTTATTATCATATTTATTGGCATAGAGTTGGGGAAAATAATTTTGAATTATTACTTTAATTTCCTCCTCATTGGTGGTGAGTTCACCTTTTTCATTTATGATACTAGAAATTTGGTTTTCTTCTTTCTTTTTTTAATCAAATTGACAAGAGGTTTATCAATTTTATTGGGTTTTTTGTAATACCAACTTTTGGTTTTATTTATTAATTCAATAGTTTTTTTTGCTTTCAATTGTATTAATTTCTCCTTTAATTTTTAGAACTTCTAATTTGGTATTTAATTGGGGATTTTTGTTTTGTTCTTTCTCCAATTTTTTTAGTTGCATGTTTAGTTTATTGATTTCCTCTTTTTTCCAATTTATTCATGTGAACATTTAGAGCTATAATGTATCCCCTGAGAGTCGCTTTGAATGAATCCCATAGGTTTTGGTATGTTGTTTCATTATTATCATTATCTAGGATAAAATGATTAATTGTTTCTATAATTTGGTTTTGGTCCACTCATTTTTTAAAATGAGGTTGTTTGATTTCCAATTTGTTCTGGGTCTATATATCCTTGGCCCAGTATTGCACATGACTTTTATTGCATTGTGATCTGAGAAAGATGTATTCACTATTTCTGCCTTTCTGCACTTGATCATTAGGTTTCTATGTCCTAGTACATGGTCAATTTTTGTATAAGTTCCATGTACTGCAGAGAAAAAGGTATATACTTTTCTATCCCCATTCAGTTTCCTCCATAAGTCTACCATATCTAATTTTTCTAAAAATCTATTTACCTCCTTAACTTCTTTCTTGTTTATTTTATGATTCGATTTATCTAGATCTGACAGAGGGAGGTAAAGGTCTCCCACTAGTAGAGTTTTGCTATGTATATCTTCCTGTAGTTCTTTCAGCTTCTCCTAAAAATTTTGGTGCTGTCCCACTGGGTACATATATATTCAATATTGAAATTACCTTATTGTCTATGGTACCTTTTAGGAGGATAAAGTTTCCTTCCTTATCTCTTTTAAAGTTATCTATTTTTGCTGCTGCTTTGTCTGAGATAAGGATTGCTATCCTTGCTTTTTTTTTTTTACTTCAGCTGAAGCAAAATATATTTTGCCCCAACCTTTTACCTTTACTCTATATGTATCTCTGTGCTTCAAATGTGTTTCTTGTAAGCAGCATATTGTAGGATCCTGTTTTTTAATCCACTCTGCTATTTGCTTACATTTTAAGGGAAAATTCTTCCCATTCACATTCAAGGTTATGATTACTAATCTTTCTTGCCCTCCGTGCTATCTTCTCTCTGTATTTAACCCCCTTCCCCCCTTTATCCATATTCTCCAGTATTTTGTTTCTGAATACCACCCCCTTCAGTGTGTTTGCCCTCCTATTTCACACCCTCCCCTTTCTTTCACCTTTCCCTTTTTTCCCTTCCCTTCCTTTTGTTATTTCCCCATTTTCCCCCACTCCCCTTCCCTTTCACTGTCCCCCTTCCCCTTTTCCCCTTTTAATACTTGAAAGGTTAGATGTTTTATAAGCTTTATAAGTTTGTAAGTTAACTGAGTATGTGTAGGTTGACTTTAAGCCAAGTCTGATGAGAAGATTCATCTACTCCCTTCTTCCCCTCTATTACCAGAGATTTTTTGTACCTCTTAGTGTAATGAGATTTACCCCATTCAATCCCCTCCCTCCTCCAGTCTCTTTCCTGTCCACCTTTTTAAGGAGGTAATGTTTTTTAGATCATTCTATCTAAGTCATAGAAAATTCTGAGTGTCTGTCCCTTCTAGTTCAGTATATTCTATCCAATAGAGTCAAAATTCCTGAGAGTTATTAGAGAGTCTTTCTCCCAAGTCGGTTTAAAGCCAGTTATGTCTCTTTAGATAGCAGTCTCATGGATAGGTCATGAATGTCCATCATTTCTGGCTAGGTATATTCTCTCAGTTAGAGTTACAATTCTCAAGATTTATGAGCATCTTTTTCCCCCATGATGGTATATAGCCAGTTTCAACTTACTGGATTGCATTTTTTTCCTTTTACTACCCCCAACTTTGTTTTTTTTTACCTTTTCATGTATCTCTTGAACCTCCTGTTTGATGTCCAAATTTTCTGTTTAGTTCTGGTCTTTTCATCAGAAATTTTTGGAATTCTTCCATTTCGTTAAATGTCCATCTTTTTCCCCGCCCAAATTTGGCCAAAGCTCCTCCTGGAGGAGACAAATCCTGAGGTAGATGTTCTTTCTCCTGGCTTTTCTTTCTGGGTTTTGTGGGTCAGTTTTCTTTTAAGAGGTTTGTTTCATGTGATAGATGGGGAAAGATCAGGAGACTTTACAACTGTGCCTGTCTTCTCTCCACCATCTTAGCCGGAAGTTCTATTCACTTACATTTTAAGGGAGAGTTCATCCCATTCACATTCAAAGGTATAATTACTAACTCTTTATTGCCCTCCTTGCTATCTTCCCTCCGTTTGTATTTTCCCCCTTTTTCACTTTATCCATATTCCCCAATATTTTGTTTCTTAATGCCACCACCTTCATTTTGTTTGCCTGCCTATATACAACTCCTCCCCTTTCTTTCCACTGTCCTTTTGACCCTTCTTCCTTCTCTTGCTTCTGTTAGTTATCCTTTTCCTCTTCCCTACCCTTTTCTCCTTTTAATAGCTGAAAGGTAAAATATGTTTCGTAACTGAGTGTATGTATGTATGTTAACTTTAAGCAAATCTGATGAGATGAAGATTCAGGTGGTTCTCACATCCTCCCTTCTTCCCCTCTATTGCAATAAGTCCTTTGTACTTCTTAATGTAATGAGATTTACCCCATTCAATCTCCTACATCCTCCCATCTCCTCACTGTCCCCTTTTCTAAGGAGGTATTGCTTTTATCTAATTCTATCTGAGTCACAGAAAAGTCACGAGTGTCTATCACTTCTGACAAAGTATATTCTTTCTAATAGAGTTATAATTCTGAAGAATTATTATAGTCTTTCTCCCAGGTAGGCATAAAGCCAATTTCATCTTATTGGCTATCAGTTTCACAGACAATTCATGAGTGATCCTCACTTCTGGAAAAGTATATTCTCTCTAATAGAGTCACAGTTCTCAAGAGTTATGAGAATCTTTCTTCCAGGTGGGGATATAGCTAGAATTCATCTTATTGGGTAGCAGTGTTTTTTCTTTATCCTTTTTTTATTAACTTTTTAAATATGTCTCTTGATTCTTCTGTTGGATTTCCAAATTTTCTATTTAACCATGATCTTGATATAAGGAAATGTTTTAAGTCTACCAGTTCATTAAATGACCATCTTTTCCCCTGGAAGTGAAGCCTCAGTTTTGCAAGATAGTGGATTCTTGGCCCACACATGAGCCTGAGGGTCTGGGGAGGGAGTTATTGTGTTCTGGTAAGAGGACTCTATTAAAAGTATGGTGCTCAGGCCCCTAGCCTAGGGGGTCGATCTGCAGCTGTGCTCTGAAATGTTCTATGCTGGAACTTGCCCTCCAGCCCTGCTGGGACTTAACAGACCTCTACATTCCTGGCCAGGGATTCCTCAGCCAGTGTCGGTCCTTGGACCTGTTACTCACCAAAGCTTTTGTGGCTTAAAGCTGGTCCTCTGGCTTCACCCCACTGCTTCCCCTGTGCTAGCCCTCTTCTCTCAGCTCCAGGTTCACCCATGGTTCCTTGAGACAAACCTTTGGTATGTGTTCTTCTAGCTACTCTTTCTGGGTTTTGTCTATAAAATTTCTGTTAAGAGGTTTCTTTCATATTTTTTGAGAGGGAATCAGGAGCACTTAGAACAGTGCCTGTTGGGGTGGCTAGGTGGCACTTGGGCAGGTAGGTGGCACAGTGAATAGAATAACAGCCCTGGAGTCAGGAGTACCTGAGTTCAAATCTGGCCTCAGACACTTAATAATTACCTAGCTGTGTGGCCTTGGGCAAGCCACTTAACCCCATTGCCTTGCAAAAACCTAAAAAAAAAAAAAAAAAAAGAACAGTACCTGTCTTCTCTTCTCCATCTTTGCAGGAAGTCCAAAATAATTTTTTATAAGCAAGCTATATTTAAACCATTATTCTCATCTTATAATTTAATTGTCCTATCATAAATAGGAAAGAATTTTAGCATGGCATGACTTTTTCTTGATAACCTTGCTGCTGCTTCCTTATAATGACCTTTTCTAGATATCAGAAATCATATCTAAAATGATCAATTTTAGAATTTTCCCAGGAATCAAAGTCAAACTTACTAACTTATTGTTTGCAGACTTTTTTCTTCATCCAGTCATCTATTCATTCATTACTTCCTTCTTTTTCTACTCTTCTCTTCTCTCCTCTCTTCTACTCTCTTTCTATATTATCAGATATTGTTTTCTAATCTTGTGATTAAAACCAAGATTCCATGATGATTATATTTTAAATGCTATTAATAGTGTCTCAAAACCAATCATATCTTCCAGCTTTAATATCTGATAATATAGTCATCTGGGCTCAATTATTTGAATTAATTAATTAATTTCAGTCAGGTATTGTCTTACTTTCTCTTGATCCATTTGAAGCATCGATTTCTTATACTGTTATTTTCTATGTAAAGGATATTCTCCTACTGATCAAAATAAAAATGAAATAGAATCGGTCAGTACTGATACCACTTATCATCATAGTACTTAATCTTAGAGAGGTATAATCATTTCACTTTTCTCTAAGTGCAGTTAAATCAACAGCAAAGCAAACTGTATTTTTAATGTACTTAGCCTCAAAAGGTTCAGGTTATAGTATTTCTGTTACTCTGCTTTTTCACAAGAGATTGTCTTCACACTGTCCCATTCATCTTTTGTTACCTTATTTTTTTTACACATTTGATTTTTTCTATTGAATTGGTGATTGAATTCCTTATATTTTCACAACTAATTTCAATAGAGAAATCATATTTTTCTTCTCATTGAAATTGTTTTCTCTTTGTATCTTC
The DNA here is from genome assembly GCF_037893015.1 of Macrotis lagotis. Taxonomy (NCBI): domain Eukaryota; kingdom Metazoa; phylum Chordata; class Mammalia; order Peramelemorphia; family Peramelidae; genus Macrotis; species Macrotis lagotis. The sequence continues at coordinate 140,273,620 of NC_133660.1, read as the reverse complement.
AGAAATTAATCCAGAAATCTCCCATCCCTTCTGGGCTTTCTTCTCCTGAAGATTTTTCACTGCATGGGATCTTATCTTTATTATTCCTTCTCTCTGAAATCTATTTTCTCCTAATCCAGGATGTATGCCAGCTTTAACCTATCACAAGTATTAACATGAAATCATTACTTCCCTTTCCCCACAGCATGCTCACCTTTTCTACTCTAATCATGTTTTTCTCTGTTAGTAAAAATATGACCCATAATAGAATTTGCACTTTCTGATTTCTTAGCCATTGAGAGAACTAAATTATCATTAAATCATGTATGAAATAATAACTCTGGTATTGGAAAATAAATTTACATACTTGAAAACTCTGACCACTTTATATTATTTTTCTTTTCAAGACAAATTTTGTTTTTTCACAACAAAATAATTTCCTTTTTCCATTCCTTTGGACTTCAGCTGTATATTCTCTATATTGATGCCACTTTTTAAGCCTTGGTTCATTCAAAGACAATTCTTTTTTTAAATATGCAATATCACTCACCTTTATTTTTCCCGTTCTGTTTCTTTTGAAAACAAAATCATAAAAATAATTCAGGCTTCATCATATTCCATCAAGTTTCAGTCATAATTATAATGTCAGGGCAGCTAGGCAGTGCAGTGTATAATGCACCGACCCTGGACTTAATAATTGCCTAGATTTGTGACCTTGGGCAAGTCACTTAACTCAATTACTTTAAATAAATAAAATTTTTAAAAAATTATAGTGTCAAATATACCCCTTATGTTTGAATCTCATATTCATTGCCAAAACTTTGAGGTATATACATGTGTGTGTATATATGTATGCATATATACCTCCATTTATATACAATAAATTGTAGGCAATCTCTATAGTATATAAGTCAGAAGCATATATCTATATTTATATGTTTGTCTATAGGTTTAATTATAGATGATATTGAGACATGGATATATAAAAACATATTTATTAAATATGCAATTATATATACAACTTATATACTTGTTTATGTGTATCCTATCTCGAGATAATCTTCTACCTCTAATAAATTTAAAATAAATTTATTTTAAAATTATTTTGCTTTGATTTGCAAGTATAATCTTACTAATATTTGTCAGATATGTTCTGTCTTTTCAGGAGACTATACTACTTCTGTAGTGAGTAGTGTTTGAGAGAACCAAATCCCCTTCTCAAATATTAACCCCCTATTTTGGAGTTCTTTACTTACTAAATTAAATTTTCTCTACTGTATCCCTTGTCTTCAATGAACAAAAGTGGACAAAACACAAAATCTATCTTTGGAGTTTTCAGATTCTTGTCCAGAATTTCAATCATTGACAATACTTTTTTAGCTGAAAATTTTACTCAGATGTTTCATTTTTTTTGTTTGTTTTCCTTTTACATAGGTTAATGAATTTGAGGTATAGAAATTTTTCATTAAAATAATTATCTTAAATCTTTTTTGGATAATTTTAGATCTCAACAGTAACTTGCTACGATTTTATCAGATATATACCAGCTCTGGTACAATTAATTTATTGAAATCTCAGGGATTATGGGGTGGCTAGGTGGCGCAGTGGATAGAGCACTGGCCCTCAATTCAGTAGTACCTGAGTTCAAATCTGGCCTCAGACACTCAATAAAGCTCTGTGGCCTTGAGGAAGCCACTTAAACCTATTTGCCTTGCAAAAACCTAAAAAAAGAAATGAAATCCCAGGGATATTTGAGTGCTTGTAATTTTATTGTGAGATTGTTTCTTTGGTTATTTTATAGAGAGTAATGAACTTTTTGTTTATAATTGGGTTAATATTTATTAGTACCTATATATGGACATGTGTGCACACACATGTTTATACATATATAAACACATGTACATGTATGTGTAAGTACATAAAGATTCATAGAAAATAGACATTTTGAATTTCAGTATAATATACTCTGATTTTAAGTGCCAAATTTTCCAGAAAATTGGGGGGGGAAATTAACTTAAATAATTGTTCCCTGATTCTATGTGAATTTTGTGTTCTTTTATTTTTAAATTTAGGATTCACGATTGGACTTGCCATTTTCCTTCATGAATCATTCTTTTCAAAAATCAAGATTTTTTTTCCCCTCAACAAATTTCAGTATCTCCTGTATAAGAGTTTAGTATTCACATTGTCTAAAGCAGTAAAATTTACTTATTTACTTCATTGATTAATTCAGGGATGAGAGGGGTGATGAGATTATTGTATGATTTGTTTTTTTTTTTTTTGGTTTTAGGCAAAATGGAAGACTCATTCATTAAATTAGGCATTTGACTAATAGATGGAAAAGGATGAGTAAGATTTAGGACTTGAATCTTTCTTGCCTTCAGTTATTTTGTTAAATGAAATTTAGGGGATGATAAACAAGGGTACCTGGGGACAAAAACATCTCCCTGAGGACCAATCCTGAAGCACTTGACTATTTTAACTTCAAAGGAACAGTTAATGGTACAATTCTAGCAGTGCTATGGAATCAGAAATTCATTTAGATGACTGAGAAAACAAAACTCTCAACTAGTAATTTTATTAAGGAATTTATGACAGAACTCTTTAAAAAATTAGTAGACACTAATCTGATAGATCAATCTGGTGATATGGTTAGGAATATTAAAGAAAAATATTCAAAAATATTTTATGCAAAAGCCTCAGAAAACTATAGAAAACATTAGACTTTTAAAAACATTTCAAAACACTGGGGTAACACATCACTATCAGTAAAGTTCAAATCAACAGAACTTAATGAAACAGAAATCTAAAATAGGAAATAAATTACTGTTATCACAGTGCTGTGGAATTTGCATTGTATAGGCTTAAAAATATACAAGATGAAATGCAAATAAAGTTAGAAAGAAAATAGAAAAATCATACAGGAAGGAAAACCTAAAGCAAGTCAATATACAAACATATATATATATATATATATATATATATATATATATATATAAATCCATTTTTTATCTCAGTGAAATAGGCAGCATATACATAATCCTCTTTACTTCTAGACATCTACTAGGTTTTTAGAAATAGAGTTTAAAAGGAAGCTATCAGCTTTTCCATGACAAATGTAAATCCAATATAGGTTTGTTTTAAATAAAATTTTCTTTTTATCTTTTATATATGCCTCAAATTTCCCTTGTTGTCTTGTACCCTAATCCCTCCTAGGGAGTCATCCCATATGACAAAATTTTAAAAGGGGAAAAAATTGAAAAAGTAGTAAAAAAAACAAATTTATTACATAAAAAAACTAATTTATTGCATTAAAAAATCTGATAATATAAGCCAATCTCCACATATGTAGAAATACCATCTCTGTGAGAGATAGTTCTTTTTTAATAATTTATAACCTTGCTTTTATTGTAAATTTATAAACATTTAAAAACAGTTTTTATTTTTCTTAACATTATTGTAATCTATACTATTTTAACAAGGGCAGCTAGTTGGTGCAATGAATAGAGCACTGACTTTGGAATATGGAGGACTTAAGGAAGATGGGAATTTAACTGGCTATGTGACATTGGGCAAGTCACTTAACAATGATTGCCTCTTCTCCAGGGAATATCCAATCTTATTGATTCATATCTGGTCACTAGACTCAGATGACTCCAGAGGAAAAAGTTAGGCTAGTGACTTAACACAACTCCCACTTACTCAAATCCAATTTAAGTGTTTGTCATGGTATCACCTCCAATGTCATGATCTTCTTAACAAAGGATAAAAAATAATCAACATTATTGTAATAATTGGGTATGTTGTTTTTCTTAGTTATGATTTGTCCACATTGGGGTTATGCTGGCAAAAAGGCTATGAACATGGAAATATCATATCCCTTTCCCATAGTAAGAAATCTGTGAACTGCATTTAATTGCTATTCAACATAAAATGTTTGCCAATCTAAAGCATAACTTAAGTATTTTGATTGCTATATTATATTTTGAATCTTGAAATAAACATTTCAAGGAATTCCTTCAAATCTGTAATGGAATTGAATTAGAATAGAATTTATTGAGAGCATTGATAGGTCATCCTAAATAGTGGCTGTTTTTCACAAGAGCTTTAACAGATGGTTATCTAGTCTTATATAACATTTCTAATCTCCAGGGCTGTTATCCCTTCTGTTGAGATTTTCTTCCTAACATCTACATAGGATGTTTCCCCATGTATTAGAAAAAGAAAAAAAAATGCTTATCATCCGCTGAATCAGCATCCAAATCTTCTACATATTTTTTAGGGTTTTTTTTTTTTTTTTGCAAGGCAAATGGTGTTAAGTGGCTTCCCCAAGGCCACAAAGCTAGATAATTATTAAGTGACTGAGATCTGATTTGAACTCAGGTATTCCCGACTCCAGGGCTGATGTTCTATCCACTGTACCACCTAGCCACCCTGAAATCTTCTACATATTTTAAAAGTCAAATATTCACCTCTGTGGATCAAAGTGAATTTATTGTTTGCTTGTTTTTCATTCTTTTCTCTAATCCATTTAATAAAATTCATTTTATACATAGGTACAAGAATCATGGAACTTGCTTATTCTGCAGGAAGATGTTCTATTATTTAAGAAAGTAATTAAATAATATTTTTCAGTTTCTTTACTAAATGTGGCAACCTGTACAGCTACTGTACTCGATATTCATAAGTACTACATTATTGAAATTATTTTATATTAACAATATCATGATATGCTGTATGATGTTTCTAGAGCATTGACTACTTTGCATATTGTTCTACCTTCCATTTTTTTAGGTTTTTGCAAGGCAAATGGGGTTAAGTGGTTTGCCCAGGGCCATACAGCTAGGTAATTATTAAGTGTCTGAGGCTGGATTTGAACTCAGGTGCTCCTGACTCCAGGGATGGTGCTCTATCCATTGTGCCAATTAGCCACTCTTGTTCTACCTTCCATTAACATCTTTGTCCAACACTCTATCCTTGTTCCTCTGATCAGTTTCCAACACATCCACAAAATTTTTAAATCTGAAAAAAAAAAGTCTGCTTTCTTGGGATTTTTAAAAAAAATTCTGCAATTTTATCTTATTTGTAATTCACTATGGGGCAGCTAGGCCATGTAGTGGATAGAGCACCAGCCCTAGAGTCAGGAGAGTCTTAGTTCCAATCCAGCCTCAAACACTTAATAATCACCTAGCTGTGTGACCTTGGGCAAGTAGCTTAACTCCATTTCCTTAAATAAATAAATAAAATTTAAAGATTTAAAAAAACAATTCACCATGGCATAATGGAGTTTAACTTAAGGTTAAGAGAGTCTTAGTTTAAATCTTGCCTCGGATATTTAACTCTTTGACCATTTATCATCATCAGTCAAAAAGTATAAAATACTTTCTGTGTGTCAAGTTAGGCTATGGGGTTACAAATCAAAGAATGAAACAACCTCTTTTCTCAAGGAGCTTATCTTCTAATGTGGGGAAACAAGTATATCCTTATGTCTATATTAGGTATATACATATATGTTATACACATATATAATGTAAAATATTTCGTTTAGTAGGGACAACACATGACTGGTGAGGCAAAGCTAGTGGTTTGTGAGGGTAATATTGAATACAAGGGACAATCATTAAAGACTATATTGATTTTAAAAAGAAAGAGAGATTTTATAGGGCAAATTTAAAGAGAGTACAGGACAAAATGTGGAAGTCAGTGAAAGGGTAGGGAGAGAGGAGATGAATTGTTTGTGACAGGAACAGAGAGGACAGTGTGCTGAGATCACAGATGTCAATGGAAATTGGTATCCATAGAGTCTGGAGAGATAAACTGGTATAGGTTTTTAAAAAAGAAAGAGATAGTGTATTCTTTTTTTTTATCAGAGAGAAAAATTTTAAAAATCATCTATTTGAATAGGGTTGTGACATGGTTAGATCCTTGCTTAAGGAAAATTACTTTGGCAACAGTGTATATGACAGAATGTAATGGGAAGAAATGGGTCAGGGATAATAATTAAGAAGCTTTTTATATAATTTAGGCAAAAAGTGATTAGGACTTGAACTAGACAGGTAGTTGTGTGAGAAGAGAAGAGAGATCTGATGCAACAGATGCAACAGAGGGAATATCTCTGAGTCTCAAATTCTTCATCTATAACATAGAAATAATAATACTAGTGAGTACTTTCCAGTTATTGTGAAGACCATATGTGATGCAAAAGGCAGCTCAGTTAATAGAACAATGGACTTGGAGCTAAAATATGGTCTCAGAAGATTTACTAGCTTTTTGACTGACTCCATTTGCCTTAATCCACTGAAGGAGAAAATGGCAAGTCATTCCTTCCAATCACATTGCTAGGAAAACTTAATAATGGAGTCATGAAGAATTAGACACAGCTGAACAATAATCCCTTCAAACTTAGTAGTAATTTCTAGTAACTTCAAGCTATCTGAAATTATTGTTATGGTTCTTAGAATATAGTTAAGTTCATGGTTGTTTAAAAAAAAATTAGGACCAGCTAATTGGCTCATTGGATGAAGTACTGGGTTTAGAATCAGAAAGACTTTATCTTCATGAGTTCAAATTTAGCCTCAAACATTTACTCTGTGTTGCCCCAGGCAAGTCACTTAGCCCTACTTGCCTTAGTTTCCTCAGTTGCAAAATGAGATAAAGATGAAAATGGCACAGTACTCCAGAATCATCGAGAATTAGACATGATCCAAATGATAAAACAGAAGTGTAAATAAGAGCTAGTAACTACAATTTCTATGCCCAAAGACTTCCTCTTTTCAGTCCTGGAGGCCTGACCCTAGTATGATCATTTATCTCTTTAATTTTGTCTGCCCTCCATAGTAAAATTCAAGGGAAATTTAAAAATCAAAGCTTAGATATGACTCCTTTGTGTAAATAACAAGTCATCTCTTGAAATGGTACCTCTAAAACAATACAAGTGCCATATGTGAGATATCTTTTTTATTTTTTCCACTCATAAAATGCTTAAGAAGCAAAAGACTCACAAGCACCCTTAAACAAATGCAGTAAAGATATAATTCCAAAATAATTCATGAGATCCTTTACCCTTCACTGTGAAGGGAAAGATTCTTTGTTCAATTGCTGAAGCAACATGAATCATTCATCCTGGATCTGGATCTCTTGAACAACTCTTGGTAACATTACAAAGAGCAAAGAATTGGCAATAATTAGATACTCTGAGCTGTCATACCATGCCTTCATAATTCAAGCTTAAGGATAAATGAGTAGTTGGTTCATTTCTATTTCTGAGAATGGTGTTACTATAGCAATAGTCTTTTCCTTGAGGGCCAAAACCTTCTTTATTTCCCAACCAACTTCTCATCATGCCCCAAGAACCACTTTGTCCTACAAAAATGCTTCAGTACTCACCCGTGGAATTCTCTCATTCTAGAATATCCATTCAAGAAGATATCCTTGTTAGTCATATTATCATCTTTATACAACTACTCTTCTCAGAATTTATCCACCATACCCTCAGGCTGAGTACCTCCCTCAACTTTGCTTTCTACTTTTTTTTTCTGTTTTCTTGTCTCACCCCATTAGATTATAAACTCCTTGAGGGGGCATTGCTGTAACAATTTTTTTTTTGCACATAGTACAGAGCTTGAAACTTAGTAGGTGTTTAATAAATATTCATTGACTGACCAAGATAGATCTTGAATTTTAAAATATTTAATCTCTTGCATTTTCTATAAATAGGCAACCCCATTTCTGGAAAGATCAATTTATAGAAATATTATCAGAAAAGAAAAAAGAAAGGCCTAGAAAGTCAGACAGGAAATATCTATTCAAAATTTGTTCTTTGGAGGTAATTATAGACTCAGGGGACAGAAACCTCTACTTGGAGTCAGGTAGCCTTGTTATCAGAAAATTGTTATCTGGATAAGAACACACATAACTGCTCATAGGCTCAGTTATCTGAAGAGTAAAATTGTAAAAATAATAGTCCATTGTGGGAATTTATAAAAATCAAATGAAATTGTAAAGCATTTGGCAAAACTTAAAAAATACAAATACTACTAAAGACATCAGCATCAGCATCAGCATCAGCAAGAGCACCATTCTGAAAAACCACAGAAGAGATAAAAGTCCATTGTCTTATGCTTTAGTCAACTTCAGTTTCTGGAAAGAAAGTTTTGAGTTTCCTGTATCCAGGTAACAAAAAGTGGAATTTTCTGTGTTTCCCAAAGAAATTTTACATTAAAATCTTATTAAGTATATGAGAGGAGTCAACAACTAGATCAGCACTTTCCTGATCTCTCCCATTACATATGCATACCCCAGATGCCATTTTGGTCATGAAACAAGCTCTAAATTATTTATTACTTCTCATAATATAGATACTGACTATCCATAAAATGATATTTGGAACAAATTTTGTTTGTCTGCATGTCAGTAAACCTACATAGTCTCACAATTTTTTCTATCCACATATCATAGAATTTTTAGATTCAAGAGCTATTTTTCCACAGGGGGGGGGAGGAGAGGGACTAGAATCATTTTTAACCTTTACTTTTAATGCCCATTAAAATTTGGCATCATGCCAAAAAAATGAGAATGCATGCAAAACCTTCTGCAAAGTCAGTGAGATCAAGTTCAAATTCATTAGGTATTTCCCTAATCAGTCATTACATCTTTTTTAAATTATTTGAAGGATCACAAATTTTCTCAACTGAAAGAAAATGGACTTCCATAATTGAACTATTCTGAAAATCAATAAAGGGAATCAGCTAAATTAAAACTCAAAGATTATCATAAAGCAAACATTTTTGAAAGTATAAAGTGCTTACTAGGCAATTTAAAGACAACATTTTTTCATTCTATCTTAAGATCATAGATGAACTAGGATCCTGGGCTTAGTACAAAGCCTGATGTACCAAAGACACTTAAATTTTTGTTGACCATTTTAAAGTTTGAAGGACCTTAGAAGTAATAGAGTGCTGTGTGGGCTTGGGCAAACCACTTAACCCCGTTTGCCTTGCAAAAACCTAAAATAAAAAGGTAATATAGCCCAACTCCCTCATTGGAGAGATAAGGAAAGAATGGAGTAGAGAAGGGAAGTGATTTGCTCAAGGTCACATAAGAAACATACTGGAATATTCAATGTTGCCCTGTGTTTGGTATTTGGTTCCTACTATTGACACTGTGAGATGACTTATCAACATAAGAACATTGAAACTCCTAGAAATATAGGCTTGCAATTTTGAAGGTATCAGAACACGCAAATAAAAGGATAAACATAATGTTATCTGTTATAACAAACTTTCTTCCTTAAATTTGAGGGAGATAGGTATCTTCAAGCAGTTAATTGATTGTCAATTCTTTTTAAGTTCTTTAAAATAGATGTACTGTACTCTGCAATATCCTTTCTAAAGGAGAACTAACTGGCTTCTTCTATTATAATTGAAGTGTATACAAAGGAGGCTTTCTTTCTTATTCTGCTTTCATTAAAATCTGAATCAAGTTAGTCTGGACAATATAAATTTCGGTAAGCATTTAAATGTACTCCTTATCTTTGAACCTCTGTCTTATATATTTTCCCCCTTTCTTCCTCACCTTCCACATAATTGCCAAAGTAATGTGCCTAAGAGCAGTCAAAATCATGTCACCTTTCAATTCATTAAACTCCAAGAATAATCTATTGCTGTTAAAATGAAACATATAGAAATCTGTTTAAAGCATTTTTAAAGCATTTAAAGCATTTTGTATCCAGGAACCATTCTTGCTTTTAGTCTTTTTACACTTTATTCACCTTCTTGCATTCTGTTGACTGTGGTTCAGTAGTGTTGGAATGAAGAGCAACAGGTACATACCAAGATAATTTTCAATTATTAGAAGTTTATTAATTAATTTATCACTAATTTGTTGTACTGGGGGCGGTGGAGGACATATGTCAACAGGGAATAGTCTAGTGTATGTCTCTATCATCTCTGACTCCCAATCTAGAGCTGTAAATAAAGAATTGGCTTCCAATATACAATAGCTTTCACATCCTGTTCCAAGGAATGGAGGATAATATTTATATGAGCGAAGAGCACCTAAAAACTATATATAGTTTTAAACAAAGAAACTGTATGACACTAATTGGAGGCTGACTAGCATCTTTGACCTCAGGAGAGTGAGAGCATTTTCTAAGTTACCTAATAAGGAGTGAAGATTAAAAAGTAGGAATATAGAGAATTTAGCCCTAATTATGCTAATGCAGAAAGAATTTGGGGAATTGAAAGAAATAATTTCCAATCTTTAGGCTTAATGGTTGTGTTATATATGCATACTGTTAGACCAGGGACAACACTGACATTTTTACTCTTCTGGCAAAAAGGATACGGATATTCCCCAGTGAAACTTTGCACATTATCCCCAATTATTTTATCATTCCTTGCTTCTCCTTAATATGACCCCATTATTGTTTAAAACTCTGCTGAAACACTACCTTTTAATGGAATATTCACAGTTCCTGCAGCAGTTTGGGCATCTCTTCCTCAAAGGATCTTCTCACTGTTGTCTTCATATTCCCAGATCTTGATGTTCTGGCATTCCAGTCTGAGTACATATGAACTTATTTGGGGGTTTTCTTGGCAAAGATGCTGCTTCCTTCTACAACTCATTTGATACATGGGGAACTAAGGTCACATAGATAGAAAGTGACTGATACCAGATTTGAAGTTGGAAGGATGAATCTTCTGATTTCAGACGAAGAACTTTATCCACTGTGCTACCTAACTCTCCCATACACAGTGAGTTATTATCAATGTTTGTTGATTGAATGAAAAAGGCAAAGCATTGCAATAAAATATGAAGATTCAATTCAATTCAACAAACATTTAAGCTGTAGGAAACACTGTTATGAAAGGATTAAAGACAAAATAACTTTAATTGAGCTTAAGGATTGTAAGAGATAGAAGGTAGGGAAAAGTACACTATAAACACTGGAGATTGCCTGTGCAAAAACCCAGAAATTATAAATTGAATAGTAGGTTTGGAAAACCGCAGTCAATTATGAGTGAGAAATAGAGTGAATCAATGCACAGTAAACCTGTAAAACTCGGCTGGATGCAAAGTGTGAGAGACTTTAAAAGCCAAACAAAATATTCTACATTTTATCCTAAGGGCAATAAGAAAGCACTACAGATTATGTAGCATGGAAGAAATGTACTCAGACCTGTTCTGTATGAAATTTATTATATCAGATTTGTGGCAGAGAAATTGGAGAAGAAACTAGAATATGAAAGTCAGTCTATTACAATAGGTGATATAAGGTATGAACTAGGGTGTTTAAGGTCAAGGTAAAATGAAGTGGATGATTATGAAAGAATTAAGGAAGAATAATTTTTTTTAGGTTTTTTTTTTGCAAGGCAAATTGAGTTAAGTGGCTTGCCCAAGGCCACACAGCTAGGTAATTATTAAGTGTCTGAGACTAGATTTGAACCTAGGTATGCCTGACTCCAAGTGTGGTGCTTTATCCACTACGCCACCTAGCTGCCCCAGAATAATTTTATTAAAGAAAGATGATATTTATTTTGAGTTTTACAATTTTCCCCCTATTCTTCCTTCCCTCACCCACCCCCCAAAGAAGGCAGTCTGTTAGTCTTCATATCGTTTACATGGTATACACTCATCTAAGTTGAATGTGATAGGAGAGAAATCATATCCTTAAAGAAGAAAAATAAAGTATAAGAAATAGCAAAATTACATAATAAGATAATTTTTTATCCCCTAAATTGAAGTTAATAGTCTTTGGTCTTTGTTCAAACTCCACAATTCTTTCTGTGGATACAGATGGTATTCTCCATTGGGCATATAGCCCAAAATTGTCCCTGATTATTGCACTTATGGAATAAGCAAGTCCATCAAGTTTGATCATCACCTCCATGTTGCTGATCGGGTGTACATGTATTTCTGGTTCTGCTCATCTTGCTCCACATCAGTTCATGCAAATCCTTCCATTTTTTCCTGAATTTGCATCCCTCCTGGTTCCTAGTAGAACAATAGTGTTCCATGACATACACATACCACAGTTTGTTAAGCTATTTTTGGGAAATAACTTAACATAATACCTTCACATAATTTCCAATTCTTTGCCACAACAAACAGAGCTGCTATGAATATTTGCCTACAAGTGGTGTTTTTACCTTTTTTTCATCATCTTTTCAGGGTATAGACCTAGTAGTGGTATTGGTGGATCAAAAGGTGTGCACATTGCTGTTGTCCATTGGGCTGAATTCGAAATTGTTCTCTAGAAAGGTTGGATGAGTTCACAGCTCCTTCAACAATGCATAATTAGTGTCCCAGATTTCCCACATCCCTTCCAACATCGATCATTGTCCTTTCTGGTCATATTGACCAGTCTGAGAAGTATGAGGTGGTACCTCAGAGATGCTTTCATTTGCATTTCTCTAATAAGTAGTGATTTGGAGCAATTTTTAATATGATTATGTATCACTTTGATTTCCTCATCTGTAAATTGCCTTTGCATATTCTTTGACAATTTGTCAATTGTGGAATAGCTTGTTTATTTGAAAATTTGACTCAGTTCTTTATATATTTTAGAAATGAGTCCTTTGTTAGAAATACTAATTGTGAAAATTGTTTCCCAATTTACTGCATTTCTTTGACCTTAGTATATTCTTTATAATAGCTTCACACTTCTCAAGAGTTCTGAGAATCTTTCTCCCAGGCTGGGATATAGTCAGTTTCATCTTATTGTATATTAGCTTTTTTTACCCATTCTTTTAACCTTTTTGTGTATCTCTTAAGCCTCCAGTTTGATATCCAGATTTTCTATTTAGGTCTGGTCCATTCATCAGGAAATGTTGAAAGTCTCCCATTTTGTTAAATATCCATCTTTTCCACTGGAAAAGAAGGTTATGCTTTGCTGGATAGTGCATTGCAAGCTCCCTTGCTCTTTGAAATATCTTATTCCAGGCTCTTCGATCCATTAATGTTAATGCAGCCAGGTCCTGCATAAGCCTTGCTGTGACCCCTTGGTATTTAAATTGTTTCTTTTTGGTAGCTTTCAGGATTTTCTCTTTTGTCTGATAGTTCTGGAATTTGGCCCCAACATTCCTTAGTGTTTTCATTTTAGAATCTCTTTCAGGAGGGGATCAATATATTCTCTCAATAACTATTTTGCCCTCTGGTTCCATGATATCATGGCAATTTTCCATCACTAAATCCTGTAATACTGATTCCAGATTTCTTTTCAATGATTTCAGGAAGACCTATAATTCTCAGGTTGTCCCTTATTGATCTATTCTTGACATCAGTGGTTTTGCTGATGAGATATTTTATGTTTTCTTCTATTTTTTTGATCTTTTGGTTTTTGTTTAACAGAATCTTGCTGTCTCAAGAAATCATTGGCTTCCACAAATTCCATTCCTTTTTTTTAAGAGAATAATTTTCTTCATTTACCTTTTGCAACTCCTTTTCCAATTGGTCAATTCTATTTTTAAGGAATTTTCCATTTGCCTAAGTATAGTTTAGAGAGAATTATTTTCTCTTTGCATTTGCCCAAGTAACAATCTGAGAGAATTATTCTCATTTTGTATTTATCAACTGTATTTTCCAAGGATTTATTTTCTTCTTGGGAGATGTTAATTTTCTCTTGAGTTTCTTTTCATAATTTTTCCAATTGATTTTTAAATGCCTTCCTGATTTCTTCCAGGAAGTCTTTCTATGCTGGAGACCAATTCATATTCTCCATGAACCCCCTTCATTGGCCTTTCTTCATTTTCCTAGGATCTTAGTTTGGACAGGAAGGGGCAGACTCTCAGTTGTTTGCTTTTGAAAACCTAGAGGCTTTGTTCACTTGGCTTAGTAATTCCAAGGGCAGGCCAGTAGGGTGGTTGATGGTTGTTTCTCTAGAGTGTTTGTGGCCCTCACAAGCAAACTAACTTGAACTTGAACAATGGACTGGGCCCTGGGGGAAGGAGTTAGTTAATCTCCTTTTTGGCTGAATGGACTCTGTTGACCACACCTGAACCTGAGGGGTTGGGGGGAGGTTTGTTCCTGGAAGAGTGCTCCACTAAAGTATGGAGCTTAGGTCCCTTGTCCAGCTGATCATTTTCCAAGCATGCTCTGAAACTCTCTGTGCTGGAACTCACCCTCCCATTGCTACACTACCCCATCCCCCCACCAAAGATCCAGAGATTAAATTTAGTCCTTGGACCTGCCAATCACTAAAGCTTCTGTGGCTAAGGCATCGTCCTCTGGTTTCTCCTGGCTGCTTTCCCTGTTCTGGTCCTCTGGTCTCAGCTCCTAGTTCACTGATGGAACCCTGAGACAAACATTGTTGGTAGGTATTCTTCTCCTATTTTCTCTTTTGGCGTTTTGTCAGTCAAATTTCAATTAAGAGGTTTCTTTCATGTTAGTTTTGAGAGGGGACCAGGAACAATTAGAACAGTGCCTGTCTTTTCTCTGCCATCTTGACCAGAAGTTGGGAATAATAATTTTATAAAAAGAATGAGAGACCATGAAAATAAGGTAAAGAATGGCAAATTGTTTTATGCCGGGGGTGGTGGAAGGAAGTAATATCAGGGGAAAAATTGTTAAACTCAAAATAAATAGATAAATAAAAGAATGAGAGACAATGAAGAATGACTGCAAGATTGTAAAAGTGGGGGATATCAAAAATGGTTATCAGCTAAAAAGCTCAAATAAGATAAAATTCAAACATCAAAGCATTCATTTCCTTTTCCACCATTTTAGGATGATGTCTTTCAGATAGATGTACATATGAACAAGTATGATTTAAAAGAGTCATCTCCTTTGAATATAGTACATATTTCTTGCAACACTTGTTGTGACAGGATTATGTGATGATGTAGAGCAAGATTATCCTTAATATAGCTGATTAAGAAAATCACCACTTGGTGCCTGCTGTTAATACATTTGGTTTATCTTCCCATGGCTCTATTAATTGCTCCACTGTTCCCGGTTTAGTCAGCAGCAACAAATCTAAATTTAACTTTTTTTTTCCCTTTTAAAAATGAATGACAAGACATTTGAAGAATTCATGGAATAAATAAAAGATATGAGAAGTGATTGAAAAGAAGAGAAGAAGAGAAGAAGAAAAATATAAATGTTTATTCCAAACAAGAAAATTAGGCTGTAAAATTAGTAACATATTTGATGCCCCCCACACATACACACACACACACACAGGACAAAAGACTAAAAAGGAATAGTAAAATAAGGACATATGAGTCATATTATAAATAATAGAAGCAACAGATGCATTTATATTTAAATGTAATCTATTTTTATGTACCTCAATTTGTAAATTTTGTTATTGTTAAGACTACATTTCCCCTATCATGCATAAAATAGAAGTACAAGATTTATTCATGCTCTCTGTTCTTTTATTTATTTATTTTTTGTTTATTTGTCTGGTTGTTTATTTATTTATTTTGGGGGTTGGGATTTGCAAGGCAATTGGTTAAATGATTATCCAAGGTCACACAGCTAGGTAATTAATACCAGCATGCTCTCATTTCTACGCTGCTCTTCAGGGAAGGTTTTATCTGTTCCTTTCTCTAAGTTCATATGGATTTTCCCTCTTGAAGTAACTTGGTGTTTTTTTGCCCCCACAAAAATCACAGGGGTTCAACATATCAATGCTGTGCATAAATCTGACAAATAAATGATTAGACCAACTGATGCTCACTTCTCCTGGACTCAAGAGATCTATCAGTCAGAAAATCAAGAGATCTATTAGTAGCAGAAAATATAGTCCTATTTTACCATTTCCAAGCTTTAATAACTTTTTCTTTTTTTAAATTAGTAGGCATTTGAGTTTTGGGGTATGTGCTTTATGAATTTGAGATTTATCAATAGAATTAAATATTATAGTTAGGTATTAATTAGTGCAAATAATGACTTTGTGATGTGGTCAAATATAATTTAATTAATACTACTTGAAGTTATAATTATATCAAATATGATAAGTGATTCCACCCCAATGGAAACAGTTTAAATTCAAATAATGTGAAATCTTCAAGGAAATTTTATTCAAAAGAATGAAGACTTAGCTTTACTGCATTATATTTTTCAATTGCAGATTATCACCATTCCTATCTCTGAAAGTAAGAATGTCTTTCTTAATGGATTATTTTCTATAATATTAGCTGGATTAGATACACTGTTTAGACTCTTATTAGAAGCATTAAAATGATCTAATGGAAAGATCACTGAGTTTGGACCCATGGGACCTTGATCCAAATTCTGGATCTATTACTTAACTCACTACAGGTAATTCATCAAATACTTATAAAATATCTAATAACTAGTTTTTCAAATGAATGGAGAGTAAAAGGCAAAGATGAAACAATCCTTTCTACAAAGAAAATTCAAATTGATTGGAAAAGTGTCTGACTCTTCAAGATTAAGTTTTCTAATTTTTGAAATAAAAGAGTTGGACTTGATAATGTTTAAGGTGATTTTCACTTCAGTCTTATATTTTCCTCCCATGAGATGTCATCCATCTGATTAAAAAAAATTAAAAGAAGTTGTTTAAATATAAATCCATGTTTTAAAAGAGAGTGAAAAATTGAGCAAAATCACTATCCTTTTTATCAGAATTCCCAAGCTTGATATCTGTAGTTGTAAGTGAAATAAGCAATTTTCATGATGACCATGACAAAACAATCTCACTTTACCCAGGTAGTTTCTTTAGTGAGATTTCAAAGATTATCATTATATACCCAAATTTAAAAATTAGTGTGATGACACAGTAGTGAAAAGTTTCAAGTTTATTCAATGTTAGGTAAATTTAAGTAACAGGATAGTTAGTTTAGGGAAGAGGAAGGGAATGGAATCTTTAACTATTTGAAATATCTTCGAAAAGAGTATTGACTGTTCTATTTATTCTATTTGGAAGAATGAATCCTTCAGAAATATAAATTTAAGACCAAGTAACATGACTGTCAAAAATGTTTAGCAAGTGTGTTCAGAAGTAAAAAAAAATACAATGATATTAACATTTTCTTCACTATTTTCTTAAGAAAATCACTAAAGCAAAACAAAACAAAACAAAAAATCAAGCTGTAATTTATAAAAGTTTACCAGTTTATGAGGTCTACATGCTCATGAGGAAAATTCAATAATTAGCTCTTGAAAGCTGATATGAGCTAATGTCAGTAAATTCTAGTAACTATATTCCATCAGATGAGATTATCTTGGGAATTATGTGTTTCCCCTTATTGGAGGCCTTCTTAACTAGGAGTTTATCTGCTTGTCATAATGATTTTTTGGATACAATATGGAATTAGGCGATTATTGAAATACCTTTCAAATTCAGATTCCATCTAATTTTGTGCATTACTTTTTTAAGTGTTATGATGGAAAAGGAAAAACAAAAAACATATACAATCTGCATATGTAAGGCAACTTTATTTTTCATTTCATTAAACTAAGAATTAAAACTCCTTGACAATTAGTCAAATACCATGTGACTCTTTTGGCTAATTTAAGATTTTTTTTTACTTTTTGCTTCCCTTTTTTTTAGTCCATCAGAAATCAGTAGGACAAAGAATAACAGAAGGAATTATGTAATAAATGCTCACAGCTGTTCAACTTATTTTTTCCTGTAATGCCCTGGTGATTAAACAGTACTTTGAGAAACGAGAAAAGTCTTAATATTCACAGGTTAAGCTGAACAAATGTCAACAATATATGAAGTAAAGCATTCTTTGAAACCTGATAGTGAATTTAAATAAAATAATGCATCTAACTTTTTAAAAAAATCAAATGGGAATACAGAAAGCTAATCAGGGACCATAACTATAGATCCTAATTCTCATCTAATGAACCTTAGAAATATCACTAACTATATATTCTGGAGCCATGTATATTTGCTTTTAGATTACTCTCTGATCAACTTGGTATTTTTGGATGCAAATGAGTCAGCACCAACATTTACCCTATCCGGCCTTAAACAAAACAGGAGGACTCATGAGGATGGAATTCACACTTTGCAAATGTTAAAGGAATAAAGCATCTGGAAGAGACTTTAAATAGGCACCAATAGAATTTGTCCCAGAAGGCATTTTGTGAAAAGCTAGAAAGAGGGTTTGTTATTCAAAACTTAATAAATTATATATGGTAAATTAGAGAGAACAAGTCATATTCTATGATAATGTTGACAAAGTATCTGTGGTTTTCATCAAATGAAAATAAACATGACCTTCATGGGTAAGAGTTTTAGATATACTTGCTAATAGATATAGAATATCATTGATGATGGAGTAGGTAATTCTAGTAATTTTTCTTTGGTGAAAAGGAATGGAAATCAGATTTTCAAAATGTTATTGAGGCAATGATAAATATATACATATTTATCTATATATAGATATATAATAGATACATATATAATGTGTGCATGTATATATATATATATATAAATAAAGTTAGAGCATCTTATACATTGTGGTATCAAAAATTATTTGCAATTATCTCAGGCAATAAAGTCCTGATTTTAATAGATCAAGGAACTCATTTTCATGAATTCTGGATCATATCTTATGCATATCTTATTTTCAATTACTATAATTTTGTTTATAACTGTTCATGCCTACACACATACATACACACACACACACACACACACACACACACACACACACACACACATATATATATATATATGTATATTCATACAAGCCCTTGTTCTTGTCTTCAGATAAAGGAATATATCATTTCTTTTTATGTGGCTTGAAATGCTTCTGTAGAGATAGCTGTAAAATCATGGAATAAATACTTATTTGAAGGAGGGTGAAAACAAATGGAAAGGAAAAATGAAGAGAGGGGAAGAGAATGTAAGAGAAGGGACAGGAAGGAAGGGAAGGGAGTAGTAGGTAAGGGAACAGAAAGGAACCAAAGAAAAAGGCAGGGAATAAAGAGAAGGAAAGGGAAGGAAAATAGAAGAGGAGATGAAGCACTGGGAAAAGACCATCTTTATAATGTAGAAGGATGAAGTGAGATCTATAATGCTTTCAAAGATGAAAGCAAAGGAGACCTGGAATATGCACAGGTAAATGGAAAAAAATAATAATAGAGGGAACAGTTAATAGTTTGGCATGCTGTAGAAAGACCAAAAAAATTAGGAAATTTGAGGAAAAAACCTTTTATATTTTGCCACATGAACTTCATTAATCATATAATGGGAAATTCTGATAATTCCTATTTGGTAAAAAAAGGAATAGAAACCAGATTTTTTAAAAAAAAATGGTAAAATGAAGTAATTAGGAAATAAAGTTAATACTATATTTTAAATTACTTTAGACTTTATAAGTTTTTATAGTAGTGCTCTTCCCTACACTCATATAATCTGTTTTCATCATTCCATCTTATCACACTCTTCTAATATTCAGTGTTTCCTTATCACCAGCTCCTTTCCCATTGCTTGTAAATATAATTTGATCTCCCTCATATTAAAAAAAAACAAAAACCTTTTTCCTTAAAAGCATTCCTTCAGAGTCACAAGGAAGAGAACTCCTGGAACAACTTTTCTCTGTGAGACTCCCCAGGGAACACCTGGTTCTAGATATCCCTCCAGGATCCAGTCTTGACTCCTTTTGGGGCACCATCTCTGCCACTGACAGATCTCCCCCAATGTATCTTGACATCCTTTCAAATATGTTGTACCTGTTCTTAACATTTTTCTTCTTTGGGTCACTCACCTGGTTAACATCCAAATGAATGAGGAAAAGGTCACTGGTGATCAATCATGTCTTCATCGGTGAACAATCATGTGTTCTTGACTCCCAGACCTGAGAAACTGTGCTGTTCATCTGTTGATGTCTGATCCATGGGTCTTCACAGCAGCTCATTGTATTCACTGAAATCTTTGATTTTTCTTTGGGGAAAAAATCCCCAGTGCCTTGAACTCTCCCAGTAATGGGTGTAATGACTCAGCAGATACTCTACCCTAGAAGAACCAAAAAACATGACTTGCTGCTTTAACTGCAGAAGTCAATGAATCTGACAGAATAAGTGTAATCTATTCAGCTGCGCAAAGACTGTGCCAGTCCTAGGTCCTAAGTCTGATGTCCAGTTGGGCTACTACTTCCAGTCCTTTTTTTCAAATATCTCAGTACCCTCCAATGCTCGAACAAACTTATTATTGAGGGAAAATGCAGAAATGCTTAAGGAAGCATCATCATTCCAAGCAAGATCTGTGCTGGGAAAGTTGGAAAAGAAGGGGACTCTGGATCTCCATTGGTCTCTTATTGGCCTTGTGTCTTAGGGCAGTGAACACTGTTCTCTGAACAGGTTTCCCAGTGTTTATTACAATCTGTGCCTTTATTGGATATGGATCCTAAATGAAATGCAGAAAAATTAATAATAAAAAAGGAGCATTGCCAGCTCCTCTCACATCTCTGGAAGATTGTTCAGTCTAACCCCTTCAGTCTTACCCTTAGGTACAGGGGATCTGAAACTGCACACCCAAATTCTACAAATAAATCCAGGCTCATGATTCTTCTGATCAACTCAGTTGATATCCCCTTCCACCAAGGACAGAACTCAGTCATTCTGACTTCCCAACCATGGACCTCTAGAAGACCCAAGGATTCCTAGTCCAATTTCGTTTCTGGATTTGAATGTATGTAAAAGGAATCCAAAGGATTTATAGCTGAAAAGGACTTTATACTCTGAAAGAGCAGGTCTACTAGAAAGGACTTTTAAGAAAAAAGCATAAACTCAAATTTTTACAAATGAGGAAATTTCCTACTGTCACTGGTTAGAATATAACAGACAGATGCAAAACCAGTCTTCTTTCCCTGATCTGGGTTCTGAAGGCATAGATCTATCCCCAACTTCCCAGGTACCTTGGCTCCTTAAATGAATCCATTCCCCTGCTCTAGTATAAGGAGTAATAGGTAACTCAGTTAATCCCTTTTACTCATTCCTTCCCCCAGCAGTCCTAGATTAATAAAATATCCAGGACTTCTTTTATGGGGGGGGGGAATCCTTTACCTAAAATTATGATACTTTCAAGCTTACCTTATTAATCTTAGCTTTTTTCCCCATGGGATAGATAATACTATTACTTATAATTATCTTTATCTACTCATACTTTTGTAATCTGACTTCCCATCTTATTAAATTATAATAGTTATTTACAAATAATCACTTTGGTACATTTTTGATTATACTAGAATAACCATAGGTATGAACTTCACATTAAAAAATAACAGGAAAGAGAGGATATCATAAGAAACTGTGTGCCCAGTCTATTTCTTTAAACTCTTTAAAATTCACTCTTTGAATTGCAAAGTTGTCCTGCTTGTCTGTGCCTCCCACTGAATCTCCCCCCTGTCAAACTTGATCATGTCACTCTTCTGTTCAAAAAGTTTAAGAGGTTTCTTCAGTGCCTCTAAGATAAAACACATACTCTTCTGCCTGTCATCTAAAGTCATTTACCATCTGCCTCCAAACTTTCTTTGGACTGATTTCAAATTGCTCTTCATCTATTGCATGTTCTAGCTAAATAATCTTTCTTGTCTCTCCCCAGACAAACGTTCCCTCTTTCCTTTACACTGACTGTCCACTATACTAGAATGCTTTCTTACTTCAACTTTCCATCATAGAAAATCCAGGTTTCACTTCTGCATCCCAAAGATCTCAAAAAGGAAAAAAAGGATCTATTTGTAAATATAGTTCTTTTTCTAATGTCTAAGAATTACAATCCAAAGGGATGCATATCAATTAGGGAATAGCTAAAAAAGCTGTGGTATTTAATTGTGATGGAATATTTTTCTGCTGTAAGAAATGTCAAGCAGGGGTGGCTAGGTGGTGCAGTGGATAGAGCACTGGCCCTGGAGTCAGGAGTACCTGAGTTCAAATCCAGCTTCAGACACTTAATAACTACCTAGCTGTGTGACCTTGGGCAAACCACTTAACCCCATTTGCCTTGTAAAAACCTAAAAAAAAAAAGAAAAGAAAAGAAATGTCAAGAAGTATAATTTCAGGAAAAAAAATTGGAAAGATTTATATGACCTAATACAAAATGAAGTGAACAGAACCAGGAGAGCATTGTACACGGTGACAGCAATATTGTATGATAAAGAACTAGTAAATGACTTAGTTATTCTTAGAAGCACAATGCTCCCAGACAATTCCAAAGAACAAATGATAAAGAATTCTATCTGCCTCCAGAGAGGGAACTGATATTGTTTGATTATATACACTGAAGCATGTTATTTTCACTTTCTTTCATACTTGTTCTTTTACCTAAATATTCTTGCAAAAATGAATAATATGGAAAGATTTTATATGATTGTATTTATATCACCAATAGCTGACTCTTTACCATCTCAGGGATAAGGGAGTATAAGGAGGGAGAATAGAATTTGAAACTTAAAATGTTTAAAATATGTTCAATTTTTTTTTTCTCAAAGTTAATGAGAGAAAATAAAATATGCTAAATTTTAAAAAAAGAAAAATATAAAGTATAAAAAGAAATCCAGATTTCTCCAAAACTCAGATCTTCTGCCACTTTATATGGGAGGCCTTTTCTGATGTTCCCTTTTGTCATGCTTTTCCTTCTGGAACCCATTACATTTCCGCTTAGGGTAAGTATGAACCAAAGTTGATTGGTAGGAACACCTGTGTGAGTGAAGAGAAGGAATCAGTTTTAGAAGATAAAAAGAGTAAGATTTGGCAACAGATTGAATATTTGATGATTTGAGAAACACAAAGTAATGTCAAGTTTATTAAACTGACTCACTAGAAGAATGCTAATTCCTGGGGTAGCTAGTTTGGGTTTTGGATAAAGCACTGGTCCTGGAGTCAGGAATACTTGAGTTCAAATCTGGCCTCAGACAGTTTTATACTTAATAGCCTTGTGACCTTGGGCAAGTCACTTAACCCCATTGTCTTTCAGAAACCAAAGTGGGGGGGGAAGAATGATAATTTCTTCAATGGAAATAAAGAAATTTTGAAAAAAATGATTTAGAAGAAAAATAATGTGTTCAATTTCAGGCATGCTGATTTTAAAATGACTACTATTTCTAGTTTAAAATGTCTAATAGGTTTTTGGTGATGCAGGATTAAATAGGAGAGATTAAAAGTGAATAAAAGAATCTAAGATATATAAATATTGTTTTCATTGGTTTTATTTGTGTAAAACTTTTTAAGTTAATGTAATACAAAGTATGCATTTTGCATTTTATAATGTTCTCTTTCTTGTTTAGTCATAAATACCTTCCCTTTCAAATAGATCTGGCAGATATATTATTCCTTTTTCTCCTAATTGGCTTATAGTAACAACCTTTTTAGCCAAATCCTGTGCCCACTTCATCATTATTTTGATATAGGGTGTGATAGGTAGGTCTATGCCTAGTTTCTGTCATACTGTTTTCCAGTTTCATTCAATGAGTAGCCCAGAAGGTGGAGTCTTTGGGTTTCTAAAATAGTGCATTATTATTGTCATTTTGCACTGTTTCTTTTGTACCTAGTTTACAGACAGTTTTGATGACTTCCACTTTATAGTATAGTTTTGGATTTGGTACTTCTGTATTTTTTGTA
Organism: Macrotis lagotis; assembly: GCF_037893015.1. Taxonomy (NCBI): domain Eukaryota; kingdom Metazoa; phylum Chordata; class Mammalia; order Peramelemorphia; family Peramelidae; genus Macrotis; species Macrotis lagotis. The sequence goes on along the minus strand of NC_133660.1, from coordinate 140,250,097 downwards.
TTAATTCCCTTGATATTTTTAAACTTTTGTTCCTCAAGATAAATTATATTACTATTTTTCCAAACTCCATAACATAATTATTTTGCAGTTTGATTTTAATGGTACAAAATAATCGATTTAATTTAGGTAGCATTGTCATTGTTATTATATCAGCTCAGTTTATCTTTGAACAATTAACATTTTTCCAATTCTTTAAATAAGTTTTTATTGTATGAATTGTTTTGTATTAGTGTTCATATAGTTTCTGGGTTTATCTTGACAGGCAGATTTCCAAGTGTTTGGGGGTTTTTTTGTCTACAGTTATTTTAAATGAATTTCTCTTTCTATCTCTTGATGATTACTTTTTGGTAATATACAGAAATGCTGATGATTTTTGTGGCTTTATTTTATGTGACACTACTTTGAGAAAGGTATTAATTTTTTCAAGTAGTTTTCAGTTGATTCTGTGGAATTCTCTAAGTATACTATCATATCATATGCAAAGTTTTGTTTCCTCACTGTATATTCTAATTCCTTCAATTTCTTTTTCTTCTATTATTGCTAAAGCTAACATTTCTAATAACAGTATTGCATAATAGTGGTGAAAATGGACATCCATTTTTCATCTCTGATCTTGTTGGTCAATTATGTTCGTTATTTTCCTAATATTGAAGCATCTTTGCTTTCCTGGTATAAATCCTACCTGATCATTGGTGTATTTTCCAAGGGAGAAATTGCTATAATATCTTTGCTAACATTTTATTTAAAAGATTTGAATTAGCATTCGTTAATGCTCTATAATTTTCTTTCTCTAGAATTTTGGTTCTTTCTGGTTTGTGTGTCAGCACCATTTTAGTGTCATAAAGGAATTTGGTAGAACACCTTTTTTATCAAAAACCACTTGGTGAATATATGTTTAATATTGATATTGCTTCATTATCTTTGATATATTTTAGAAAGATATAGTATCCTTCTTTATCCCTTTTAATGAGTTTTTTTTTTGTTTTTGCTTTGTCTGAGATAAAGATTACTACCCCTACTTTTTCTCCACTTCAGCAGAAGCATAATGTATTCTGCTTCAACCTTTTACTTTTTTTAGTCTTTGTGTTTCTCTCAACTTCAAATACTTTTTGCAGGTAACATTTTTGATGATTCTAGTTTTTAATTCATTTGCTATCTGCTTCTATTTTATGGGAGAATTCATCCCATTCACATTTATAGATATTTCTAACTCTGTATTACCCTCTATCATTTCTTCCCTCTGTTTATGCTTTTCTCTTTCATTTTCCACTATAGCTCCTCTCCAGTGTTTTGCTTCTAGCACATGCCTCAATCTACTCTTCCTTCTATGAACCCCCTCTCCTTTTTCTTTCTCCTTCCCCCTCATACTTTTAATCTCTATTCTTCTTCTTCCTCTTTCAGTCTCTCCTTCCTTTCTGTCCCCCTCCCATTCCTCTCCCTATTCCTTTTAGGGTAAAATAAATTTCTAAAACCAGTTGAGTGTATATGTTATTTACTCTTTGAGCCAAATCCATTGAAAGTAATATTCAAGAAATTCTTGCCCCTTCCCTTCTTTCCTTGTACTGTAATAGGTCCTTTGTGCGTCTTCATGGGATGTAATTTACCTCATTCTGCCTCCCCCTTGCTCCCTTTTCAGTACAAATCTTTTCAATTTCTTATTTTTCATATCATAACATCATAATCAATTTATGCTCATACCTTCTGTCAAAAGTATACTCCCTCTAAATAGAGATAAAATTCTCAAGATTTATAAGTACAATCCTCCCTTGTAAGGCTGTAACCAATTCAATCTTATTTTTCTTTTTCCCATTTACCTTTTTTATGTATTTGTTGAGTTTTATGTAAAATATCTGTTCAGTTCTGGTCAATTTATCACGAAAATTTGAAATTCACCTATTTCATGGAATACTCCTTTCCCTGAAACATCTCAGTTTCAATCATTCTTAGCTGTAATTCAAGCTCTTTTGCCCTCTGGAATATTATATTCCAAGCCCTTCAATTCTTTCTTATTGATGCTGTTAAGTCCTCTGTAATCTTGATGATAACTCCATTTGAATTGTTTCCTTCTGATTGCCAATAATATTTTCTTCTTAATCTGACAATTCTGAAACTTGACTACAATATTCCTTAGTATTCTCATTTTAGGATCCCATTAGGTAATCAGTGCATTCTTTCAAAGACTTTTTCATTCTCTTCTTCTAGGATATCAGGCCAATTTTCTTGATGATTTCTTCAGTAACTGTACAGGTTCTTTTTATTCATAATGACTTTTAGTTATTCCAATAATTCTTAAATTATCTCTACTGGATTTCTTTTCCTAGGTCAGCTGTCTTCCCATTCAAATATTTTTCATCTTTTCTTCTATTTTTCAATTTCTTTTTATTTTACTTGATTGATTCTTGGCTTCTCAGAGTCATTAGAATCCACTTAAACAATTCTATTCTTCAAGTATTTTTTCTTCAGTTAGCTTTTGCATATCCTTTTTTATTTGACCTATTTTTAAAGCAGTTGCTTAATTTGTCTGTTTGTCCAATTGCATTTCTTTTTTATTATTTTTATCTTTTTATTGTTTTGGGTTTTTGTCATGCAAATGGGGTTAAAGTGGCTTGCCCAAGACCACACAGCTAGGGAATTATTAAGTGTCTGAGGCTGGATTTGAACTCAGGTACTCCTGACTCCAGGGCCAGTGCTCTATCCACTGCACCACCTAGCCACCCCACCAATTGTATTTCTTAAAGTCACTTTCTTTGTCCATTTGCTCAATTGTAATTTTGAAGTATTGTTTTCCTCAATTTTTTGTCCTTTTCCAGTCTTTTTCATCCATACATCTCATTTCTTTTCCCAAATCTTTTGCTTGAACTTTAAAATTATTTTTTTCAACTTTTAAAATTTATTTATTTCATCCATATGGATAAGCATTTTTAAGTTAGAAGATTTCCTCCCACCTTCCTTTCCCACCACCTTTTCCTCAGTGACAGTCAGGTTAGCATTATACATATATCTTTTGCATAAACATGCTTAGATATTAGTCATTTTTGGTATGATGAATTAGGATTAAGGGGAGGAGACATAAGAAATAATTTTATAAAGCATTTATCATATTCTGAAGGATTGGTTTTTCTTTTTTTTTGGTTATGTTTTGTTTTTCTTCCTCTGGAAGGGGATAATATTGCCCATAGCTGGTCTAAAAGAGTTTTCCTAGTTCTCTGAACTTCTGAGAGGAGCTGCTTAAGATTGTTCATATCACAGTGTTCTGTTCCCTTCACTCAACATCAGATCTTGCAAGTCATTACAAGTGTCTCTAAAGTCTGACCATTTATAGCTTCTTATAGAACAATAAAATTGTATAGAATTCATGTGCCATAACTTGTTTGGCCATTGCCAAACTGATGGACAGATTTTTAAAATTCTTAGAGAGGACTATTGGAAGTTGAGACAATATCACATTCCTCTCTGGGGCTTCACACAGAGAACTTTGTCAGTGTCTTCTTCTGTCAGTGTCTTCTATAAGAGCTTTCTGTGGTAATTGCTTTCTTTTGTTTCTTAATCATATTTAGCCTAGTTCAAGGTTTTTAAAGTTGAGTTCTATTCCTGGGCTACAGTGGACCATTGAGGAAATATTAAGGTTTGAGTGCACTAACTTTCCATATGCTGGGATCTCAGGAGTAAGGGATGCCCTATAATGTTGGGGTTGCCAGAGTCAGTCCTGTCATCTGTTGTAGTTCTGCTGTGTCTCACAATTTGCCTTTGAATTTGGATCTGGATTTCTCTCATTTGAATTGCAGTGCCACTGGCTTGCTGAGATGGGACCTAACAGTCTTCATTGTTGAGTTGAATTGTGCCTGAAAGTTTCCCATTGCCTTCCCCACCTAAGCCTGAGCTGTGTGTTCCTCATATACCTGAGTGGACAGGCTTTACCTGAAGTCCTCTGAAGATATCGTAATCTGGAAAATGGATTTTTTGAAGGTTTTTGGAAGGTTTTCTTGTTTCATTATCTGTTTACAGATTTGTTCTCTCTGAGCTAAAGTGGAGAGAACTCAAGGAAGCTCCTGGTTTCTCTCCACTACCTCAGCTTTGACCCAAAAGAGTAATAAATGTTTGCTCACTTATTCTTATTCATTTTTCCATTTGTTCAATGCTAATTTTATTTTTTTTTTGCCTTTTTAAAAAAATTTCTTTGAATTTTACAATTTTTCCCCTAATCTCTCTCTCCTCCCACCAGCCCCTCTCCCCCCCCTACAGAAGGCAGTCTGTAAGTCTTTACATTGTTTCCATGGTACACAATGATCTAAGTTAAATGTCATGAGAGAGAAATAATATCTAAGCAAAAAAATAAAATATAAGAGATAGCAAAATTACATAATAAGATACTGTTTTTATTAAAGATAATAATCTTTCTTCTTTGTTCAAATGCAACAATTCTTTTTCTAGACACAGATGGTATTTGCCATCACAGATACCCCAAAATTGTGCTTGACTTTGCAATGATGGAATGAGCAAATCCATTAAGGTGGATCATCAGCCCCATGTTGCTGTTAGTGTATACAGTGTTCTTCAGGTTCTGCTCATCTCATTCAGCATCAGTTCATGCAAGTCCTTCCAGGTTTCCCTGAATTTGCATCCCTCCTGGTTTCAAATAGCACAATAGTGTTTCATCACATACATATATCACAGTTTATTAATCCATTCCCAAATTGATGTACATTCACTCAGTTTTGAATTCTTTGACACCACAAACAGTGCATCAAGTAATTTTTCTAGCCTTTCTCATAATCTGTTCAGGTTAAAGACCCACTAGTGCTATTGCTGGATCAAAGAATAAGCACAATGTTTGTTGCCCTTTGGGCTTAATTCCAAATTCTCTCCAGAAAGGTTTGAAGAGTTCAAAGTTCCACCAACAATGAATTAGTGTCCCAGATTTCCCACACCCCTACCAACATTGATCACAGTCCTTTCTGGTCATATTAATCAGTCTGAGATGTGTGAGATGGTACCTCAGAGATGATTTAATTTGCATTTCTCTAAAAAGAAGTTATCTAGAGCAAATTTTCATATGACTATGGATCACTTTGATTTCCTCATCCGTAAATTTATTTGCATATACTTTCACCATTTGGCACTTGGAGTATCTTTTGTTTTTTTTTTAATTTGATTTAGTTCTCTGTATATTTTAGAAATGAGTCCTTTGTCAGAAGAACTAGTTGTAAAAATTGTTTCTCAACTTACTAAATTTCTTTTGATCCTGGTTACAGTGGTTTTGTCTGTGCAAAACCTTTTTAATTGAATGTAATTTAAATTATCTAGTTTGTTTTTAAATGGTTTAGGTAGCAACATTATATTGGTGTCATAATAAGAGTTAGGCAGAGTTCTGTCTTCACCTATTTATCCAAAGAGTCTATATAGAATTTGAACCAATTGTTCCTTAAAAGTTTGATAGAATTCACTTGTGAATCCATCTGGCACAGAAGATTGTTTCTTAGGGAGTTCAATAATGGATTGTTGAATTTCTTTTTCTGAGATAGGGTAATATAGTTATTTAATTCCCACTTCATTTAACTTGGGCAACTCAATTTTTTGGAAATATTCATCCATTTCACTTTGATTATCAAATTTATTGGCATATAGTTGCACAAAATAATTCCAAATTATTACATTAATTTCCTCCTTATTGGTGGTAAGTTCATCTTTTGCATTTATGAAAATAGAAATTTAGTTTTCTTTATTTTTTTAATCAACCAGAGGTTTATCAATTTTATTGGGGTTTTTTGTCATAAAGCCAACTCTTGGTTTTATTTATTAGTTCAATAGTTTTCTTGCTTTTGATTTTCTTAATTTCTCCTTTAATTTTTTTAGAATTTCTAATTTGTTATTTAATTGGAATTTTTGATTTGTTCTTTCTCTAGTTGCATTATTTATGTAAGCTTTTAAAGATATAATGTATACCTTGACAGCCTTGGTTGTATCCCATAAGTTTTGATATATTGTTTCATTATTGTCATTATTTAGGATTAAATAATTAATTCTTTCTATAATTTGTTGTTTGATTCACTCATTCATTAAAATGGGTTTATTTAGTTTCCAGTTAGCTTTGGGTCTATATCTCCCTTATCTAAATATGGTTTTATGATCTGAGAAAGATGTATTCACTGTTTCTGCCTTTCTGCAGTTGATTATTAGGTTTTTATGCCTTAGTACATGGGGCTTACACAATTTTTATGAAAGTGTCATGTACTGCAGAAAAGAAATATATATTATTTTCTCCCCATTCAATTTTCTCCATAGATCAATCATGCCTAGGTTTTCTAACAATCTTTTTACCTCCTTAACTACCTTCTTGTTTACGTTATGGTTAGATTTATCTATATCTGAGAGCAGGAGGTTGAGGTCTCCCACTAGTAGAGTTATGCTGTCTATGTCTTCTTCCTGTAACTTCTTCAAATTCTCCTCTAAGAATTCGGATGCTATATCATTGGGTGCATACATATTTAGCACTGAAATTTCTTTATTGTCTATGATACATTTTAGTAGGATATAGTTTCCTTCCTCATCTCTTTTATTTTTTTTTAAGGCAATGGGGTTGAGTGACTTGCACAAGGTTACACAGCTAGGCAACTATTGTCTGAGGCTGGATTTGAACTCAGGTACTCCTGACTCCAGGGCCAATGCTCTATCCACTGCTCCACCTAGATGCTGCATTTCCTCATCTCTTTTAACAATATCTATTTTTACTACAGCTTTGTCTAAGATAAGGATTGCTACCCCTGCTTTTTTGCAGTTCAGCAGAAGCAAAAGATATTTTGCTCCAATCTTTTACCTTTGCTCTATATGTATCTCTGTGCTTCAAATTAGTTTCTTCTAAGTGGCATATTGTAGTATTCTGGTTTTTAATCCACTCTGGTATTTGCTTTCATTTTAAGGGAGAGTTCCTCCTATTCATATTCAAATATATAGTTATTAACACTTTTTTGCCTTCCATGCTATCTTCCCTCTATTTGTATTTTCCCCCTTTTTTCACTTTATCCATATTTCCCAGTATTTTTTTTCTGAAAACCACCATCTCCAGTGTATTTTCCCTCTTATATCCAATGCCCTCCTCCCCTTTCTTTCCCTTTTCCTTTTGCCACTTCTTCCTTCTGTTAGTTCTCCTTTTCCTCCCCCCTCCCCCTTTTCCCTTTTAATACTTGAAGTATAAGATAACTTTCTTAATTCAGCTGAGTGTATGTGTGTTAACTTCAAGCCAAATCTGATGATGAATATTCAGGGGCAACTAGGTGGCACAATGGATAGAGCACTGGCCCTGGAGTCAGGAGCACCTGAGTTCAAATACAGCCTCAGACACTTAATAATTACCTAGCTGTGTGGCTTTGGGCAAGCCATTTAACCCCATTTGCTTTTCAAAAAAACCTAAAAAAAAAGATTCAGGCAGTAATCACCTCTTCCATTCTTCCCTTCTTCCTTTCTATTGCAATAGGTCCTTTGTGCCTCTTTATGTAATGAGAGTTGCCCCATTCAGTCTCCTCCATCCTCCTGTCTCTTTAATGTTTCCCTTTTTTTAAAGAGGTATTGTTTTTAAATCATTCTTTCTGAGTCACAGAAAAGTCATGAGTGTCCAACACTTCTGGCTAAATATATTCTCTCTAATAGAGTTAAATCCTAGAGTTATTAGAGTCTTTCTCCCAAGTAGGGATATAGCCAGTTTCACCATATTGGATAGCAGTTTTTTTTTTCCCTCTTCCTTTTTAAAAATCTTTTCTTGTGTCTCTTGAATATCCCATTTGAAGTCCAAATTTTCTATTATCCTCTGGTCTTTTCATCAGGAGTAGTTGGAAGACTCTTATTTCATTAAATGTAAATCTTTTCCAAAAGAAGAGAGTGCTTAGTTTTGCTGGATAGTGAATTCTTGGTGGCATTCCAAGCTCCCTTGCTTTTTTGGAATATCGCTTTCCAGGTCCTTTGATCCCTGAACATTTATGCAGCCATGCTCTGTGTAATCCTTATTGTGGATGCTTGGTATCTAAATTGTTTCTTTCTGGCTACTTGCAGGATTTTCTCTTTTATCTGATATTTCTGATATTTGGCCACAGTATTACTTGATATTTTCATTTTGAGATCCTTTTCCAGAGGGGATCAATGTATTCTTTCAATAACTATTTTTCCCTCTGGTTCCATGATGTCAGGACAATTTTCCTTTGCTAAATATTGTAATATTAAGTCCAAGTTTTTTCCCTCTTCAATATTTTAAGGAAGCCCAATGATTCTTAGATTGTCTCTCCTTGTTCTCGTCTTGAGGTCAGTTGTTTTGTTGATGAGGTATTTTACATTTTCTTCTATTTTGTTTTTTGATTTTTTGGTTTTCTTTGACACATTTTTGTAGTTTAATACAGTCATTAGTTTCCAAAGACTCCATTTTTATTAGATAAGAATTTTCTTCTTTTCCTTTTGCAATTCCTTTTCTAATTGGTCAATTCTATTTTTGAAAGAGCTTTCAATTTGACCTGTTAAAGTTTGGGGAGAATTAGTTTCTTTTTTGCATTTGTCCAATTGTATTTTCCAAGGATTTACTTTCTTGTGGCAAGGTGTTGATTTTTTCACCCAAATTTTTCCAATTGATTTTTTAAACTCCTTCCTGATTTCTTCAAGGCTGAAGATCAAATCATATTCTCCTCTCAATTTCTAGATCTCCCTGAGTTAGGACCTTTAATTTCCATCTAGTTTTCTATGGACCCCCCCTTCCACTGACTTTTCCTCATTTTCCTGAGATCTTATTTTGGGGGAGGGGCTGGTTCACATAGGTTTGGTGTTGAGATCCCTAGAGGCTTTACTCACTGTGTTTAATAACTCCAAGTGGGCTGGCCAGTAGGGGTGCTGGTTGCTTTCTCTGAAGTGTCTATGACCTTGATTTGAGGTCATTTCCCTTGGCCAGGAGGGTGTGGTGAGACTGCTGGATACTTTTATCCCTTAACAATGTGGGCTCTTCCCTGGGGCAAGGTAATTACTCTCCCTATTCACAGCTGAGGTAGCTCTGCTGCCCAAACCTGAACCTGGGCAGGTGGGGGGAGGGCTGTTACTATGTTTCTATTAGGAAGAGTACTCCCCTGAATGTATGGACCCCATGGCCAGAGATAAATGGATAGATGTCCAGTCACACTTTTCAACTCTCTGTGCTGGAACTCTGCCCCCAACCCTGTTGGAGCTCTGCATACCACCCTTCCCACAGACTTAGCCTCCATGGCTGTTCTTAGTTTGGTTCTCGAGCTTTACCCACAACCCCTGGTCTGACGCTCTACTCTCTGCCCCCAACTCTCCTATACTCTCCTAAGATATACCTTGTTGGTAGGTATTTTTCTCCTAGCTTCTTTTTGGGGCTTTGTTGATTGAATTTCTATTAAGCAGTCTGTTTCATATTAGCTTTGAGGGAGAGTTAGGAGATGTTACCACAATCCCATTTTGGCTAGAAGATATTATTATTATTATTTTTTCAATTAACCTTTTTTCTAATTGCTATAAAGAGTACTTCTAATACATAACTGAAGAATAGTGGTGACAATTGACATCCTTTCTTCACCCTAATCTTATTGGCAAGGCTTCCAGCTTGCTATTACAGATAAGAGTATCCTATTGTTTCTATATAATAACATTAATACTTTTCAGTTTGGATTTTAATTCTTTTATTCCTTTAGTTTATGTTCATCTTTTTTTTTACGTTTATGGTCTATTACTTTCCTTCATGTACTCTACAGTTTCCTTTTTTTGTCACATTATCAATTGTATTTTCCTACATGGCAGTGATTTGGGAGATTTTAAAAATATGCAAACAAAAGAGCTTATTTTGCCTTGACAAATGTTTATTAATAAACTTAGACCTTTTATCACTTGGGGAATGAATCTTTTTTCCTTCTTTCAAATTTGAACAAATTCCTTAGCAGTCTTTGAAATGAAATCACTATCAGGGAAATGCAAAAGATTTTACCTAGTTATTTCTCTTTTACACTTAACTTTAGTCACTTTGCTTGAACAAACACTTTAATCAAAATTTTTTTTGTTTTCTTTTAGTGATTCTTTCTATTACAAGTTTGGCCAGCAAATGGGAAATATGTGTATCTATTTTTTGGAAAAAATGGCTACAAAATATAGAAATCAACAGAAAAGAAATTTGAAGCTGACCAGTACCTTGTGTTTCATAAAAAAATAATCTTCAAAAGTATAACATGTACACATAAAAGATCACATCATAAATCAACAAGAGAAACATGAACAATACCTTTTGAATCTATAGAAGTCATGTGTAATATAATATAAAATCAAACTCTAATAAGCCTCTTTTTTTAAAGAAAATGCCATATAGTTTGTGATCTCTATTCTTGAAGTTTCTAAAAGAATACTTACCTTCCCTGACAAAAATCTCAAATACTTTGAATACATCAATTTCTATAAAAATAAATTTATATTTATGGTTACTTAAATTCTATTTTGAATGGTGGTCTCCAAATGGATTGAACTAGATTTTTTTATTTAGAGTGCGAAGATTAAACAATTATTTTTTTTTGGCATTGTATCTTAATAAACTAAGTATTTCAAGGTGGAGTTTTACATGACCATAGGTTGGAAAATAAAATTTAACCACAGGCAAATTATAACTTGTAATAAAAAATAACATTTCTTCCGACCCAAAATAAGCAAAAGTTATTTTGTTAACTCGTATAAACATCTGAAACAACTGAGGATTTTTCATTTCTTGATAGGAGTAAAAAGACCATAATTTCAAAATTTAAAGTCCTCCACTTCCCTCACATATAAAATTGAAAGTTGTAACTCTGCCTGGGGTTGTTCTTTATTCAATGTAATGATGCTTGAAAAAAAGTCAATTTAAAAATTGTAAGCTGCTGTTAATTATAGGTGTGGTTTGTTTGGGCTATTTTCTATCTGGTAAAGGATTCTCCTTTAGATAATTTGAAAATGTAACTCTCTAAGTCACATGTGACTTATAATCATGGCTTTGCATGTTCTGCTCAATTGTCACATGATGAATACTGAAAGTGATTATAGAATAAAAGAGTTGAAGTCAATAATCATCTTTAGGTTAAGATAATTTCCTACTCTGAATATTCTATATTCATCCTTGGCTATGAAATTAGCTGAATATGAAGACATTGGATAACATTTTTGGCAGCACTGACTGTGGATTTCAACTTCAATGTTTATTTAATTTCCGTATATAGATTTTTCTTAATTCAATGAATATGATTGTGAGAGGCAGAAATCCCATAAACAAGTGTCAAATGATTATTACTGAACTAATGAACAATTGCTATTAAACCACAGTGTTAACTTATGGAAAAGTTTTAATTTTTTTAAAATCTTTAATATGGTCTTAATCACATATATATTTTTAAACTATAAAGCATTCTCTTATTTAAGCCTTAATTCAAATGTTAAATATATTAAATATATTTGAATCAAAGACATTCTAAAAAGACATTATTATTCTAGATAAGTATATTTCAGCAAAAAAAATGTAAAAAAACTGAACACCCTGAGTTATCAACAGAAATTCAAGATACTAGATATAAAATTTAATTATCCCCTCTGAGATATTTGCCGACCATTTTTTGAGTACTGTGATATTTTCAATTACAGCCATATAATCTCTGAAAAAAATCTTTTCACATGCCAGTACTACAGTTCAGTTTGAAGGGAATATATATATATATATATATATATATATATGTGTGTGTGTGTGTGTGTGTGTGTGTGTGTGTGTGTGTATGTATAAACAAAATATATGTCTGCATGAGTGTGTACATACATAATATATACATAAATTTACAAAAACCTACTATATATATATGCATGTGATTTATTTATATGCACATGTGCCTTCATATTCTGAAGTTTCCATAATATTTAAGATTCTTGAGGTCAAGGTTTTTATTTTTTTTTCTAGGGCCTGGTTATTCAATATGTAGAGTATCTGGAATTTAGTTGATGCTTAATAAATGCATGTTTGAAATGTACTGAGTCAATATTTACACATCATATTTATTTGTGTAGATAGATTTATAGATATGGATCAATTTGCTTGAATTGATCAACACATACATATAGAGACTAGTTGAACACAATTGCTTATAAAAACATATGGCTTGTTTATATATATATATATATATATATATATATATATATATATATATATATATATTCAATAAAATTCTAGCAGCATTTATTAACCATCTAATAAATTCAAAGTATTCTGATATGTTCCGAAAATATGAAGTTCAACAAAATAAAAATACTGCCCATGGACTTCAAATTTCTTGAGAAAATATAGAAAGTAAAACCAGCATATTTTGTGACTAAAAGGAGCATCTGAAATGGATCCTGTTCCATCAGTTTATTTCAACAATATCTCCATGATCACAAAGTGCATATTTTCTAATTTTTTTTTTGTCAGAGAGACGATAAATGAAAGTTATCTTAAATTTAGATGTAATATAGAACTCAGACAAAATTCCACTCATTTTCTTATAGTTACAGAAACTGAGTTCCAGATATTTGGACTCACATAGGGTCACCAAACTATTTCAAAACTTAGAAGGAAGTACAATACAAAGTATATTTTCTAAGCACTTACCCTGTGTTGTGTATATGTGTTTAAGTACATTTTTCCAAGGTTAGTTATATATTTATATTTAAATGTGGATCCTGATAGATAATTTCTATTGACCATCAATCCAAATGCATATTGTATGCTGAATGACAATGATTTTTCATCTACTTTATAAAAAATTCTCCAAATTAAAGAAATATAGAACTTCATTAGAAATACTGTTTTTTTTCTTTTTTAAATTTTAGAAAGGTTTTATTTATTTTCAGTTTTACAATTTTTGCCCCAATCTTACTTCCCTCCTTACACTCCCCCCAAAAGGCAATTTGTTAGTCTTTACATCATTCCCATAGTATGCACTGATCCGAGTTGAATGTGATGAGAGAAAAATCATATCCTTAAAGAAGAAACATATATTATGGGATAGAGCAGAATTACATAATAAGACAATTTTTAAAATTAAAATAAAGGTACTTAGAAAGTCTTTGGTTTTTATTCAAACTCCACAATTCTTTCTCAGGATACAGATAGCATTTGCAAAAACAAACAAAAAAAAAAAAAAAACTGTGGTTCAGGAAGAAAATAAAACCATAGTCCAAAAAGACACAGATTAACTTATGCAGATCCATATGAGTATGATAAATAATTCTCACACTTGAAGTATGTTTTGTGCTTTTAACCATTATATAGTCCATGAAATACATAGTCTTATTAAAAGTAAAGTATCAAAGGGGAAAAAAATCAACAACACAAAAGTCAGACACTGTTGACCAGAATTCAAATGGATAATTAGTTGAACCTAGAATTGAAAAGATATAAGAGATAGGACAGGTTCCCTTTAGGAAGTTGCAAAATTCGTTTTTTTTTTTAATTTTAGAAAGGTTTTATTTACTTTGAGTTTTACAATTTTCCCCCAATCTCACTTCTCTACCCCCCCCAAAGAAGGCAGTTTGCTAGTCTTTACATCATTCCCATAGTATGGATTGATCTAAGTTGAATGTGATGAGAGAGAAATTATATCCTTATGGAAGACACATACATATAGTACAAGATATAGCAGAATTACATAATAAGACAACGTATTCAACTGGAGAATGACTTAACAAACTGTGGTATATATATGTGATGGAAAACTATTGTTCTATTAGAAACCAGGAGGGATGGGAATGTAAGGGAGCTTGGAAAGATTTGCATGAACTGATGCTGAGTGAGATGAGCAGAAACAGAAGAACATTATATACCCTAAAAGCACTATGGGAGTGATGATCAACCTTAATGGGCTAGCTCATACCAAGAGGGCAGCAAAGCAGGAACAATTTAGGGGTGTCTGTGATGGAGAATGCCATCTGTATCCTGAGAACTGTGGAGTTTCAACAAAGACCAAGGACTATTACATTTAATTTTTAAAAAATTCTTTTTAATAGAATTAAAAATCTGTCCCAAACCTTTATGTTTGAATCATCAGTTTTCTTGTATTAGTTTGACTTCAAATCATTGAACATCGTAGGTCACAATGTTAGCACTCAAGGAATCAAAGAACTGCACGTAGGAAACAAATTCCAATGCATTAACAAAAAAAAAATTACATAGACATGAATTAAAGTATTTGTTTTAAAAGCAATGTCAGCAAAATAAAAATAATAAAATATTGTCAATTGTCAGATAGCACAGAGAAAGAGGTAACTGTGACAACTGTTAGGCAGAATTAGTATCCTAAAATAAATCAGTATAACTTGAGGAAGGTCCTTAGCATATCAGAGTAGGAGATCATCTCTGGAGAGGACATGAACAAGAATCTCCCAGGGTGGGTAGAACTAAGTAGGTTGATTTTTGCTTTGTTGTAGGGAATGCCCAGATCAATAAGAGAACAGTTCCACTGATGATTTCAGTATTTGTCTATACAAAGCCAGAGTTCATAAATCTGTGAGATTCCCTGAGCTTCTGGGAAAAATATATAATGTAAATTCAAGTAAGAATATCAGTTTTCTAGTAAGGCTTTTTGAAAAATAAATGTAAAAGTAAGATAAAAATGAAAGAAAGGAGACTAACAACTATATAATATTTGGTATTTGATTTATATATTAGTGCTTTGATCTATATATGTAGCAACAGTACTTTGTACATCTGTCTAAATTGCTCAATTTGTATTATATTTATTATTACAGATTCTTTAGGTACTAATTTAATCATTTGATTGTTTCCTTTTCATAGGGAAAGTTCATGTTTTTAAAAATTCTTGGAATAATGATCATCTTTTCAATTTTATGCTAAATTCTTTTAGATATATTTCTCCCAGAGGCTGTCAGCAGGCTAAATTGGGATTTTGAAAAAGACAGAAATCCAAATGTCCTTGAAAGCCATTTTAAAACAAAATTATCTCCATGAGAATGAGTAATATACATAATTCAAATACCTAGCTACATATTCCTGTACAAGCACAGGGAATTCAGGTTGTTTAGAGACAGAAGCTCTATCAATATTAAAAACAAGATTTCTGAACTTAACAAAAAATTCCACAGCTTGATCTTTAGCAAGATATCCATTCATTTAAATCTAATTTCACTATTCTTCTGTTTTCCTTTTAAAGAGTTTTAAATTAAAGGATATAAATTAAAAACTCTTATTGAATGATGAATTCAAGGTACAAGTTATAAAATAATAATCTAAAGTTATAAAGTTTTCTCTTTTAAGGAGGACAAATAACTCAAAATTTAATTTAGGTAACCTTTTGATTGTAAGTAAGGAGTTCTTAACAAAGATTTAAAAAATAAATAATTATAAGGAATTATCACTTCCTAGACATTTCCTCTGTATATCTATATATCTATATCTATATCTATATCTATATATATATATATTTGTATTTATTTGAAGTAATATGAAAGATTTCTAAGATGATACCATTCTTAATTTTTTTTAATTTTTCTGCAAGGCAATGGGGTTAAATGGCTTGACCATGGCCACACAGCTAGGTAATTATTAAATGTCTGAGGCTGGATTTGAACTCAGGTACTCCTGATTTCAGGGCTGGTGCTCTATTCACTGTGCCACCTAGCCACCACCCACCATTCTTAATTTAACAAGATTTCATAAAATATAATTTTAGGGACCCATAAGTTGACATTACTTCTAACCCACTATCCAGGAAAACCCTTAACCAGAAATCATACTTTGGTATAATGATCAGTGCCCTTCAAGTCTGGTGCTAATCCATATTTAACCTGTTAGTGCATGGGAGGAAAAGAAATGACCAAAGAATATATTAAAATCTCAAAATTTATGGATTGCACTGAAAAAAATCCTCAGACTTAGAAACATACTATATATTATTGAAATAGGGGGAAAAACATTTTTGAGATAAAAGGTAACCTAGCTTCATGAGAACTCTGTTACAATGTTTCTCATCTGTCAACAAGAGTTGTTTATTTCTCTCTATCTACAGACAATTTGTTTGATGGATTGTGGAGGGGAATAAAACATCTTCAGGGTAAAATTTTTAAATAAAATCCGTAGCAGTTGTGTCTTTACATATGCAAAATCAATGTTAAATTTGAGATGTCAGGTGCTAAATATGATGATATTTGCACAAAATATATACCAAAATGAATTCTACCTGCCTTCAATTCAATAAGCCAGAATTTCAATGCTTATAATTCTTTTCAGGGTTAGTGTATAATTTTATCAGAATAGAAAACACACTTTACTCTAAATACTCCTCCACTACTTATCAATTCGTATTTTGACCCTCAGGAGATAGTTGCTGGAAGCTGATATAAGTTAAGTTATTCACCCTGTCAGATAACATAGTCAATTCCAGAAGTGGGGTTTCATCCCAGCTCTTTGTGAATCCAAGTCTGGCATTTTTATCACTCTATGATGCTTCCTGAATGTAATGGTGTTGAGTTTCATCCATTTGTTCTAAGTGTCACAGGATTCTGACTATAAAGTGACTTTCAGAGAGACATCTTCTTTGTACTATTCTCCACTCATCCTTTTCTAAATATTGGTAGTCTAAGTAAAATAATTCTTATATTCAGGCTGTTTTTGTTCATTATCTTGTAAGAGAATTTTCCAATCAATATATCCAAGGTTTAAGTACTTTCCTACCAGTGTTATTTGCACAAGTTGCAAAAAGAACAAATTCATGTGTGTCTGACTCTGACTGTATTTATAGTAATTTTTATGGCAGCTATTGGAGCAGTTTGCTATTTCTTCTCTCCTCTTACTCATTTGACTGTTGAGGAATTGAAGCAAGCAAAGACAAAAATGACTTGTCCAGAGTCTCACTGCCAATGAATTCATAAGGCCAGATTCAACTCATAAAGATGAGTTCTGATTCCAAGTCCAATACTCTATAATCTTCTAGCCTCATACATAGCTAATAACAAAAAAATCCATTTCTTCAAGAGAATAGCAAAAAAGGAATTCAGGGAAGTTATACAGAGAAGACTGCATATATCAGATAAAATTCTGTGCATGTGTTCTCCCCTTTGGGAGTGAAATAATTTAACTCAACAAGAGAGTGAAAGTGTCTGAGATATCACCCAAGGAAAACATACTAAAGACCTTTGATGCAATAGACTGTGATTAAAAATATTTTAGAAACAGTTGTTCTTCTATATGTTCATTTCTTAGTGTTTTTGTCTCCCTTTAATGGGCTTCTCTTTGAAGAGAAAATTGAACCATGTCTCTTTGTTCTAAAAGAATGAAATCAGAAGACAAGTATTGTTCTTTGCCATCAATTCTTTCTCACCATGACCCCTCAAAAGATTAATCACTGGATAATTAAGTCTCCAGTACTATGCAAATGTATTTTGAGAAAATATACATTTTCTATATATAGTTGATATGTCGATACCACAGTTCTAAAAATTGAACTGTGCTGAAATTTTTCATCTATTCAGATCTTTGTTAAGTGATATAAGAATCATAAATGAAATATGACAGATACTTAATGATCTATGGGGAAGGTGGGGCAAGGAAGAATAAAACACCCAGTAGGAAAATGAAAAAGCCTGGCACAGTTAATGTTAGACAATCTGAATCAATAAATAATGACTTAGACATGGAAGAAACCCTACAATAACCCAAATGGATGGAAGGTAATAGACCTAGATAATAGTTATTTCAACTTCTTCATGCAGTGTTGAAAGAAAACAGGCCAAAGGCAAAAAATGTTAATTTTCCACTAATGCTCAAAAGAGAACTAATTACACTAATAGACACCCGGGTACTCTGTATCATTATATAATAATTTTGTAATTGATAATCCTGACATTGCTTTGTACTACCTGTGTTGCCTTGGGGATGTTACTGTTTCTTCAGTTTCTTCAACTGTAAAAAATAAAAGTGGGGTATCTTGGAGCTTAATTCATGATAATATAGAAAAATAATTGATTTACATGAAAGACATAGGTAAAAGCAATTGTGGCCTATATCAACAGAGAAGACAATGGAGGAACACTTATTTAAAGAAGACCTTGAAGAATTATAAGAGACATGAAAGAAATCTGGGGATACCAGAAAGATACAAAGCATGGGGCAAACAGCAATATCTAAAACAGAAAAATAGCAAACATTTATAAAGCAGGTTTGCAAAAGTATTTGCAAATACTTTGTACAATCACATACTATCCTCACAATAGTGCTGGGAGGTGTAAACCATTATTATCTCCATTTACAGTTGAGAATACTGAGGTAGAGAGAGATGGTGACTTTTACAGTAGCAGATAACTAGTAGATTTCTAATGCTGAATTTGAAGTCAGGTCTTTCCATCTGCAGGTCTAGCATTCTATAGATAGAAGCATCTAACTACCAAGTTTGTGTTACCATAAATAGCATATCAGAAATTTTTGAACTAAAATACATTTTTGTTCTTTTCACATTTAGTACATCATCAATGAGTACTTCATCTCATCCTCTTTGCCAATATATACCTTTTTGTCACATAGACCATCTCTAGTCATCCTCATTCATTCTTGGCGACTGGACTCAGATAATGATTCTAGGGGAGAAAGTGAGCCTGATGACTTTATATAGCCCTCTAATTCACTTACACATCATGAATCACATCTCTGATGTCTAAGTTCTCTTTGAGAAGAAAGGACAATCACAACAGCATGCTCTAAAAGAGGTGAACCACACAACCTGCTGGATATTTTTCTAGTTATCTTCATGCATATAACACTCAAATAATTAGCCATTCTGGATGTCATCTATCATGCTATCCCAATGAATACCTCATCTCTTCTTTTGGTCATATAATTACTTAATGACAGCCTTTACTCCTGATCTTCAGATTTGCTGATTAGTTATAAGTAGCAGCTTTTCACTATTACCATTCCCCTTTCTATTACTTGTCTTTTGACACAAGTCTTTACTACTTCAGGCTCAATAGTTTTCATAATCTTGCTTCCATACAGAAATATCATAATTTCTACTGGAATTTATGACAAAAAGATCAGTGTTTGCTGTTATTGAAGCATGGAGTCAATAATAATCTTTTGCAGTTTTCCAAAAGTAATCCAACCTAATATCATCCTCATTTTAAACTCAAACTCATTGTCCACTTGTTCTAATTATTCCATTATATATTTCTATGGATAAGAGCTAAAGCATAAAGATAATGAAGATGTTGAAATTTGAATAACAGACAAACTTGTTGTCTTTACTTCATAGATTTGCAGGTCAAAATATTTAATTAATTATAATTCTCTTTTAGGAAGCTATACAATGACTTAAACATTGATGTAGTTAGCATAAAATAATCCACAAGTGATCACATCTGGAGAATCTTATCACTCTTGGGTAATTTTTTAACAATTTTTTAAAGCTTTGAGTTTCAAATTCAATCCCTTCTGCCTGAGATACTAAATAATCCCATATAGTTTATACATGTACAATCGTATAAAACATTTTCATATGAATCACTTTGTACAAGAAAAACAGAATAAAAAAGGAGAAAGGAAGGAATTAAAGAAGGAAGATGGGAGAAATAAAAAAAGAGAAAAATAATAAAGAAAGAAAGAAAAAAGATTATTCTTCAATCTGTATTCAGAGATTATCTTTTCTTTTTTCCAGAGGTGGATAGTTTGCCTCATCATGAGGCATTTGGAGTTGTCTTGGATTATTGCATTCTTGAGAAGCTAAATCATTCATAGTTCTTTATGATGTAATATTGTTGTTACTATGTACAATGTTCTCTTGGTTGTGTTATCTTCACTTTACATTAGTTCATGTTAAGTCTTTCCATATTTTTCTGGAATCATCCTGTTTGTCATTTTTGATAGTATGAAAATATTTCATCACAATCAATACCACTGCTTGTTAAACCATTCACCAATTGATGGACATTCTCTCAATTTTTAATTCTTAGCTACTGCAAAAAGAGCTGCTATAGATATTTTCCATAAATATGTCTTTCCATTTTTTTTTTGATGTCTTTGATATGTAGACCTAACATAAGTATTGTTGGATGAAATGATGTATAATTTTATAGTTCTTTCAGTATAGTTTCAAATAATGCTCCATAATAGTTACATAAATTCATAATTCCACCAATTATGTATTAATGTTCCAGTTTTCCTACGTCCCCTCCAATATTTATCATTTTCACTTTTTTCCATAATCCAATTTGATAGCTATGAGTTAGTACCTTAGAATTGCTTTAATTTGCCTTCCTCTAATCAATAATGACAGCACACACAGCACATTTTTTCATATG
This sequence comes from Macrotis lagotis, assembly GCF_037893015.1. NCBI lineage: Eukaryota > Metazoa > Chordata > Mammalia > Peramelemorphia > Peramelidae > Macrotis > Macrotis lagotis. The sequence continues at coordinate 140,229,769 of NC_133660.1, read as the reverse complement.
ACTATAAATAGCTTTGATTTCTTTTTCTGAAAACTGTTCATATCCTTGGAGCATTTAACAGTTGGGGACTGACTCAAATTTTTAAAAGTTTTCATTCTCTCTTATATATATATACATATATATATATACATACATATGTATATATATATATATATATATATATATTTGAGAAATGAAAACTTAATCAGAAATACTCTTGCAAAAATGTTTCCTCAATTTTCTACTTTACTTTGAATTGTGACTACATTGGATTTCTTTGTATCATCAGGTAATTAATCGCTCCTCAACCTGTTCTTTGCACTGCATCTTTTCCATCATAATAAAAATACGTTTGCAAATATGTATGACTTATCCAATGTTGCTTGTTAGATGAGCATTTAACAGGTTTATTATGTTGTTACATCCTACAAGGAAACTTGAATGGTGGTGATATATTGATGATATTGATGGTTGATACCTTGTTGGAAATGAGTCAATCTGTCTTATTTAGTTCTACTGAATCAGCTGCTTCTTAGCTTTTCTTTTTGTTTTTCATAATAACAAACAATCAGTCCAATAGAAAATGATACTATTTCATTTAGTCATTTGTAAGGTCTAATATTGATTATTGTTTAGAAAAAAATGCATTAATTCTGCTAATAAACTCATTAAAGATGCCTTCAATTAGTGAGTAGGGGGAACTAGAACAGTGATTAGAATGGAGGGACTAGTGTCAGGAAATCTGATCTCAGATTCTTACTATCAAAGTGACCCCCAACAAGTCACAAGTTCTGTTTCCCTATTTGTGTATGAGTTTTTAATCTGTAAAAATAAAAATAATATCAACTCTTTCTTTGCAAATCAAATGAGATAGTAACTGTGAAGCACTTGGTACAGTGCCTTAGCATTTAGTGTTGTATAAATAGTAGTTGTTATTATAATTTTATTAGATGACTCTCAAAGACTCTGTATAAATGAGTGAATATATGCTTTGTATGTATGACTATATATATATATATGTATATATATATATATAATTTTTTTCCTTCTTGTAGGGCATTTTGTAGGATATTTATTTTTCTCAATCACCTTTTTTTTCAGGAAATTCAAAAAGGTTAGGTATAGTTCTATACCTTTGGTAACCTTTCTCCTTTATATAGAAGGCAAATTGGTTTGTCAATGTCCTCACAATTGTTTTGATTTTAGCACGCATTTCATATATGTATATATATATATATATATATATATATATATATATATACTTGAATCAAAGCTATTGTTCTCTGTTTTTTCTGTTGTCTTTAATGACATATTGTCTGCCAGCATAAGTAATTCCGGAAGTGTGATGTTGGGATCCACTTGTAGTACCTTCATTGAAAGACAAAGCTCAATTGAAAGTCAGGTGGCTTAATGATTTTTTTCAAGTATGTTCCATTTTTGTGTTTCTAGTCTTATTTTAATTTTTCATCTTTTCATCTTTTAATCTCTTTGGAATTATTATACTCATTAGATTGGTCCTACCTTCCACTGATTTTCTCTGCTCTGAGATATTACACATAATCATTCATCTTTCTACTTGTTAAAATTTTTCTTCCATTTAAATTCTAATCTTATTTTGACTTTGGTCTCTCTTCACTTGGCAAACAGATAATATCTTTGCTAAGATGACTTCTGGGTTATTTGATTTTCCTTGTGATAACAAAAAATTTAAGTTGGTTTAAATAATTGGTAGATTTATTATACAAATTGATGATGTCATTTTATTTACCATTTTCTATTTTAAACCTTTACTATAACATAATTAATAATTCACAGTTAAAATTTCTTGATTATACATTATATATATTTTTCATATGACTATTCTTGCTTTAGCTTATAAATTCTGATTTTAACTTTGCTGAGTTGATAATCTAACTCCTCATTAATAAGCTATCTTACAGAAAGCTTCCAGAATCAAATGTCTTTTCTAGTCAGTTAAAATATAGTCAAAACCATTTTATTTTTGGTGCCATTTTTGTGATGCCATTTAATATTTGCCATTTATATCCAATTCCTATTTTTTGGAAGGAATAGTTCATGTTATAGAGATTTTTGTATAATTTATAATATTTCTTGTTTTCATTTCTTTGCACTCAATCATGCATTCACATATATCTACCTCAGCCTTCCTTCTCAATCATGCATTCACATATATTTCTCCCATCCTCACCTTTTTCCATATTTACATTGAAGTATTTGATTATGTGTTGATTTCATTTGGTAAATCATTAAGTTAGTTTTATCATTTTTTCCCTTAGTAACTGATTGTAAATTGCATTTTTGTCTTGGCTGCATTTTTGTAGATATTTGTCATTTATACTCTTTTCCCCATTTCCCTCTACTATGTCAAAACTAATAGAATTAATAGAGAATCATATAGAACTGAGAGTGTGGGGATAGTAAGAGGTAAGAAATCAGAAAAGAGTCTGACATAATAGAAAAGAAAATAGTTCCTATCATTCCATCTGTCCTTTCTTAATTTTTTAAAATATCTTCTCTCCTTAGGAAATCTTTATTCAACTGCAAGATGGGATAATTTTGTATTTTTTCTTGTTCTTGTTGCAGAGGATAAGATTCATATGCACCTTAACCCAAGTCAATACTATGATGTTAAACTTGTTAAACTATGACTATTTACTCAATTTCTGGGACAAAATGCAGAAGACAAGTTCTGGGACAAAAGAGTAATAATCTGTAGCAATGTATAAATGCTTTGATTTAAGTAAATGGTGTTAAAGTTGGCAAAAGAACAACAAGGTTATAAGTCTTCTCTCAAAAGTATTTATTACAGGTTACTATTTGCTAATAACCATGTGAGCCTGAGCAAATCAATTCACTTCATATCTGTAAAATGGATACTTTCCCCTGAAGTAATTACCTTAAAGATTTGTTTTCAGGCAAAAATGAAATAACAAATGTAAAACATGTTTAAAAGTTTTAATGTGTATGAAATTGTTTTACTTACAAATCTGTGAGGAAATTTGTACAAATATTAACATTTCCATTTTTCTAGTTCCTTTATTTAAAGAAATGCAGGAATTGAGATTCTAGGTGATTATTTGACTTAAGGAAGGTGGCACTGCATAAAGTAAAGTAAATGACTGAGCCAGGACTTGAAATCAGAGCCTCTCATTTCTCTTGTTTCTAAGACTGAATATCTTTAATGTGCTCAATAGAAAGCAAAGGATATAGAAGCGAAAATAGAATCATCAAAATCATTTTTTGAGGTAACTGCAATAACTCTCTTCTTCACATATAGTACCTGTTTTAAAGGCAATTGTTCATACAGTGAATTGAGCACTGGGTTTGAAGTCAGGAAGATGTGAGTTCAAATGTGGCCTCATACATTTACTAATTACATGATCCTGGACAGGTTAAATCCCTTAAAAATCTCTATTTGCCTCAGTTTCCTAAATTGTACAATGAGGATAATAATTACCTACCCACATGCTTGGTGTGAGCTTAAAATGAGTTAATAATTGTAAAAAATCTTATTATTTTGTCTGGAATTTAATAGGCACTATTTAAATACTTATTCCCTTTCCTATCTTTTCCTTCCCATTTCTCTACCCTTCCAATAACAGTCCCCACTGTTCTCTCTCCTGGACTCCAACTCTTCAAATTCCTAGTTTCCTTCAAAGTGTAATTTAATGTCCATAGTCTTCAGAACTCTTTTTTTGCCCTCCCTAGTTACCTTAATAACCAATAAGCACATATTGAAACCTAACTGTGTTCCAGGAAATGTATAAATTATTCAGAGCAGGGACTGCTTCCTTTTTGTTTTTACAAACTTAGTACAAGTATTGGACTAGGGAAATATTGTTAGACTTGAAGTCGGAGAACTTGTGTTCAAATTCCATCTCTGCCACTTACTTTCTGTGTGATATTGTGCAGATCAGATCCCTGGTCTGAGTCAAATATTCCTTCATCTGTCAAATATTCCTTCATCTGGTAAAAAAAAAAAATGTTGGGTGAACTAATTTCTAAAGTTCTTAATAGATCTGCATCTGTGACTCTAAAATCCTATAGTTATCATACACACAACCCTCTGAAAGGAAACTTCTTGGCTGTGTATTTCCCATAGATGGCATTCCATTTCACTCCATATTTTGCACAGGTGCCCCAATCCTATATTTGAAATGCATTCTACTTCTGTCTCTTAGAATTATTAGGTCCTTTCAAAACATAGGTCAAGTGATAACTCTTTAACTCCCTGGCTGTCAATGTTCTTGCCCTCTTGAAATTTTTTTAAATTTTCTTAATTTTTTGTATTTATGTATTTGTGTGCAAGTGGTTAATTTGTATATATATATATCAGTAGTAGTACTTATTTTTTCCCTTTCAATTTCCAGTGACTAGTTCAGTACCTTTCAGATGGTGAGCACAGAATATTTGACTGCTGAATTGAGTTCAACCTGTATTCATGTTAGGAAAATTATCAATTTGCATTTGTATTAGTCTAGAAAAGGCATACTTCAAATTTTCCATTTAAATTAGTATGACATTACAATCAAAATTAATATATTCTAGGTTGGGTTGTAATTCTGAATTACAATTTAATATCATCAAGGTTTAGAGAGATGTGTTAATAGAATTAAAATATACTTGGTCAGAAATTCCAATATGTTCAAAATTTACTGACTAATAAAAAGGAGACATTAAAAATATACAGTTAGTAAAAGTCATTAAAATGTATGTCATTAAAAATAGGAAGATTCTTTAGGAAAAAAATAAAATACTACTCTATAGTATTTCTAGATTATGAACATATAACTAGAAAGTCATAAATTTTGGAATGTTTTGAATATTTCTTTTGGTAACATCTTTTCAGTCAGTAAATAAAGAGAATTTCAAAAAGGAATTTCCAGAATTATATATATTTCTTTGGGAATAACATGGCAAGCTTCTTGATTGGACAATGATTATTTTTTTCACTTCATTTCATTTAACTTCAACTTGAAGCACAATCAGATCTCTAGTTTCCATTTGATTATTATTTACAGTATCAAGATTTCAATGACTTGTTGACCTGTGGAACCTGAGATGAGCAGTTTGTAGTCATCTGATTTGTTGGCAGAGAATGAATGTAGTGTTTTGCAAAAGGTTAGATCTATTTGGTTTTCAGTTTTTCTATGCCCAATGTGTAAATACAATGTTGGGATATGTAAAAGGTATTTGACTTAAATTGAATCATATTTTGTTACCTTGGAAACGTCTACTTTCTTCTCTGCTCTCTTGTTTGTTCATTGTTAAAAAATGATATGGTTGAGGGGTGAAGCTGGGGATGAAGAGTGAAATTTGAAGAGATGAGTCTAAGGTCTCTTTCAGTCCTAGATACTTGATCACCAAGTTCAACTTTGCTCACCTAAAAGAATTCTATTGAGCAAAACTAGTCAATAAGATCTGAGTCAGAGAAAATTTTTTTATTCATCCTATCAAAATTCCCTACCTTGTGTTGTTCAAGTATGTCGTTACGGGATCCTCATAATTTCTGGAGTTTTCAGGAAATTGGGGGATCTAATAAAATTTAGAGTCCATGCTTCCAAAGCCTTTGTATTTGAGGAAATGGACCCGATTATCATGCTTATATAGGTAGAAAGAAATTTCTCTGCCTTCAAGTTATAATAACCTCTCTACTGTACCAGCTAACAAAACTATAATAATTTCCTAATATTTGATTTAAATGCTCTATTCACTACTGCTTTTCTATCTATGATAGCTACAGGATCATTATGCTTGAATAAACCATTAATTAGCCAAAAAAGTCTTGATTGATATAAGGGGAATAGAAACTCATTTCTTCAAGCATAAAATTTCCTCTGGCAGAGTCCTCCCAGTATGAAAATATTTTCCCCTAAACCAGATAAGAATTTTGACTATAACTTTCTGCCTTATAGAGTTGCATAACGGACTAAGAAGTTAAGTCAATTGCTTATGTTCACATAATATATGTTAAAGACATATTGAATCTGATTCTTCCTACTTCCAAGGTTCCATTATGTCCCTCTGACTCATGACTATAAGAAAGACAAAAAGTCATGTTCTATGGTAGCTGATATTCTTATCAGAGAGGTCAATAACCTCAATTTAAAGAAACTTTATTAAATCCTCTAGTGGAAAAATAAATTAACACTTAAGTGTCTAAGTTCTAAGCACATTGTTGAGTACCGATGACAAAAATAAGAAAAAGAAAATCTGTCTCTTTCTTCAAAGAACTTATTGTCTAATGAAGGAAGACAATACAGAAAAGAGAATCTAAAAGAGGAATCACAAGAGGGTTCAGCATTGCGGTGGGATTGGGGGGTAATGCTAGTGAAGTTGAAATCAATTAGAAAAATTTGTTGGAAATAAAGAGATGATTGTAAATTATGAGCCTTCTTTGAAGGAAAATTTTTTTGCTTTCCAGTCTTCCAATCAAAGGGTAGAAGCCTCTATGAGCATTATGGAGACACTGAGTACTGAAACTGAAACAATGTCCAATATAATGAGATTTGAGATATTACTTTATTGTTGTGAAAGTATGATTACTATGGAACTGAAACAAAGCTCACTCTATAGTTTACAAATTACTTCCCAAGGTATTAGCTCTGTTATATATAATCATGTTCCTGTCAACATTCAGGAAGTCATATTGAAGAAACTTGTATGTCTGTCTTGAAACCCAGCAATCTTTTTTTCTATAGGAACATGCTATCTTCTACTTTGACATTTAATATATTCCTTATATGCTTTCACTTACAGCCACTGCCTTTTTTCATTACCTTACAGATTTAATAGTATTTCAATTCTTCCCTAAGCTCCTTTCAAGTTTAAACTGAATAGAAATTTAATTAGATTAATTAAGCAGATTAAAAGCATGGTGAAATTAAACACACTAAACAAAGAATTGGCAAAGCATAAAAACCACTAACTCCCTTCAGTTTTTTTTTTTTTTTTTTTTTTTTTTAGGTCAATGCTCAGTTTGTCCTTTCTCAGCATCCTGACTTGGGTAGAGAACTAACTCCCAGTAAAATTAGAAAATACAGTTGATTTACTATAAATTGTCTGGAGAGAGGTGGAAGTTTTATATGATTTTTATGGATGAAGAAGCAGCAAGATGCCTGTTGGATCTAGGATATGAAACTTGACTGGACATTGGTTCTGACCACAAATCCATTGGTCATTAAGGAGTTGTATTCCTATAGCAAAGAATAACTGAGACATTTGTAGAACATAAATGTGACTGTGTTGTTCTTACTTGAGAGAAGTTGTCCTCCCACCATGGTCTTATCTCATTTAATATTCTTAATACAATCTTTGAATTATTTTGGTTCCCCACCTTTCACTGAATTAGCCTCTGTGAACAAAAGGGTAGATTCAGATATTCAAAAGGGTAAAAAATGATATAGAGTGTCTTTATGATATGCAGAGTTGAAGACTGAGGCTCAAGATGTTTACATAACTTGCACAGGGTCATAGAATTGTCAGATTCTATATTTGAACCCAAGCCTTCTGATTCCAAAATCATTTTTCCAACATAACTTTCTAGGAGGCTCCACTTCCCTTTAATCAACTCTATATGAGAACATCCAAGAAATATAGGAAAAGTCATTAATTGATTTATTTTACTTTACTTTGTATTGCTTCATTTTTAACAGAAATGACAGGCTGCATTTTTTATATTTTATTTATTTATTCTTATTTTTTGTACAAATGATGGTTTTTTATACATTACAAAAATATTCTTATTTAAAAGTAAACATAATCCCCCTTCCCCCAACAAATATAGACCCACATGAGGGATAAAGTAAAGGAAAGAGAATAAAATTAATAATAATAATAATAATAATAATAATAATAATAATAAATATACAACCAGGTGGCACAGTGGATGAAGCGCCGGCCCAGGAGCCCAGAGCACCTGAGCCCAAATCCAGCTGCAGACACCCAACAGTCACCCAGCTGTGTGACCCCAAGCCAAGCTATCCCAACCCCATTACCTAGCAAAAATAAACAAAAAAACCAAAATAAAATAAAATAATAATAATAATAATAGTAGTAGTAGTAGTAGTAGTAGTGGGGTGGTCAGGGTGGTGCAGTGGAGAGAGCACCGGCCCTGGAGCCAGGAGGACCTGGGTCCAAATTTGGCCTCAGACACCCAGCAATCACCCACCTGTGCGGCCCCAGGCAAGCCACCCAGCCCCATTTGCCCTGTAAACCCCCCAAAAAATAATAATAATAATAAATGTGCTACAGTCTGTATTCCAACACTTCCAGCTTTGTCATGGGTAGATCACATTCTTTATGATAGGTCCATCACAAATGCTACTTCCATATTTTTCCACCATTGCCCTTGCTGATCACAACTCCCTCCATTTGTACTTCCCCACTACCATATACTATATTTTTTCTCTTTCCTTTCACTCTGTCCCTCTTCTTAAATGTGCTGTAAGGTAGCTGAGTGGCACAGCAGACAGATCCCTAGCCCTGGGGCCAAGAGACCCTGAGCCCACATCCCACCCCTGAGGCCCAGCATCCACTCAGACCTATGGCCCTGGACAGGCCATCTAATTCCAGCCCCTTGCAAGAAATAAAAAAAGAAAATATGTTATATCTGACAACTCTCCCCACCACGATCCATCCTCTCCTCCATCACTCACATCCCATCCTTCTCCCTGTCCGCCTACTCTCCTTCTTATGCCAGATGTCTATACCCCCATTGAGTATATATGCTGTTTCCTCTCCTAGCCACCTCTGATGAGAGTGAAGATTCCTTCATTCTCCCTTGCCTTCTCCCCTTCCATATCATTGCAACAGCTCATTGTAATAAAAAAATTCTTATTATATGAAATATCTTAGCCTACTCTACCTCTCCTTTTTCTTTGACAGGCTGCCTTTTTAACATAAGAAAGAACCTCTAATTTCATAAACAAAAAAATTATAAAGGGACATTTCATAAGTTCATTGACTTATGATCTAAGTGTCAAATAGTTAACCCTAATTCAAACCATATCATAATAATCATGGTATCATAAGATCGAAGTTCTATAGCTGGCAGTTAACTAGGAAGGTGTATCCACACCCACCTCCATCCACTTTTACAAATGAGAAAACAGTTACACAGAGCATACATTTCAGAAATGAGATTGAAATCCAGGTTCACTAACTTCAAAACCAGTGCTCTTTTCATTCTCCCCCTTAGCTGATATTGAAAAACACTTTAGAGAGCACGTTGCCTTTATTAACTTCTTTATTCCTCACCAACTCTATGATGCAGATATAAATTCCATTTTATGGATGTGGAAATAGAAGCTTCAAGAATTTAAGCAAATTTTCAGTGTCATATAGTTAGCAATTGTCAGAGGCCAAATTCTAACCTAATTCTTCTTTGTCCAAGATTATCAATCTATCCAAGGTTTGGTGATTGGCTTGTGTCAGATATATTTCAATAATTGCAGAAGGATATCAACTATAAATATTAATTTGATGTAATTATCCATGTACAAAACTAATATGGATAAATATACTTCCTTTAATAGACAAATAAAAGCCATATCTGCTTTGTGGATACAGAAGCCTAAGCTGATTTTTTTTTTATTGTACACAAGATGAATATTTCATGAGTTCATAGGTCCCAGTTCATTTTACTACATTGGCCATTTATGTTCATTCCAGCATTTATAGTGGAAATCAATTGAACTATAAAGAAAACAAACAGAATATTCAAAGTCATGTTGACAGTTTATATTTAAAGTGACCCTGCCATTAGGAACATTGACCTGCATTTGGCAGACATACTATTTTGAAATATGGCCATGGAAATCTGTCCCAGAATTGGTTGCATATAAAGTTAAGTTCCAGTAGGAAATGTGAGAGCTCTCTGCTGGACAAAACCTTGAAAGGTGACAAATTATTAATGATCAGAATCATAAGTTTCTCATTTAGCAAATTCCAAATTTTCCAACACACAAAATATAGACTGCAAATGCCGCATAATTTCCAAGGGAGAAAAAGGTTGAAATTGAAAGAATCAATATGATTATGAAATAATATGACTTTGCTCTACTTGTAGGGAAATTCCTAAAGACACACAATTAAGAAAGTTTCATACTTTTTGAACCATTCTCCATTGCTGGGTTTCTAAAAAACATAATCTCAGAATCCTTTGAAAAATAGTACACTTACCACATACTTAAAATTATTTATTGCAGCACTTTCTGTGGTAGCCAAGAATACAAAGAAGGCAAAATTTTATTGTTTGGATAATGGCTAAACAAATTGTGGTACACGATATTAACTGTGATATAAGAAATTATACATATGCTTAAATACAGAGAAATATAGAAAGATCTATAAGATATAATGAAGAATGAAGTAATAAGAAAAATATATAAAATATAGCAATGTAAATAGAAAATATACCAAAAATTTTAAAGTGAAAGTATAATATTAAAAATATCATGTAGAATTTGAATGAAGATATATAGGAGCAAATTCTCATCCCATCTCTTCACAGAAGCAGGCAATCTGCATATGTTATACATTGCATATGTTTTCAGTCTTCTTCAATGATTCAAAAAGCATTTCTCTCTAAATATACTATTTGTTATATGGGATGGATCTTTGGAAAAGATAATAACATGGGTATTTGGTATAATTATGATGATAAAAAAACAAGACATCAATAAAAATAATAAAAGAGAAACAATGAAAAAATTCTACATCATATTTGCAAACTTTAAAATACATATTCATTGATATAGGAACAATTCTCAAGGCTTTGTAAAGATAAATTAAAAACAAAATAAAAAACTGCATTTCCTGTGAATTAGAAAATAGAGTGAATGAAATACTCTACTCAATGCCTAATCTCAAAAAATCTTTGCAGATTTGTACAATCCTTAGTGATACTAAGGTAATGTTGTATGTTCTTACTCCATTTAAACTTATTTTTTTTTATTTTAGGAGCATATTTCAATATACAAATATCAACACATATCTCCTCTATGAAAATATATGAGTTCTTTCGTCAGTCTTGTGACCTTCTACATTAAACCTAACATTTTTACCTTTTCATTTTGTTTATTTTTGTTGTCTTTCTTTAAAATGTACATTCTCAAAATATCTCCCTTTTTTTTCACTTCTCCACTGCTCATTGAGAAGGAAACAGATATATCAATAAAACATGTAGAGTCATATGAAACACATTTCCACATTAGTCATTTTACAAAAAAAAATAAGCAAGAAACATATAGAAAGTGAAAAAATATGCTGTAAACCACTAAGAGTTCTTTAGAAGTCTCTCTGAAGTTCAATAATATTTTTCCTCATGTGTCCTTTGGGGTTATCTTAAATTATTGTACTGATCAGATTCATATTTGAATCATTATTGCAGTATTTCTGGTCCTGTGTGCAATGTACTCTTCATTTTGTCCACATCGATTTGCATCATTTCATATAATTTTCCGCAGGGTTTTCCTAAAATTATCCTGTTCATCATTTCTTATAGCATAGTAGAATTCCATCACAATCATATATCATTTCTTCTGTTATTCCCCAATTATTAGGCATCTTTGCAGTTTCTTTGTTACTATAAAAATAATTGCTCTAAATGTACAAATAGATCCATTTCTTTTTTTCTAATCTCTCTGGTATATAGAAATAGTAATGGTATTCTGTGTGAAACAGCATGCACAGTATTATAGTCTTTGGATATAGTTCCAAATTGTTCTCCCACCAGATCATAGCTCTGCCAATGGTGCATTACAAATTCTATATCTTTCCAGATCCTATCCAGTACTTATAATTTTCCTTTTCTATCTTGTTAGCCAATATGATAGGTTTAAGTTGCTCTTTCTGAGTTATTTTTATTTTAATTTCTATAAAAAGTAGTGATTTAGAAAATTAGTGACTTTGCTTTGATTTCTTCTGGGAAAAAAAATTCTAGATTTTTGAACATTTATCAATTGAAAAGTGATCCTTATTTTTTTAATTTGGGTGACTTTTTTTGAGATAAGATGCATTCATTAGAGAAACTTGTTGCAAATGGTTTCCCTGCCATACTTCAGCTTCCTATTCTTCTTCTAGTTTGGTTGCACTTCTTTGACTATGAAAAATAAAATCAAAACTTTTTTAATTTCGTGTGTTAAAAAAATTATCTCTTTTACTTCCCATGATTCTCTTCATCTCATATTTGGCAATTAATCCCTATCTTATCCATTGATCTGAATGCTAAATTTTTCCATGGTTTCCTAATTTGCTCATTTTTTTATGTCTAAATCATGTATCCATTATGACTTTTCATTGGCATTTGGTATGAGGTATTGATTTATTCTTAGTTTTTAACAAACTGATTTCCAGTTTCCCAGTAATTATTGTTGCAAAAAGTGAGTTCTTGCCCCCAAACTTGGATGTCTGAATTTATCAAGCACTAAATTACTAAATCCATTTGCTATATGTGCAATGTATATCAAATCTATTTCATTGATCCACAGCTCTATTTCTTAATCAGTGCCAGATTGTTTGATAATTACATTTTTAATATAGTCTGAAATCTAGTATTATTAGATCATATTCTTTTTATTTTTTATATTCATTTATTCCCTTGATGTCAGTGACTTTTATAACTTATTTTGGATGAATTTTGTGATTTTTTTGACTTTATATCACAATTCTATTGGTATTTTCATTGGCATGGACTACATAAATAAATTAGGTAATATTGTCATTCTTATTATATTGTAATTGCTTACCCATGAGCAATTAACATCTTCCAATTGTTTAGATCTGGTTTTATTTGTGTGAAAAAAGGTTTTGTAATTGTGTTTATATAATCCCTGACATTATTTTGACTGGTAGGCTCTCAAATGTTTATTAAGATATGCATTCCTTTTAAATGGAATTTCTCTTTCTCTTTTGCTGAATTTTTTGGAAATAAATAAAAATGCTGTTGGGTTTACTTTATAAATTCCTGGTGAAGGAAGTCCCCCTACCTATGCAGATATCAAGCCAAACTTCCTTATTAGATTAGAAGGTTTTATCTAAAGAACTCTTGAATTGGTATCAAAGGAGAATTCAAATGCTAAATGTTTTGGAAAGCCCATGTGAATTATGTCCTTCTAGATTTTCAGACTTCTTGCCTCTAAAATGAGGGAAATGAAAGGATATTAAGTAGAATAATTCTAAGGTATTAGAGAAATAAATCTAGCTTCCTTTGATTGATCCAATATTTTATATAGTTTTCTGAGACACATAGAAATTAAATGACTTCCTCATGTTCACACACTAATAAGTGTAAGAGGGAGGATTTGAACTAAATCTTTATGGATTTCAAGATCAGCAATCTGTCCAGTATACCATATTGCTTTTATGTCTATAAAATATAAGACAAATATAATTTTCACCTGTACCTTCACTAAATAAAAGTCATGGACAATGGAGAAAAAAATTGTACTTTGCTTAAAAGTTTCAGCAGATTAGAGTCATTATTCTATATACTTTGTCAAATTATATACAAAAATATATAAAAATTCCAAGTCAGCTAATATCATAAATGTCAATAAAATGTCACAAATTTTAACTTAAGAATTATATACAGGGGTGGCTAGGTGGCATTTTGGATAAAGCACCAGCTTTGGAGTCAGGAGTACCTGGGTTCAAATCCAGTCTCAGACACTTAACAATTACCTAGCTGTGTGGCCTCAGGCAAGCCACTTAACCCCATTTGCCTTGCAAAAAAAACCTAAAAAAAATTATATACATATTAAAAAATCAGTGCTTTATTATTATAGAAACACCAATGTTTACTAAATATTTTGTTCTGTCAATTAATTTTATCACAGTTTCATCTCCCCTTTTACATGTTAGTAAACTTTTCTGATTTAAAAATAATTAATAACCTCCTACCCCCCAAATTAGCAAGCAAATAAGATATAATTGCTTCCTCTATCCTTGGTCCTAGTATTTTTTATTCCATCTAAGATTTCTTAGAAATGTTTTCTTTCATAAATCCATAAAGTAACATTTACATAGGCCTTGAAAATATTATCTTTACATAAGAAAAATATGTAGTTGAACCTACACTCTTTTTCCAAATTCTCAACAAATAAAATGTGTCCTTATGCCTAACAGTATTGAATAACTTTTCTCAATATCCAAACAGATAGTATATTTTGTCATTTTAATTCTTCAGAATCTCTCCTTCTCTTCATTCACATAACAATGACTAGTTTATGCCCATATCAACTCTTACCTAAGTGCCCACAAGGGTTGTCCCCCTGATTTCTTTTTCCCTTTTCTGATCCACTTGACTCCTGAACTGATATTTCTAAACCAATAACCCGAATATACCATTTCCCTGATCAATAAATGCAAGTGTCCCTCTCTCTCAGTTTTAATATAAAAAAACAATAGCCTTTTTAAATTTTTATACTTTTTTTTACCTCTCTGTATTCTGACATGCTTTCTTTTTTGATATTTTTTTTTGCTCTAGGTTGTCAGGATACTTTCTTCTCTGAGTTTTCCTCCTAATTATGTGACTTCTCCTTCTGTGTTTCTTTTGTTTGATCCTCATACATATCATGTCCTCTAACCATAGGTGTTTCTCAGAATATTATCCTGGGCTCAAAGTATTGTCTCTCTCCTTTCATTATTTTGCTTCATTTGTTGATCTCTTCAGCTTCCTTGGACTGAATTACTTTCTCTATCCTAATGATCTACCTTTCTTGCTGACTTCTAATTTCACATCTCCAATTGTCTTTAGACATCAAAGAAAATTTTCCTAAGAAATCTTAAATTCCCTATGTCCATAAACAATCACATTAGCTTTCCCCACAAATACCATGTTCACCTTTCCTATTACTATGGAAAATAGTATCTTCTTCCCAGTCCTTTAGTCTCACAACATAGGAGCCAACCTAAATTCCTCACTCTCTCACGCATTGAATATCTCAGGTTGTTACCCAGATCTACAGAATTCACCTCTGCAACATCTCTTAGTTATGTCCCCCCTTCTTTTCTCTGATACTGCCACTATTCTATTATGGGTCCTCTGTACCTCATACCGTGATTATTGTAGAAACCCTCAGGTCAGTCTGCCTATCACAAATCTCTCTCCACTTTAATCCATCCTCCATTCTACCATTAAAATGAGTTACCTAAAATGTGGATCTGAGGTAATATTACCTCTATTGAATAAGTTCTAGTGGCTTCCTATTTGCTCCTAAGAGCAAATAAAAAATGTTCTGTTTTACATTCAAAGAACTCTATAGCCTAACTTTCCAGTTTTCTTATCCCTTACTCCTTGTACTCTTTGATTCAGTGCAACTGGCTTCTTGGCTGTTGTATGAACAAGACACTACAGCTCTGATATTCTCTGGCTATCCCCCTTTCCTGGGGTGCTTTTCCTCCTCCACTCTGACAATTAGCCTTTATGACTTTTTTGAATACTAAATAAAAATCCCATCTTCTACAGGAGGGTTTCTCTAACCCTTTTATTATCAGTGCCTCCCTTACAGTATCTTCTATTTATCCTATATATAGTTAGTTTGTTTATGCTGTATGCTTTCTCCTCCCATTATACTGTAAACTCCTGAAGCTAGAGAGTGTTGTCTCTTTTTTATATACCCAACATATGCCAAAATGTCTCCAACATGATATAAACTTAAAAATATTTATTAATTATAATGTAAACACTTCTATAAGGCATTTAAACTCTTCATAGCCTGACTTCAATGTACCTTTCTAGCCTTAGTAATCATTATACCCTTACTCCTACCCACACTGAAAATATTTATTTCTTTGAATAAAAAGAACTAAATATGGTAAAAGGAGAAAACAGATTTTCATCAAATACTAATTATTTGTTTCATGCAATTTAATTTAAAAAATGCATGCCTAGTCACCAATGTAGTATGTTTTTCATGATTAAATGTCAATACCAATAATAACATGAATAAATAAATGCAATACACATACACATATATATGCATATATAATCAGTTAACGAAGTAGAACTAGAAAAAAGTAATTAAGAAATGAATGCATAATACATGATATTTTCATAGTTATTTTAAAATGAAAATTGAAAGGAGCTGAGGGAGACTCAACAAATCCCAAGTCCTCTGGAACCAAACCAACTGAAACAAGTATCCTACCTTGTCCTCACTCTACCTGCAGGAGCAGAATTAGGACATTCCCAAAGGAAATATCTATTTAGAATTAACCAAGAAACATGACAGTTAGCATCTGCATTTATTGCTGAATGTCAGACTAGCATCTAGCATGCTGGCATTGACCATCTGTTAAAAGTGCTCACATGCATGGGAGTCTTGGTTTGAGAGAAGTTCATTGTTTTAAAAATACTTTTTGTTTGTTGATGTTTAAATTTAGAGATAAGGAGTATATTAATGTGTGTTTTAGGTATGACTTGTTTTTGTGCCTTCTCTATTTTTTAATATTACTAATTTATATGTTAGAAATTAGAAGATGGAAAATTAATTTACTCCTTGTTTAGTTTATGTTGTTATCTACTATTATCTATTTTATAACAAGAAATCAGAAAATAGTTCAATAGAATCAGTGATTCATAGATGGATAGATCATCTAGTCTAGCTTCTTCATTTTATAGACAAGGAAATTGAAGGTTTTAGTTGATTAATGATTAGCCTAAAGTTACATAGATAGTGGTAAAGTTGTGAATAGAACCTTACTCCTTTGCCTTTTGATTCATGTACATATATATTTTACCAATGCAGTAGTCATAATTGAATTTAAGGTGAATTGAGGTATAGAGTTCTGAGTATTTTTAATGTATTTGTACAGCATAAATCTACTGACAATTATTACTTAACTTATGGTTCATCAACACTGTTTGCCAATTTCATGACAGCATTCTCATGTGCATTCTAGATAATGGACAATACTCATGCTTTCCCATTCATCAAAAGAGTGAAACAGGGGTATGTGCTTTCTCCCATTCTTTTTTAATATGCTTTCAGGAATGTTATCAGACACTTTCAACTAGGATGAAATGGACATTTTCAAGGTCAGCTACTATAATATCTAAATCAATATTTGTATCTCCTGTACCTGTACCTATATCTATTTTTATATCTATTACTAGGAAGAAGCATTCTACTGGGGAAAAAATGAGAAGGGGTATTATCAAGCATAGAAAGATATTGGCCTTGATGAAAATCAGAGCCTTCACTTTAGAGATAATAAAGTAAGGGGGCAAATAACAGGAAACCATGTCAGAAAGTTTAAATTGTAGAATAAAGATGATAAGGTAGCTTACCGGGGTTTTATTTACAACGCCAGCTTCTTTATGCTAGTCCGTCCTCTTACTCACCAGTCCAACGCATGATGAGTCTTTGGGGTACCTCCGGCCCCCACTCTTTGATGGGGGAAGAACCAGACAGAGCGCCTGAGGTGGATAATGAGTCTTTATTCTTCTGTGATCACATCCCGCTCCCTCCCAACCTCTCAGCAGACACTTTTATCCCTTCTGTCCTCCCTCCCATGAACTCTTACCCAATGAGGGGCCGAGTTCTGTAACATTCCCTTATAAGGTGATTATGTTTCCCCCCGCTAAGCGACCGCCAAGCCTCTTCCCCCCGCCCCCAACATCTCCCCCTTTCTGTTTTACAAGGTTATCACTTGGTGTGACCTTAAGCGGTGCTGAGGTTAGCCTTAAGCGGTGTCATTTCTACTGGCCTCTGATAGCCGGGGGCGAGGAACCCTGTCTTAGGTCATCTCCTTCAACCCAGGACCTTGCCCGTCCTAGGCGCCCGACACCCTCAGGGCCTGTCTTAGGTGGCTGGGTTAGGAGAGGTTGCCCGTCTTGGGGTTTACCTCGTCTTACCCCTAGGTGTCACATGTCATGCATGGCGGCTAGCCAGACTTGGGGATCCTCCCCCGTCTCCATGGCCATGAAGGCTTTCTGAGTAAGAAACATGTAGCCCCTCTGTCGCCTAGCTAGGCGGCAGAAACAGACAACAAGTAGGGTGATTCCCAGAATCAGCGTCCTTGTTCACCCTCAAGGGGGTACCCTCCCGCCATCTGGCAATCCGTCCATGGTATGGGATCCTCGATGTCTTCCCCTGTGGCCACACATGAGGGGCCCCACCGAGGAATCGTGAAGTCCCGTTGAGTTTGATTCACCAGGGGTCGCCAACCCAGAAGGCCTCAGAGCTGGGTCCCCTTTTTTGTCCCTGCTGGGCTGACAGTCGTCTGCGGGAAAAGGCCGATGCAGGGGTCAGTCGGGGCAGTGCTATAGTTAAAATCGTTCTGCCCTGTGGAGTTGAAGTTCCAGGACCGATTTTCTTCCCCGATGTCGAAACATAGGGAGTTGTTCAGGTCCCAGCAGAAGGAGTTCTGGACCGGTGCTTCAGCGGGGTCCATATATGCAGAAGGGAGCCCCATTGATGTATTGGTCACTAGCAGCTGAGGGTAGATCGGGGAGTTCCGTGCTACCGGAAGGGGAGAGGGAATAACTCGGAGTATTCCCCATGTCGGATTTCCTTCAGATGGAGCACCTCCAAGGATCCCTACGACGATCAGAAGGCCTGAAAAAGGAAGAAATTCCTCTCACCCCGTAGGGTTGGGCATTAATCAAGGTCTCTTATCTTGTAAACAGGGAGCCATCTTTCTGGCTCTTCTATCTTATCCTCGGGATGAAATGACAGGTGGCCCTGTCTTCTGTTCTTTACCGTTACAGGGCCATGCCAACCTCCCTCTTCATCTCTCCACATGACTTTAGAGCCTGGTAGGGCCTTGGTGGGAGAGGGCAGGAGCATTGGTTCTTTCTTAGCATGTCCTTTTGGGGAGAAAAATCTCTGGGCGGCTGTAGTGCCGTCATCCCTGACTTGTAGGAAATTCATGGTAAATAGTACCTGAGACAGGTCTGAATGGGTCAGTGACCTGCCAACTCCCCCTTTCTGTTTAAAGAGCGTAGTTTTGAGTGTGCGATTTGCTCTTTCTACCAAAGCTTGGCCAGTGGGATTGTAAGGGATCCCGGTGGAATGGGAAATGGAAAATTCTTTGCAAAAGGAAGCAAAGGCTCTCGAGGTGTAGGCGGGCCCATTATCGGTTTTGATAGCCGAGGGGACGCCTAAGACAGCCATCTGGGCATATAGATGTGAGAGAACGTGTTTAACCGCTTCTCCTGGCTGTAGAGAGGTGAAAGTGAAGGAGGAGAAGGTGTCCACCGAGACATGGATGTACTTACGACCCAGGTGAGTAATGTCCATCTGCCAAAGAGCATTGGGGCCGTCCCCACATGGGTTAGACCCCTCCGTGGGGAGGGCTTGTCTAAAGGGAGCACAAGAAGTGCAGGAGCGCACAATTTGGCGAGCCTCCTTCCGGGGAATGCTGTATAGGCGCCGGAGCGACCTGGATGACAAGTGATACTTACCATGTGCCAGCTGGGCAGGTGTGGACAGGTTTAACAAGAGAGCCCTATCTGCCTCCACATTGCCCTGGAATATGGGGCCGGTGGAAGAAACGTGAGAGCGCACGTGAAGAACAAACAGGGGGTGGTTTCTATCACGGAGGGAGGATTGCAGCTGTATAAGGAGTGGGCTAATGGAAGAAGTCGAGGAAATGAAGGCATCTTCTAAACGAGGGATTAGCATGGCACAATACATACTGTCAGTAATAAGATTAAAAGGGGTGTCTCTGTAGAGACGGAAAGCCTGAAGTATAGCATATAGTTCATTCTTCTGAGTGGAGTCAAAGGGGGTATCAAAAATCCAGGTGGCGGGTCTAGCAGGGTCATGGACCACAGCACGGCCCAACCTGGTAGCGTCAGTGAAGACATTAGGGCCGGTCACTAGTTCTGGGGACACTAGAGGGCGCGGGCGGGAAAGGTGCAGTTCAGCGAACACTCTAACCACAGGAGGTGGCGTGAGTCTGGTCTGAGAGAGGGTAGTCAGGACAGTGGCCCAAGTGATAGATCTATCAACTAGCGAGTGGGTCACCTCCTCTGGGAGGGTA
Organism: Macrotis lagotis; assembly: GCF_037893015.1. Classification (NCBI taxonomy): domain Eukaryota; kingdom Metazoa; phylum Chordata; class Mammalia; order Peramelemorphia; family Peramelidae; genus Macrotis; species Macrotis lagotis. Next base: position 140,209,777 of record NC_133660.1, on the reverse strand, counting down.
AAGTTGAGGACAGGCAACTGGCCAAAGAGACGCCGGCATCGCTCTGAGGCCTGAAGGCAAAATAAGGCCAGGGCCTCCCACCGGTCCCGGATGATGCTCTTAGTGGTCCGGGGGTATAGCCATTCAAGGCATCCATGTCTCTGGAATAAACATCCCCAGCCAAGGGAACTGTCCCCCAGTGTGTGGAAGAGGACAGGCGACTCCGGGTCGTATTGAACCAAGAAGGAAGAGGTTCTGCGGAAAATTTCCGAGAGCGCCTGTCTTGCCTGGGGGGTCCAACTTCTAGGGGATGACAGATGGGAGTCGCCTTTAAGGACATCATATAGAGGTTGCATTAAGGAGGATGGGAGGGGCATAGCAGGACGCAGCCACTGTATGGCGCCAACAAGCCTCTGAAAATCATTAAGAGTAGTGTATCCCTCCACGTTGATCGGAGGAAGTGCCCTACTAATCTTTCCCGGAAAAATCCTATGCCCCAAGTAATCATAGGGGAAATCCATCTGTACCTTTTCTGGGGCTATGTGAAGCCCCTTCTTGCGGAGGACATGGGTGGTGCGTTGCAAGCAAGCCCGAGACCCCGTCACAGAAGGTGCTGCAATCAAGATATCATCCATGTAATGTATGAGCATGCAATTCGGGAATTCTTTTCTGATAGGATGTAGCAGAGTATCCATGTAAAGCTGGCACAGGGTGGAGCTATTGGCCATTCCCTGCGGTAGGACGGTGAACTGATAACGTTTACTGGGGGCTTGGAAATTGATCGCGGGGAGGGAAAAGGCAAATTTTTCTTTGTCCTCCGGGTGGAGGGGAATGCTATAGAAGCAGTCTTTAACATCAATCACTATAATAGTCCACCCTTGCGGGACTGCAGTGGGCATAGGGAGAACAGGTTGGAGGGTCCCCATGGGTACCATGTTGGCATTTACTGCCCAAAGATCAATCAACATTCTCCAACTCCCCCCTTTCTTTTTTATGACAAAGACGGGGGAGTTATACGGGCTAAGGGACGGTTCCACTTTGTTCTCGCGCAGGAGGGTCATTACTATGTCTGTGAGGGCGATGAGCTTTTCTTTTGTCAGGGGCCACTGCTCAACCCAAATAGGTTTCTTATTAATCCATGTTATTCTGGGGGAAAAGCTCATCTCTAGAGTGGCCCCAGTTAATTTCCCCGCAGGCTATCAGGGGTGGCAAGTGTCAGGTTAAGCTGGCTCAAGATGTCTCTACCCCATAATGCATAAGGGAGGTCGGGTAGGCACAGTGGGGTGAAGAGTCCAGATTCTTCCAAAGCTGACCACCGTAAGGCGTGTGCTGCTTTCATGGCAGATCTATTGCCCCCCACCCCCGTCACTGCTTGAGGGCTCTGTAGGAGTGGCCACTCGGGCCTCCACTGTCCCCTATTTATGACAGAGCAATCGGCTCCAGTGTCAATTATCCCTTCGAGCTTCTGATTTTCCACCGTGACGGTTAACAGTGGTCGCCCAGAGCTGACCGGGTGGACCCAGTTCACATGAGCGGGAGGGGTCCGCAAGGGCAGCGCCTTTCCCACCTCTTGGCCCTGTTTTACCAAGGTGGGAAAGGGGTGGGGGTTTGTGACCCTTATGGATGTGGGACTGCCGGGACCAAAAATGACCTGGGTATGGGTGACTAAGTCCACACATCTCTCAGCCCCTGTGATGAGCGCTGGGAAAGTAGTTAGCTCGATGGGAATCATCGAGGTTTCCCAAGGCCCGATCTCTCTCTGCTGTGTCCCTTCTCTATAGTCAACCCTCACGGGGATAGTCACAGTGATGGGGCCGCTGTCTTCGAGCACGGGGGCCCGTGGCTGGGCCCCTCCCTTTCCCTTTTCCCGACTTCCCTTTGGATCAGCAGAACCTGGCTATGTGACCTGGCTTTCCACAGGAATAACAGGTCGGAACTGAAGTGGAGGGGGGCCGCTGCCTGCACTGTGCTTTGAGGTGCCCTGGCTTTCCGCACCCAAAACAGGTGGGTATCACCTGCATACCGCGAAGGGCGGTCAGGAGGCTATCCTCCCGGTTCTCCATGGCAGTCACTAAGGCTTGAATTGAATCCTCGCTGGGCATGTCCAGCAATTTGTCAACAATTTCTTCTAATGAAGCGTCGGGGGGAAGGCTGCTAATGGCTGCGATCCCTTTGGGGCGAAGTCCCTCTTTAATCAATTGTCTCATAAGTAGATCAGATCCCGGGGTGTCTCCCATTATACGAGTCACTGTCTCTTTAACCTCATTCACAAATGAGAGGGGTGTCTGATCTGCTCTCTGCTTCAGCCCAACCAACTTCTGTGTGGCTCTCCCCCCTTTCATGGCTCCAATCTTATCCCAAGCTGCCACATGTGTTTCTTTAACAGTCTCTAGCTCAAACTGGCCATACCGGGCCTGAACAGCAGGGTCAGTATAGGCTCCAGTTCCACACAGGAGGTCAATGGCTAAATCCAGGGGAGTATAACCCCGGGATTTTGCCAGCTTAGAGGCCTCTCTGCGGGCCTGAGCCTTAAAAGCTAAATATGAGGAGGCATCCAGGCACGCGGCTGCAATTTCGTCAAAGTCAGCAGGGGTCCAAGGGTGCGTAGCGAAGAGGTTTTGCATCAGTCTTTTTACATAAGGGGAGCTTGGGCCGTATTTAGTCACGGCCTCCTTAAGTTCCTTAAGCATCTTAAAAGGGACAGGGTGGTAGTCTCGGGCTCCGGTAAGGGGGTCCGTAAATACCGGGTAGAGGCCCCAGTCATCCCAGTCCACCTCCTCCCCTTTCTCTATTGCTATGGAGGCACTGGTGGCAAGTAGGCCGGATGGGCGGAGCCCTTGAGGGGATCTCTGAAGGGTGGACAAGGAACACGGGGGATTTTTTGCCTCTGTTTCCTGGCTGGGCCGCCAAGTCTGGGGCGCGGCAGCTGTCCGATCAGCGCGGACTCCTCCCTCCTCGTCAGCAGCCTCCCGGTCCCACCTACTCACGCTCCTCTTCCTGCCACCCCTGAGGACTGTTTGCACCCCTCCCTTCCCGCGCTCGGAAACTTCCGGCCCTGAATCTCTAAGTGTGCCACATTCATCGCCCTCCCCCTTTCCTTTCTGTCTCGGTAAGGAGGGGCATGCGGCATTTTCTTCTCCCTGGGGGCCCCTTGTTCCCCCATTGTTTCTTCTAAGTTCCTCCCACGGATACAGGGGAGGGGGTGGCCTTCCCTCTTCCTCTGAGCTCTCTGAATCCGATCCCGCCAACGAGCTACCCACCTGAGTGCTGATTGGTCGTGCCAAAGTCACCTTCTGGGGATGCAGGGCTGCATCCACTATCTTATAGACTGTAAAATCCTCAGGGGTCAGTTTTCCCGGGCAGGTGTCATCATAGGAGGCCATCTGCTGCCCTACCACCTTCCATTTACCTGGTTGGATCCCACTATGTTGCACCCAAGGGCAGATGTTCCAGATATTCTCAACAAAAGCACGGCACGTCTTGATAGGTAATTTACAGCCATGCTTAGCGCAGAGTTTATAAAGCTGCGCTGCAACGACCCCTTTCTCCTCCGGCTGAAAGGCGGGAATACTATTCCGGCCCCCCATGCTGTCTACTAGCCGAGGCTGCAATCCTAACAGGTGGCAGAACTGGAAAATTCCCGTTCGGCAAAAGAGAAGGAGGCAGCAGGGCACAATCAGACAGGCCAGCACGGCAAGGAGCGTGATTAGAGCAGAAGGAGAAAGGGAAGAGAAAGGAAGCATAGTCAACACAGTAGGGATATGTCCTTCAGGCAATATCTGAGAGTAAACGCCCTCTCCTTCCTCCCGGTCGGAAACGACCGAGGCTGTCTGGAGAATCCGACCAGCGGATTCAGAAGTTCCCTAGCAAAATCAGGTCCCTGTTCCGGGCGCCACTTACCGGGGTTTTATTTACAACGCCGGCTTCTTTATGCTAGTCCATCCTCTTACTCACCAGTCCAACGCATGATGAGTCTTCGTGGTACCTCCGGCCCCCACTCTTTGATGGGGGAAGAACCAGACAGAGCGCCTGAGGTGGATAATGAGTCTTTATTCTTCTGTGATCACATCCCGCTCTCCCAACCTCTCAGCAGACACTTTTATCCCCTCTGTCCTCCCTCCCATGAACTCTTACTCAATGAGGGGCCGAGTTCTGTAACATTCCCTTATAAGGTGATTATGTTTCCCCCGCTAAGCGACTGCCAAGCCTCTTCCCCCCGCCCCCAACATAGCTTATAACAAATGACATTTATTGCTTTTATTTTAGGAAAATAGATTAAATCTGAGAGAGTTAGAAGAACAAAACTGATTGAGGAGTGGACTTTTCTAACAACCTTTGTGGGGAATGAGATAGAATGACTTGCTATATGTCATTCAGGTTTGTCTGACTCTGGGGTTTCCTTTTTCTCAGAATTCTCCATTCTGACCTGTCCATATTAGGTAATCCTACATGGTGTAGCTCATAGTTTCATTGAGCTATGTAAGTTTCTCTGCCCTTACATGAAAGCAGTCCAGATGGGGGGAGTCACTTTTCCTTGTTTATTATTTCAGTATTGTCCAACTCTTCAAGTCTCCAGTTGATGTTTTCTTGACAAAGATACCAGAGCAGTTTACCTACTCATTATTTTTAGGTGAAAAAAGCTGAGTTAAATATGTTAAACAACTTGCCCAGCATCACACTCCTAGTATAATGTCTGAGGCCAGATTTGAACTCTTCTGCTTGATTACAGGCTCACTGCTCTATCTTCTATGCCATAAGAGTTACTTAGGAGGAATAGGTAAAAGACTAGTTTTCTAGCATGGAAGGCTCAGATGAGATTAGATAAGAAGCTTGTTGTGGATCCAATCAATACCTAGCCTGAAAAGAATGGGTGTGTATTAAAGTTTTGGAGAGACATTAGAGAGTACAAGACTGTGGGACACTGAAAAGGTTAATGATATAGCCTCTATTAGAAAAGGGAAAAAGTACAATCAGAATAGTAGAGACAGACTCCCAGTCAAGATGGCAGAAAGAAGACAGGTACTGTGCTAGTCTCCTCATCTTCCCATATATATATATTATATAATATATTAATATGCATATATATATATATATATATATATATATATATATATATATATATATATATATATGTATATATACACATATGAAACAAACCTCTTAAGAGAAATCTGATCTACAAAACCCAGAAAGAGAAACTAGAAGATTTACCTCAAGGTGTGTCCTCTGGGATTGTGAGTGAACCAGGTAGAGAGGGCAGACTCTACCATGATCACAGGACAGTGTTGAAGCCTGAGAGCTCCATTAACCTGATCAGAGGGGCAGACTAGAGACTAGAAGCCTCAAAGTGGGGCAAGTCTGAGTGGCCACAGAGTCATGGGCCAACTAGGGAGGAGGGGCATTGGTTGTGGCACTGGCAGTCTCGAGTTTTCCTTCAGAGATGAAGGGTGAGTTCCAATAAAGGAGAGCTGCAGCCATACCTTAGTTTCAGCTGAAGCCTCTTCACAGAGCAAACTTAATTGCAGCCCACTTTTGCCCCAGGCTAAGAGCAGCAGACCTCCTTCAGCAGTGAATAGGAGAACAATTACCTTGCCCTAGAGCAAAACCCACCATTAGACAAAGATAAAAGTACTAGACAGCTTCATCCACCCCTTCCAGGCTAAGGGAGAGGGCCTCAAATTAAGGTCACAGACACTCCAGACAAAGCAATCAACACAGCCTACTGGCCAGCCCACTTGGACTTACTAAAACCCAGTGTGTAAAGTCTCTAGTGATCTCAACACCAAACCTCTGTGATCCAGCCCCTCCCAACATAAGGTCTTAGGAAAATGAAGAAAGGTCAGAGAAAAGAAGGGACCATCGAAAAATTCCTAGAGGGAAGAGACCCTAACTGAGAGAGCTAGAACCTCTGAGGAGAATATGATCTGGTCTCCAGTACAGAATGATTCCTTACAGAAATCAGAAAGGAGTTTAAAAACCAACTGGCGTTGGGCAGTTAGGTGGCACAGTGGGTAAAGCACCGACCCTAGAATCAGAAGTACCTCAGTTCAAATCCAGCCTCACAGACATAACAATTACCTAGCTGTGTGGCTTTGGGCAAGCCACTTAACCCCATTGCCTTGCAAAAACCTAAAGAAAATATCAATTGGATAATTTGGGACAGGCAATTAACACCTTGCAACAAGAAAACAAATCATTGGAAAAAAAAAATTGGACAAATGCAAAAAGAAAATAATTCCTTAAAAATGTCAACTGGTCAGAGGGAAAACTCTTTCAAAAATAGAAGTGACCCAGGAGCTGCAAAATGTAAATGAAGAAAATTCTTCCCTAAAAAAATAAAAGAATTGAATCTGTGGAAACTACTGACTTCATGAGACAGCAAGAGTCTGTTAAACAAAACTAAAAATTAAAAAAAAAAATAGAAGAAAATGAAAAATACCTCAGCAAAAGCACTGACTTCGAGAACTGATCAAGAAGGGAAAACCTGAGAATTATAGGTCTCCCTGAAAATAATGAAAGGAGAATAAAACCTGGATATAATATTACAGGATTTAGTGATGAAAAACTGCCCTGATATCATGGAATCTGATGAACAAATCATTACTGAAAGAATACATCAGTCCCCCCAAGAAAGAGACCCTAAAATGAAAACACCAAGGAATATTGTGGCCAAATTCAGAACTATCAGATAAAAGAGAAAATCCTGCATGTAGCCAGAAAGAAACAATTTAGATACCAAGGAGCCACAGTAAGTATTACCCAGGACCTGGCTGCATCAACATTAGTGGATTGAAAGACCTGGAATGAGGTATTCTGAAGAGCAAGGGAGCTTGGAATGCAATCAAGAATCAATTACCCAGCAAAGCTGAACCCTTTCTTCCAGGAGCAAAGATGGGTATTTAAAGAAAGGGAAGACTTCCAACATTTCCTGATAAAAAGACCACAGTTTAATAGAAAATTTGGACATCAAACACAAGGCTCAAGAGACACATGAAAAGGTTTACAAAAAAGGGGCAAAGGGCAAAAAAACTGCTATCCAATAAGATGAAACTGACTATATACCCTCCTGGAAGAAAAATTCTCATGATTCTTAAGATTTGTAACTCTATTAGAGAGAATATAATTAGCCAGAAGTGATGGACAATCATGATGTTTCTGTGGCTCAGCTATAATGATTTAAAAACAATACCTCCTTTAAAGAGGAACAGTAAGGAAATGGGAGGATGGAGTAGATTGAATGAAGTAAATCTCATTCCATTAAGAGGTATGAAAGACATATTGTGATAGAGGGGAAGAAGTGAGGAACTGAGAACCACCTGAATCTTCCTCTCATCTGACGTGGCTTAAAGTTAACTTACAGAAACACTCAGTAAAGTTAAGAAACTTATGTTACTTTCAAGTATTAAGAGGGGAAAAGGGAAGGGAGGGGTTGCCAAAAGGCAACAAAAATGTGCATAAATTTTGATCTTGCAATACCACTACTGGGTCTATACCCTGAAGAAATTACGAAAAAGGGCAAATCCATCACTTGTACAAAAGATATTCATAGTGGCCCTGTTTTTGGTGGCAAAGAATTGGAAATTAAGTAAATGTTCTTCATTTGGAGAATGACTTAACAAATTGTGGTATATGTGAGTCATGGAACACTACTGTTCTATTAGAAACTGGGTGGAATGGGGATTCAGGGAAGCCTGGAAGGATTTGCATGAACTTATGCTGAAAGAGATGAGCAGAACCAGAAAAACATTGTATACCCTAACAGCAACATAGGGGTGATGATCAACCTTGATGCAACCATCAGGGACAATTTTGGGCTATCTGTGATGGAGAATACTATCTGTATCCAGAGAAAGAATCAAGAAGTTTGAAAAAAGACCAAAGACTATTACCTTTAATTTAAGGGGGGGGGATCCATTATCTTACCATGTAATTTTGCTATCTCTTATACTTTATTTTTCTTCCTTAAAGATATGATTTCTCTCACATCACATTCAACTTAGATCAATGTATACTATGGAAACACTGTGAAGACTAACAAACTGCTTTCTGTGTGGGGGAGGGAAGGAAGATTAGGGGAAAATTTTTAAAACTCCAAATAAACAAAATTTAAAAAAATAGTAGAGAATTCTGAGTCATTATGAAGTAAAACATAGACTGATAGGAAGGGACATATAAGGAAAAATGAATTGATAGGCAATAGATCATTTCAGAACTTTTGAACATGAAAGAGGAATATTTCTGGCTAATAGTGAGATGAAGATTGTGACTCTATTTAGCTGAGGTAGAAAGAAGGGTTCCCAGAAGTTGAAAATATTGAGAAACTGGGTGCCAAGGACTATGCTGGTGGTGAAAAAAAAAGGAATAAGCATCAATAAAAACTGAAAAAAGAGCATTTTGAGAAAGCCACTGAGAGATTACAACAAATTTAATGCAATCTATAGGAAATTGAGTGTTTTTATACTTCCAGAAGTGACTCATTACTTCATTACCTCAGGTAATGAGTTTATTGGTTTAGGTACTTCAACACATTTATGACTTGGTAGATAATCTTTGTGAGTTCTGATAATCATTTTGTAAATAAATATCCTTAATCTCAACCTAACTAATAGACAGTAAGACTTTAAACATCACTAATATCATTGTGCTTAATCTTGAATTTCTAACTTTGTTGGACTACCACATCTCAATCTATTATACTTTTGCATTTTGCCAATTTATTGTCTTGTTATAGCTATTGTGAACTCTAGGTTCATTTTCAGAACAAATTAATTAGATTAAAAATATCTTTCTGAAGCAGAGCCAAGATGGCAACAGGAGAATATCCTCTCTTAGGTTCTTTCTCTTTCTAATATTTGAAAACTTATAAAATAAGGACTCTAACTAAATTTTTGAGAGACAAAATCCATAGAGGGATCCAGTAAGGCAATTCTCCAGCCCAAGGTAACCAGGAAATAGCAGGAAGGCTCTGCTCCATGGGGTTAGAGAGGTGGCCCACCAGATTGCAGGAACTACAGGCTCTGGGAGGCAGCCCCAGAACATCTGAGCGCCTTGACTCATAGGAGTGGGGCCAGTTTCCTGATCTACATCCCAGAGAGCACTGGGAACAACTTGGAAGATGGGGGGTGAGGGCCTCTGCCAGAACAAGCACGTGAAGCCCAGCCCTCAGGATACTCAGTGAGCAGGGTGGCCACAGAAACCCAGATCCAGGAACTGGAAACTGGCGGAGCCAGTAAGCAGGAGGCCCCAGGCAGCCTAGGTAGGAGAGTGGAAAGAGACTTCCAGGTCTGTCCTCTGTACCTGGAACAGGACTCTGGGACTCTGATCACATTCAAATCCTGATCACTGCCTAGGTCCCCCATAGAACAGCAGCCCCCCCCCCCACCTCAGCCCTGTGGCAGAGGGGTGTACCTGCAGTCATTCACAGAGCAGGAGGGAAGACAGTTTCACACACAGAGATCCTTGTGGGGGGGGTGTTCCAATAATACTCAAAAGCTCAGGAAGCACCCCAAAACCAGGACCAGGCTGAGGAAATGAGTAAACAGAGAAAAAAGAGGAACACAATTGAGAAATACATTGTCTATGATCCCAAGAAGGATCAAAATACTCAATATGAAGATGAGGAAGCCCAATCTTCTGCATCTAAAGATTTCAAGAAAGATGGAAATTGGGCTCAGGCCATGACAGAACTCAAAAAAGATTTTGATAATGAAGTGAGGGAGATAGGTAAGAGAAAAATTGGGAAAAGAAATGAAAGAGAAAAACATGAAAACCATGAAAAAGAAGTAAGCAGCTTAGTCAGAGAGATCCAAAGAAATGCTGAAGAAAATAACATATTACAAACCAGCATAGGTCAAATGGATAAAACGGTTCAAAAAGTTATTGAGGATAAGAATGCTTTAAAAAGCATAATTGGCCAGATTGGAAAAAGAAATAAGGAAGCTCTCTGAGGAAAAAAAATCGTTCAGATGTAGAAGGGAACTGAGGGAAGACACAATACTTCAAAACGAAAAGAATGAAAAATTAGAAGGAAATGTGAAACATCTCATTGAAAAAACAACTGCTCTGGAAAACAGATTCAGGAAAGATTATTTAAAAATAATTGGGATACCTGAAAGACATGATCAGAAAAAAACCCTTGACATCATTTTTTAAAGAATTCCTACAGGAAAATTGCCCAGATATGCTAGAAGCGGAGGGCAAAATAAAAATTGATAGAGGACACTGACCTCCCCCCCAGAGATAAAAAAAAAAAAAAAACCAACCCCCAGGAATATGACAGCTAAGTTACAGACCTCCCAAGTCAAAGAGAAAATATAAGCAGCCAGAAGGACACAATTCAAATATTGTGGAGCTGTAGTCAGGATCACACAGGACTTAGCAGCAACTGCATTAAAAGCTTGTAGGGGTTGGGATATAATATTCCAGATGACAAAAGAGTTTGGATTGCAACCAAAAATCAACTACCCCGCAAAACTGAACATCCTCTTCCAGGGAAAAAGATGGGCTTTCAATGAACCAGGGGAATTTTAAATGTTTCTGTTAAAATGTCCAGAGCTGAACAGAGGTTTGATCTTCAAATACAGGACTCAGGTGAAGCATATGGAGTGGAGGAGAAGGGGAAAATATGAGGGACTTAATGATGATGAACTACATGTATTCCTGTATAGAAAAATTATACTGATAATACTCATATGAACCTTCTCATTTAATTTAGCAGATAGAAGGAACTTTTATAGATGAAGCACAGGGGAGAGCTGAATTTGAAGATATAATATATTGCAAAAATGGAGTCAATGGCTAAAAAGGAAATGTAATGGGAGTAAGAGAAAGGAGATGTGGAATAGGCTAATATAAAAAGATTTTTTAAATAATATAATAAATATATAATATATAATAAGATTTCTTAATTTTTTATTACAATGAACTATTACAATGAACTCAAAGGGGAGAAGGCAAGGGGGAATTAGGGAACCTTCCCTCTCATCAGAGGAGGCTAGGAGAGGAAACAGCATATATATACTCAATGGGGTAGAAACATCTAGAGTAAGATGGAAAGAAGGGGCACAGGAGGAAGGGGAGAGAAGTGAATGATGGAGGAGAGGATGGACCATGGTGGGAGAGTGGTCAGATATAACACATTTTCTTTTTTACTTCTTGCAAGGGGCTGGGATTGGATGGCTTCTCTGGGACCATAGGGCTGGGTGGATGCTGGGCCTAAGGTTTGGTATGTGGGCTTGGGGTCTCTTCTTCCTAGGGCCGGCAATCTGTCTGCTGTGCCACTCAGCTACCCTACAGTACATTTGAGAAGAGGGACAGAGTGAAAGGAGAGAGAAAATATAGTATATAGTTGTAGTGAAGTACAAATCAAGGGAGTTGAGATCAGCAAGGGCAATGATGGAAAAATATGGAAATAGCTTTTGTGATGGACTTATCATAAAGAATGCTATCCACCCACAACAGAGCTGAAGGTGTTGGAATACAGACTGAAGCACATTTATTATTATTATTAGTAGTAGTAGTAGTAGTAGTAGTAATAGTAGTAGTAGTAATAGTAATATTTTGTGGGGGAGTTACACGGTAAATGGGGTTGGGTGGCTTGCCCAGGGCCACACAGCTGGGTGATTGTTGGGTGTTTGAGGTCGAATTTGGACCCCGGAGCTCCTGGATTCAGTGCTGGTGCTGTCTGCTATGCCACCTGGCCACCCCTACTATTATTATTATTATTATATTATTTTGTTTTGGATTTATTTTTTGGTTTTTGCAGGGCAATGGGGTTGGGGTGGCTTTCCTGGGGTCATACAGCTGCGTGATTGTTTGGTGTCTGGGGCCAGATTTGGGCTTGGGTGCTCCTGGCTCCAAGGCTGGTGCTCTGTCCATAGTGCCACCTGGTTACCCCTATAATAATAATTATTATTATTATTTTTAATATTTTTCTATTTCCTTTTATTTTATTGCTCATGTGATTCTATACTTTTTTGGGGGGAGGGGGATATATGTTTACTCTTAAACAAGAATATTTTAGTCATGTATAAAAAATCATTTGTACAAAAATAAGAATAAATAAAAAAAATTAGAAACCCAGAAATTATAATAGTAAATTCATGACTGGGAAAAAATGAAAAATTGATAAATAGAACAGAATTGAGATCCAATAAATAGAACTAAATGTATACAAAAGTACTCGATAAACCTATGGATAATTAAACATTGAAGAAAGAAGTCAAAAAAAATCTTTACTACACCCAAGAGTAACATCAAATGGTCTCAATACCAAGAGTTCTTGAAAGAACTTAAAAAGTAATGCAAAATCAAATCTGAGTGGAAAAAATAAGAAAAAGTAAAAGCAATCCCAGAACAAATAAAAAGAAATTTCACCATTGGAATTATTTCATTTCATCACAACAAAAATCCTGGAAAGTAAGTGTTATTATTTCTTCATTTTACATATGATGAAACTAAAGCAGTCAGAGGTTTAGTACCTTGCCCAAGGTCAAACTGACATAAGTGTCTGAGGATGAACTTTAATTAGGTCTTCTGATTTCAGTTCTAAATTCCTTCACTCTATGTTTTATACCAACAACTGATATTCTGTATATCCTTAATAAAGATCTGGTAACTTCAATTTAAATGAATTCAAGTGTTCATTTGTTGTGCTCTTAAGAAAAGACAAAATAGCAAATGTCCTATACAACCTTAAACTTTACTTCATTTTACAGTAAGGAAAACTTTTAAAAATGGATTTAGCAGGGGTGGCTAGGTGGCACAGTGGATAGTGTACTGTCTCTGGAGTCAGGAGTACCTGAGTTCAAATCTGGCCTCAGACACTTAATAATTACCTAGCTGTGTGGCCTTGGGCAAGCCACTTAACACCATTGCCTTGCAAAATCTAAAAATAGAAAAAAATGAATTTGGCATACCTATAGATATATAGTTCTTTTTTTTAGATTTATAATTGAGAGAGTGAGAGACATTTGGAGATTTCAGGTATAGTACTTTGTATAATGCTGTTTGTGCTATTTCAGAGATTGTCATGTATAATTTGCCTGACACCCCTATTTGATAAAGCAATGACCTTTGTATTATTACATTATATTAAAACCTATTTCCTCCTTTTTTTTATTTTCTGTAGTCCATGTAAGAAATTATAGGAGAAAATTGCAGAATAGATAAATTTTTCTGCTTTCCTTTCATAAAGGCATAACAGGAAGCAAAAGTCAAAACAACAAAGTATTACTCTTTTTGAAAACATGGCAATATTTGCTACAACAACCCTAGTATACACAATTCAGAGTTAAATGGATGTTTGTTTCCATTGAGCAGAGATGGACTCATATATATTCAGTGCATTCTCCATTCTAGTGAGTCTTAGAATGATCACTGTTAACAAGAATGTGAACAATATTGAGTCTCAATAAGAGATATGAACATTAGGTCCATGAGGTAAAAGAACTTTCTGCTTTTTTGTTTTTGCTTTTTTTTTCCTCTTTTTTTTTTTACTTCTTAGAAAAGACCTGAAGTGATCTGGTAGTTCAGTAAATTGGAAACCTGAGCAGGGGTGATTAAGATCTAAGGTCAAATTTGGTCTCAAATACTTACTATTGTGTCACCCTGGGCAAGTCACTTAGCCTCTTTCTGCCTGAACTTCCTCAACTACAAAATTGGGAAAATAATAACATTAATATCCCAGAATTATTTTGTGGATCAAAATGTGATAAGAGATAAAAAACAGTTAGTGTAGTACTTGGAGAATAGTAAGTATATAAATGCTATCTATCTATCTATTATTATTATTATTATTAGAAATAGAATTATAATTAAGAGCGTGAAAAATATTTTCTGGTAAAATATAATGACTACAAAAAATGCATGCACATTATTCAATTCAAAAAATGATTATTGACCATTTCTAATGTACAAAGACAAATAACATTCCATAGTGAAGACCAAATATAACTGGCTAAGTTTTAAGTTGATTTTTGTATGGCCTCCAAATTATGTTATAAATAGTCATATGGCCCCTTTCCCTTCTTTTCATCTAGAATATGATTTGTATTGCTCATTCATTCAAAGAATCAGAAATGCTAAATCTGTTTCTGAGTATTTGATATGTAATAAAATAGTTTGTATTGGGATTTTTTGTCATTGGTAACAACTTCCTAAATTCTCCAACGACCAGGGAGAACTATAATGTGGACCATGATGCACATGTATATGTTTATATGTGTGTATATGTATATATATATATATATATATATATATATATATTTATGCATATAAGTATATGAATTTGATATAGGATAGTGTGCAAATATATATGTATATATAAATATATGTATATAGCATTTACATATATTGTATATACACTTTATATTATATAATTATATTTTTAATAGTCATAACTAAAATATATGTTATGTACTTATATTTCATATATTTGCATTTATAAATGTATAATATAGTTACATTTATAATTATAATTGAAGAGATAGCCAGATATAGATAAGTATTTATATATAATATATATATATATATATATATTTTATATATAAATAAATATACTGGAAGATATAGATGGGTTGTCTTGTAACTCCAATTCCACTACCAGCCCTTCAATATCAAAGAGTACCAAACCAACTGAAGAAATGATTGATGGTGTGAGTTATTTATTATAGTGAGGGATATGCTATACAAGTCATCCTTCTCATTTATCTTCTATCCTATTGCATGATTTATAGGAAAGAGAAGTATTGATGATAGTATGGTAGTTGTAGGAGTCTCTTGTCCTTAAATTGATTTTGCTTCCTCTTATATAAGTCAGACACCACCAATATTGAGCAAGCACTATTATATGTTAAATTAATACCTAATACAGCGGAAGATAGCTGCCAAATTGGATAAAGCATTAGCCTTGGAATCAACCTGGGTTCAAATTCAGCCTCTGATACTTGATACTAGTTGTGTGAATATGGACAAGTCTCTTAACCCCATTGCCTTGCAAAATAAAAAAAAGACCTAATTACTGTTTGTCACTCCACTCAAAGACTACATAGGGTTAACTTAGTTTCTTACAAATTATTATCTCTTATTACTGCCTGGTGGAACTGCCTTACTGTTGATTTCCACCTTTTGGTATAAAATGTTTATATGAAAAAAATAAAATAGCGTCAAACTCAGGGACAGTGAAAATTCTCTATGAGAGGTTTAGTAAGTGTGAGAGTCCTACATGATAACGAGAAGTAAAATCAACTAAGTATTGTTTTTAAAGGTCCTTGAAATGACAGATTAGAAAACTTGGTTACCTCATTGAACATGTATGTGTGTGTGTGTGTTTGTGTGTGTATGTGTGTGTGAGAAATACATAGAGGGATGGATTTCGTCCAGTCAAATTTAGAAAAATATGACATATCATGATACTAATCATAATATTGATCTGAAAATATTCATTATGTAAGTCTTATAAATAAAATGCTTGATACTGTTCATCTAAATGTTTCACTGTTATTTACTCATTTCTACAAACTACAAAATATCAATGTAAATTTATCTCAATACCTGAAAGTAAATACTATGACTCTCAAAGACATTAATTTTAAGGTGTTCAAGATGTTTAGTATGTATTCAAGATGTTTTCCCATATTTGAAATGTGTAGAATGTTGGAATTCAAGTAAGGAAGAAAGAATCACATCCTCACTATGATGTCTGACTCTTTACAATGGTTAATGATTATATGACTTAAGCAACTTGTTATGATATAGCTACTAAGTAAATGAATAAGGATAATATGTGTGAGTGGATAGAATTTGCATCCTTGGAGAGACTGATAAAAAAACAGATACTCTGTCAACTTATAATATAAATTACCAGTGATTTGAATAAACATTCACACATATCATTTTATAAAACTTACTGGTTAGGATGTTTAATATATACATATATATATATATATGTATATATGTGTGTATTATAGGTATATTAATATATATATGTATGTATACATGTATATATATGCAAAGTGGTCTGAATTTTCATATGTTCCTTTACTTATTTTTATTATCTTTTAAAATAATTAATACAAGTCAAGTTTAGTTTTGAGAATAAATTAATAACTGATTTTAAAAAGTCTTGTGATATATAGTTTCATTTTAGACTATTAATAAGAATTTAATCTATCAATAGCATGATTTTTTTTAAGTCTTTGCAAGTCAGATGAGGTTAAGTGGCTTGCCCAAGGTCACACAGCAGGTAATTATTAAATGTCTGAGACCGGATTTGAACCCAGGTACTCTTGACTCCGGGGCCGGTGCTTTATCCACTACGCCACCTAGCCACCCCGATAACATGATTTTTAACATAAAAATTTTATTATTTTTATTTAGAAATTTCCTATAAGTGATTAAAAACAATCAGTTGGCAAAGGGATGTATGTATGGGAAGGAGTTTTTGTGATATTATCATTTCCCCTTCTCCACTGGTGGTTTTGTTAGATTCAACTCAATGCATATCCATTAGTCATCTAGTAAGAATAGAAGATTTTCCTACTTTCTAGATTAGTTAAAACAATAAAAAAAAAATAAAACAATGCTGTTTTAGTCTGGAATGAGCTTTTTCAAAAGTCTGTATAGTTTATTGCTTCTATGAACTCTTTAAAAAACAATGACATAAAACAACTAGGTAGTGCATTGGATAGAGCACCGGCCCCGGAGTCAGGAGGACCTAAATTCAAATCTGGCCTCAAACACTTAATAATTGCCTAGCTGTGTGACCCTGTGAGAATCATTTAACCCTATTGCCTTAAATAAATGTTTTAAAAAATTAAAAAAAAAAACAATGAAATGTGACCACTCAAATATAATTTGGGAGAGGAACAAAGTTAGATGTCAATGTGGACAAAAGTCTAAAGATAAAGGTCTCTAAGTCTAATTAGTTTATCCCAATATGCAATATTTTGAATGAAAAAAAATAAAAAAGAGAAATTAAATTATTTTAACCATCATCTCTAAAATCCCAATTAATGGTATTTCTATTAAAATTTAATATTTATACAATGTAACTTCTAAATATGCAAGTAGTTATATATATATATATATATATACAAATATGCTCACATGTGCATGCATATATGAGCAGATGCATGAATGTATTAAAGACATCTCTGTGCATGCATAACCCAAGAAATTTGTTTCAAAAGTTTCAAAGATAAGATTTCTTTTAAAGCATTTTTACATTTACCAGATGTCTGTACATATACATACATTCTTAAACACACAATATATATTTATATCTGCATATATGGTTGTGTAGTGTATACATAATTATATGTGCAATCTTATTGCAATGTCATGCATAATATAAATAGAATATTTTGTGTATATATGTGTATATATATTAACATATTAAACACAGAAGACACTTTAAAAGACAGCTTATTTATGAAACTTATGAAACATATATAATAAATTTTCATCTATCCATGAGAGAGTGGAGTAATGATTCTTGGAATAAAAACACTGGAGTTTATATCCATGATGTGATAATGGACAAATCATGTAATAGTTATATCAATAGAAGCTACTTCTCAGGGTTATCATGATATTCAAATGTCATAACATATTTATTTAATTGTTTGTGTGTTTTTTTGTTTGTTTCTTTTACTAAAGCAAACAGGGATAAGTGATTTGTCCAGGGCCACACAGGTAGCAAAAGTATCTAAGTCTGCACCTGGACTCACATAGATGAGCCTTTCATGCCCAGCTCTCTATCCACTGCACCACCTAGCTTCCTAAACTACTTTTTGAAGCAATTAACATTAAGTGATTTCCCCAGGGTCACACAACTAATAAGTGTCAAAGGCTGGATTTGAATGTGGTTCTTCCTGACTCCAGGGTCAGTGCTCTATTCACTGCATGACCTAGTTACTCCTCAAATGTCATAATATGTTTAAAGTGCTTTGCAAATAGTACTGCATTTGTAAATGAAATTATTATGATGATGTTGTAGATTATTGCTGTACTTCAGACAGAGGGTTAGGCACCTGAAATCTCCATCATGCCTTTGACCAAAGACATCTTGCCTACCTTTCAAATTCCTGAATGGTTTCCTATGCTTTTCTTTCCTTAATAAGAATTGTTTTCTTATTCTATAGAGTAATCATATCCATGCCATTATTCTGCAAAAAAGCCACTTAATATGAATAGTTAAATGAAAAATCAGAATAAATTATTCAAAAAAATTTAATTGCAAATAAGAAACAAAATAACTTGGTAAAAATGAATGATAACCATCACTTCAATTTGTCTACCACATGGATTGAGTAATGGAATTGAAGAGGAGGTAGTTGGAGAATCCCAAGTCCAATTTATCTTAACATATAATCTTTCATTATCTGCTGGGCAGCTATTCAGAACTCTTACTCATGCTGATATAACCAATGTGCTAAAAAGTTTAGGATTATTTCTGGGGTTTTACTGGAATAAGAACATAATCCACTAATACATTCCTGAATTATATATATATAGATATATATATATATATATATATAGATATAGATATAGATATAGATATAGATATAGATATAGATATAGATATAGATATAGATATATATAGATATAGATATAGATATAGATATAGATATATATAGATATATATTATCCTTGTCAAATAAAGAGGGAAAAACTCATAGGTCCGCTACAAAGAAACTTTATTAAGAGAAAGATTGCATTTACATATTAGGGTTTTATTGGGGGGGCAGATATAGGAAGAGGAATGGAGGAATTTGAATTTTGTACTTTATTTTTAAAATTTAGAATAAAACTCCATTTTCAAAAGGTAGATAATTTTCTTATGGAATAGTCATAGTCACACACAAAAAGAGTAAGAATTTTTTTAAAACCATATTCAGGGGTCGGATCTCTAATTTCATTCATATAGGAAAAACTCTGAAAATTCGATTTAGCAACACTGTTTGACACCTTTAACTCAGGTTTAGAATGTTAGCCTAGGGCACTGAAAGTTCTAGCTTTGGGCACAAATGATATACGGTGTCATATAGTCAACATATATTAAGAACAGGACTTGAACCCAGGTCTTTTTAGCTTCCAGGCCAGCTATTTGTCCATAACATAATGATTCCTCTCAATAATTGTTTTTAAAATTTCATTTCTTACCAGAATTCTTCTTGACAAGACATCCCAAATATTTAATTCATCCAAACTCTCACTGTGTTCCTTAGCTGTAAATCAAAATCAAAAATATTTAATGATATTCCATATTTTACTATCTAATGTTAACTTGTGTTCTATATTTAAAATAACTCAGGAATTATAAAGTGAATTCCTAAAATTCTCGAATAAGAATAACCCCCAAATCTGCATTTCTGATATGACATCGTTCTGAGCATTTGAAAATGAATCCTGAAATTTCACCTCATCTGAATTAAGGTGGATAACATTTGTTAATATAGTTTAGCACTTTTCTAAGTGTTCTAATATAGTTTAATCACTTTTCTGATGAAATATCATAAGAATGCACTACACTACATCTGGTAGATTAAAAGTATGATTTCTTATAATGTAAAGGGAATCACTCTTTCCTCTTTGACCTAGATAACCCAGAGACGAAAATGCACAAATAAAGTAGCAATGTCTTTAAACCCTCAGCTCTTTAATGAAGTGAATGAATCAGTGGAATTTACTTCTGACCCCAAATTTTAAATGTTAACAAGAAGATAGTACTTACAGGATTTGAAAATTTGTAAAAATAGGCCAAACATTGTCAAATGTCCTATCCTCCTTTCACATACTATTTTCCCCCCAAACTAAGTGTTTTTAATGCTACCATTGTAGCATATACTTTTCCCCAAATGAGCAAAGAAATCATTTAGGGATAGAATATATCATTTTTGTCTTGGTATTCCCAGTATCTGACATATTGCCTGGAACATATTGAATACTTCATAAATGCTTACTGAATTTATAGAAAGGCCCTGGAATATATAGAGTATA
The DNA here is from genome assembly GCF_037893015.1 of Macrotis lagotis. NCBI lineage: Eukaryota > Metazoa > Chordata > Mammalia > Peramelemorphia > Peramelidae > Macrotis > Macrotis lagotis. The sequence continues at coordinate 140,189,797 of NC_133660.1, read as the reverse complement.
AATATTTAAAATAAATTGGTCTTGAATCATTATAGCAACATATTTCCCCTCCTGGTCAGTCAAATCTAATTCTGATTCACTGTTATACTCTTTACTCATTGACAATTACAATGTTGATTTAAGATTATATTTAGATAATTTTTTTTTCCTTTTGTGTCTTTTTTGAAGTATGCTCTGGGAGTGAAAATTGGAATTCAGAGCTCAGTTTCCTACATCAACATGATACTCTACTGAATGATAAAATTACTATAAGATGAAATAGCTAATTCCAGATGGAGCCTATAATTTAAAAATAAGTGGGCCTTGTATTTTACATTATGTGTGAAAGTTATCTCCATGGGGTATACCTATGCTTTAAGAATCAAAACCCATGGTGACATAGCATGACTTTAACATTTTACTCTGTTGGAAATTATTATTATAATGCCTTGCCAGTTTTTCCTTAGACTTGTGATTTCACGAGGGAAATGTCTAATGCCTCATCATTGAAAAGCAATACTTCTTTTCTAATTTATAAACTTAGATTATTACTTGAGAAATTAAGAGATTAAATGCCTTGCCCATGTTCACAAAGCTTGAGTCAGAAGAACTGAATTCAGTTTTTCTTACCATCAAGGTTACCCCTCTCTTCCCTATGAAATGTTATTTCTCTTTGTACATTAGAAGTGGTCAATTAATATTTTTTGAATTGACAAAACTTACTTTTTGGGAAGACTGTATCATGCAGTAAAAATTTTGCTAGATTTATAGTTTGAAGTCCTTTGTTTAAATCCTGAATTTTCAATGACCTATTTGCGTGACAATGGTCAAGTCACTTGGGTTTCAAATTTTATATCTATGGTTTTATAAAATCTCTATTAATTAAGTTTTCTCATTTATAAAATTAGTCTAACTGGACAATCACTTAAATTTCTTTCTGGCTCAAAATCTGTGATCTTATGTTCCCCTAAATTCTCAAGGCAAACAGTAAAATTTAGTTATTAATCTTAATAAAAAGGATTTATGTATTTTCAGGAAATAAATCATATTGATTTTCTTGTATATTTTAGAGACATGGGCATTATATATATATATATATATATTATATATATACATACATATATGTGTGTGTGTTTATATATATATACATATGTGTGTGTATATATATATGGCAAAGATGAAACAAAGTCCTGTGTGTGTCCATTAAAAACCCAAAGATATTTATGTTACTGAAATATGGATTAAGAATCAAAAGTCCTGTCCACTTACCAAATTTACAAGGGGACTCCTTCATTATAATCAATATTTTTCAGGTTTTTTTCTTATGTTGATGTTTTGATATTCTTATTATAGTCACATTGGATAAACTACCCATTTTTTATCTTATGTGTTATTATGCTTATAAAGAATCTCAAAACAGGGTTTATGTTTATATAACTATGTGATAAAATCAATTTTAATTTCCAGAAGATAGTTTTCTTTTTAGGAAATTCTGGCAAAAATATTCCTAAGAACTCCAGATTTTATAATTTCAAAAACTTTACATATTCTTAGAATTTTCTTTTTCTTTATTTATTAGTGCTTTTCAGTAACTAGAACATTTGCTTTTGTAGATGGGAAAATGAATGATTTGTGTGACTGAAACCTGTGAATTTTCTCAATGCAGTGATCTTCTTTTGGGGAAACTCCTTCAATGTCAGTTGTTTTCCCTGAAACTGAGTCTTAAATAGTTGTCTGATACTATAAAGTGTTAGATGACTTGCTACAGGGCCTAAAAATCAGTATGCAATAGAGATTGACATGGATCACTCTAACTCTGTAACTACAACCTTATCTGTTAATTCACATAGTCTATAATAAACCACATGGATATTTTCATTACTATTTTACAAAAGAATAAGTGAAGGTGCTGAAGAGTTAAAAGATTTGCTCATGATCACATAGAAATCAGATGCTTAGTTTAAGCACGTTTCTGTGCTTACAAAAATTTTGAGAACAAATTCTGAACTCTTTCAATTACTTTGTTACTTTAATAACTAAGAAGTCTGATTTTTGACTTGAAACAATTCTCTCTGGTATAACAATAGAGGATACACACACACACACACACATATATATATATGTATATATATATATATATATATATATATATATATACAAAATAGATAAAAGCAGAGGGATAATATATATTTATATAATTAGTTTTATAGCCCTTGAAAATACACTTTTTTCTTGAATAAAATCTTTATAGTAAACTTATTTACTAATGAGAAAAAATGGAATTCACATTAAAAAGAAATATTTTTCCCAGGCATACAAAAAATATAATTTAAAAATATTCGATGAAAAGTAGAAACGGTTTTTTTCCTGCTCTTTATTTTTGGTGCTAGAAACTGCTTTTGTAGTAAACTAAGAAAGACTACATGATAACATAACTGGTAACTATATGGAGCTGTGATTTACAAAGCAATCCACATAGATTATCTCATGAAATCCTTTAAACAACCCTCTGAGGAAAGAGATGTTGATAAATTTCTCCACCTTACACATGTAGAAAAAGAATTAAAGAAGTTAAGTTGGTACTGTGAAGTCTTTTATTGGATAAGTAATTTATGATAAAGGCAGAGGTTAAACCAGGATCCCTTGCTCTTTCTGCTAGACTACAATTTTTGTCATTTATCATCAATTTTCAAATTATCATAGGAAGTTAGGATTTCATACAGTAATACATCCTTTTTATTTCATATATGATAAACTAGAGACCTAAAAATAGTAATGTTAACATCTATGATGTGTATTACAAATATGCACAAACTGAGTAACAAATCAGATAGCAAAGATTTTTTTTATTTAAAGTTCAATGTTCTTTCAATAACAAAACATTATTTTATGTCTTCTCCTCCCATCTCTATCTTCCTCTACTTTTTCCTTCTTGTTTGGTTTTTGCTAAATATGGAAGTTTACACAGAGTTGCTACCAGAGACTAACAAATTTGGTACACATCTCCTGAATCTTATTTGAACATATTTGACAAATTCATCATTTGTTTCTTTAGGGTTTAATATTATTGTATTAAAAATTAACTAAATCCAAAAATGCTAAAAGTTAAATTTCTTTCTAATATCTAGATATTAATTTCTTTTTGGCAAATATAACAATACATATGGATTGTGATAAGCATCATAAAGTGAGCCTACCCTCAATGATCAGAAAGATTTGCTGAGTATAAAAGTAAATCACATATTGATGTAAAGACTTCTGTGTCCCTATTAATCCATTCTATTTTTGTTATATTCATCAACATCATATCTAGAGAAAGCCAATATGATAACCTTGACCTTTGATGAATATATTTCTGACTTTTAGAGCCTAGTCAGGGCTCTACACATTTCAGAAAATTTGAAGAACTTCATCAATAGAGATTTTTCTCACCATTGTGGTTTATTGTACACAGTTATAGAATGGTCAAACCTGTACTTCAAGAAAATCACTTTTAAATCTCTATGAAGGATAGATTAATAGGTTGAAGAGAAAAAACTTGAGTCATGGATATCAATTAGGAAGTTATTAAAGTAGTTTAGAGATCATGAGGGTTAAAGCAGTGGTTGTATAAATGAAGGTATACATGAGAGATATTAGGGAGGTATAATGGATGTGGTTTTATAACTTCTTCTAGGTATGGGGATTAGGGAGAATAATGATCTAAGGAAGATTAAACCTGCAAACCTGTGTGACTGTTAGCATGCCAGAAAATGAAATTTAGAAGTAGATTTTAGCTAAAAGAATAATGGCATCTGTTTTCAATTTTTAAAAAATAACTATAGCATATCTAGTTCAGTATTCTCAGTATCTGATTGGTGATTTGAGTCCAGAACTCAGGAAAGGGTCTTAGTGATGTCCCACCCTCATGATTTCTTACATATGAATAAGTACTATTATTCTCCAAATGATAGACATCTCCTTCCTTTCTTTCTTCTTTCTTTCTTTCTTTCTTTCTTTCTTTCTTTCTTTCTTTCTTTCTTTCTTTCTTTCTTTCTTTCTTTCTTTCTTCTTTATACTAAATATAGACAAAGGAAGTTTCCAACATTCATCTATTTGCAAGTTTATGAGTATCACCCTGTCTTCCCTCCCACTTCCCCATGGCAGCGACCAATCTATAAAAATCAAATTTGAACATAATTGTGTTAATATATTTTCATTAGTTGTTTTGTAAAACCAGAATTAGAACTAAGGGGGGGGGTATAAGAAACAAAAAAATAACTTTTAAAAAGTGCCCCCAATATTCATTCTGCATTATGTTCTACATAACATTTCTGTTTATTTGTTTTGTTCTGTTTTTCTGGATATGTATGTCATTTTTCATGACAGGTCTCTCAAGGTTGTCTTTGATCACTGAATTAATGACTGAGAGGAATAGCATCCATCACAGTAGATCTATCTCACAGCACTTCTATTAATGTGTACCATGTTCTCATTTGGTTTACTTCACTCAGCATCAGTTCATGAAAGTCTTTCTAGCTACTCAAGATTTCTTGCAGAATGCTAATAATTCCATAATATTCATATGCCATAATTTGTTCAACCATTCCTTAATTGATTGATATCAGTTTCTAATTTTTGCCATATTTTACACATCTCTTGAGTCTTGCATTTAATGATCAAATTTTCTGGTCAGTTCGGGTCTTTTTTATCAGAAAAGTTTGAAAGTCTCTATTTCACTGAAAATCCATTTTATACAAAGAGTATGCTCAATTTTTCAAAGTAGTTTCTTTTTTGTTTGTAATATAACCTTTGCCCTCTGGATTATCGTATTCCAGAACCTCTGACCCTAAATGTTGAAGCTTGTAAATCCTGCATAATCCTAGCTATGACTTTCATAGTTTTTAAATTGTTTCTTTTTGGGTGCCTGCAGTATTTTTTTTTTTTTTGCTTAGGCTGAGAATTCTTAAATTTGGTTATAATTTCCCTTGGAGATTTCATTATGGAGCCTGTTTCTGGAGGGTGATCAATGTATTATTTTAAGGACTATTTTTGCCTTCTTATTCTACTATATTAAGGCAGTTTTCCATAATAATTTCCTGGAATATATTGTCTAGGCAATTTCTTGATAATGGATTTCAGGATGAAAAATAATTTGTAAATTATCTCTCCTGTATCTATTCTCCAGGTCAATCATTTTTCCTTAAAGTTACTTTATGTTTTCATCTTTTTTTTCAGACTTTTCATCTTGTTTGATGGAATCTTGGTATCTCATAGAGTCCTTAGATTCTTTTTTTCCAATTCTAAATTCTAGGGTCTAATTTTCTTCAGTTAGGTATTGGGTTTCCTTTCCTTTCCTTTTTTTTTGTTTTTTTAGGCTTTTGCAAGGCAAATGGGGTTAAGTGGCTTGCCCAAGGCCACACAGCTAGGTAATTATTAAGTGTCTGAGACCGGATTTGAACCCAGTTACTCCTGACTCCAAGGCCAGTGCTTTATCCACTACGCCACCTAGTCACCCTTGTGTTTCCTTTTCAAGTTGGTCAATTTTACTTTTAGATGAGTTACATTTCTTTTACAAATTGGCATGTTTTATTTTAAAAGCAGCTGATTTCTTTTTTCCATTTGACCAATTTTAAAATTCTATTTCATGACTGTCATTTATTTTCTCCATTTTTCATCTTACTCTTTTCTTTGGTTTTTAAAATCTTTTTTTTTAGCTCTTTCAACATGTCTCTTTGGGCTTGAGACCAATATAAAACTGCCTTTGAGGCTTCATATGCAGGTATTCTGTCACTATGTTCATCTTCTGAAAATAACATTTTTATCATCTCTATCAGAATAGTAATTGTTAGTGCTCCATTTGTTTTTTTTTGCTCATGTTGATGGTTGAGTTCTGCTCCTAGGGTCACAGGGGGATGTAATCCCATGTTTTCTGTGCTGGTATCAGATGTCTGGTCCCTAGTTTACTGTTTACCTAGTTTATAGCCCATTATGTTTTAGCAGCTAGAGGTTTGTTCCCTTTGTTAGGATTGCCCAGTCCAGTCCCACCTATTTCACTAGAGTTCCTGGACTTAAACTATGCCTTCTGAGCTGGGGTCCGTGGCTTCACTGCTGCAGCATTGGCTTGTTGAGCTGGGACCTGAGATGAACTGAGACTAAGAGCCTTCCACTGGCTTCCTAGTTCTCCCAACTATGCTGGGTGATACACCACTTTTACCCTCTTGAGACTGATCTTTTCTGAATTTCTTCCATGATATCTTGAGTTGGGAACTTGCATCTTAGTTCCACCCAGGAAGTCCTATACTTTCCATTCAAAATAATTTGTATACCCATATTCCAAGTTGTGCAATACTATATTTCTTGTGATACCCACCATATAACACTTTTTAAATAATTTTTTTCATATAATATTGTCATATTATTCACAAATTCTGAAAAATTAAGCAGTCTTTCTACCACTTTAATAAAGAATTTGCTAGAAACATTTTCCAGTGTTTCTTTATTGGAATAATGCTGACTTGCAAAGGATGAAGGTAGCAAAGAATGATTTTCTAAAGGGAAGTCATAACATGATGATGTATCTCTTACTGTATTACAAAAAGCTCAGGAGCAGGATTATGTTGTTTTTTATACTTTAACCCCCCCCCACCAATTCTTGTTCAGTAACTTTTACACATAATAGACTCTGAATAAATGCTTGTGGATTGAAATAAAGAATTTTTTAAAATAGTCTTACTAATGTGTTTTCCCCAAAGTAAACTGTAACTTTAGGAAATAGTATAATATATTCTTGGTCACTGGGCTAGTCACAACTGAGCTGAGGGGGCTATGAATACTGATGAGTAGACTCATTAAAATACCTAGATATTTGCTCCAAGAAAGACACAAATTATTCTAGGAAGAATACCAAGCCTTGTGATATCATGAGTTAAGTGGCATAGTGATATTGATGGCATTTCATTCTGAAAGACCTGAGTTTAAATCCCACCTTTCAAGCTGTGTGACCCAGAGCAAATCAATTTACTTCTATTTCCCTTATTTTTTACACCTGTAAAATGTGATCATTACATTGAACTTCTAGCATTGTTGCAAGATTAAAATGAGATAATATTTGTCAAGTTCTTTGAAAAGCTTTAATTGGTATATAAATGCTAATTACTTATCATCTATCAATGTAATCCTAAAATATATCTGTTGTTTTATCAGTAACTATGCTCCAGGGTTTTATGGCACACAGTTTGAAAGATAATAGACTAGCCAATAGAGTTTCTGAAATTTCATGAAGGCACAGCACTTCTTCCACTACTCTTTTCTCCCCTTAAGCTCTCCTCCTAAGCACAGACACACACACAATTGCTATACTTGGATCACCTAGACAAGATTCTTCAAAATATTTTGAAACTAATGTGATAACAAAGATGTCTTTTTTGCAATTATAGTGTGCTTACTTCTAGGAAGTTTAATATCTCATGCTAATATAAACTCTAATATTCAATAGAACATAAACATGTTTATATTTCTTCTTAATTGAGTAAATTATTCTAATTATAGCCTTGGTATTTGAAAAGTAAGTAATGGCAGCAACTTTAATATCCAAGCTAGTATTTTCTTGCCATATATACAATATTCTATTAAACTTCTCAAGTATGAACAAATCTTGACATATAAAAGGCAAGTCTCACTTGAGTTTGCAACTTTTTGAATTTGAGACTTTGAGATGATTATTTCTGACAGTACTGAAATAAGAAATAGGCAGGTTGACAAATATGCATAGATTCAAGAATCACATTGAACTGGTTCCTGTAACTCAAATGATACCATCTTGCTTTGGAAATGGAAAGATAAGGATATCTGTGGTCCTTGATTTCTATGATGAGCTAAATTCTATGACAACAAAGAAAAAGCTATAATATATACATAATTTCTTCACAGGATGATAATGAATTAATTTTCTTATGTCATGAAACATTTTAATAAAGCAGAGTTCATGCTTTAGTCATTCCTTATGAATTGACAAAAACTTAGTGGTTTTGCCCCACCAGCAACTTATCATTCATATAATTTACATTTCTAATTTCATGAAAAAGCACATTTACAAAGCATTTCAATTCCTACCATTTTAAAGAAAGTAGAAATTAGCACCATAGAGCAGCTTGAAGTCAACTGTCATTATTTGATTGATCTGAGTTACAGTATCCTCTAATGTTTGCTTAAATTCAGGCATAGTCCTGTAGTGTATTAATTATAGTGGAAAGATAAAGATCATTATGTTATGAAAAACATAATTAAATTCCTTTTAATATCTTGTATAAGAAAACTTATCCAAGACACTGGGGTGCATATTGCAGAATTCATTGTTTATCAGTTTTATTTTTCAAATTATTCCTTGTTTAACATTTCTCCCAAAGAGCAGGAGATTTGCTAAAGAGTTTCTCCTAAAAAATAAATTCCAAAACATATTTGGGATATATTCATGAATATAATATTACTAACATTTTATAATGCACATTTCTTTCTCGCAATAATGTCTGAATAGTTGTTCAGTCAACAGATCTCATTCAAATACTTCAAGAGAATTCTCTAAAACATAATATGATTATTTGTGTTGTTCTTTTTTGAAGAAGGTTAAAGCTAACTGACTTCATATTCATCTCTTCACTGCATATATTATCCTTGTGCTAATGTTGTTATTCTTTCATGTTATCATATTTAAAAGGCTTCCATCAGAATTTTGTAACTCAATTGTAAATATATCTACTTTGGGTCTAAATGATTTGTAGACATACTTTAATCTCAGAGTAATAAATACAAGGTATCAGAGGAAGAGCTTCAAGCAAAGTCCTTTAAAGAATGAAAGATTTGATGCAAATGATCCCATAAATGTACCATATTAATATTAATATCTAATAAAATGGAATGAGAATCAAGAAGCAGATACAACAATCCATGTTCTGAACTATAGTTATGTCCATTATTATGCTGCCAGCCAGTTCTTTTCCTTTATATGTGTACCACCCTGTCCATCTATTAGTCATAAATGTGCAAAGCGGCAATCTGTTTCAAGTCAGAAGTCATAATTTTAATGGTTTGAGGTTTTCCAAGAATATACATAATCATGTTGAGTTAATAATTAGTGAATCTCTTCCTTTTATCCATGGAATAGTGATATTTCAAAGGAAAAAATAAAAGTTATAATTATTCACAGAAACATATCCTTAGACTCAGAAAGGGAAAGGACTAAAGAAGGAAAATAAACATTTATTAAGTTTTTTTTTTTTTAATTTCCCCTCCTCACAAGGGTGAAGAGGTGCCACAATGGATAAATACTGGGTCTGAAGTCAGAAAGACTTTCTGAGTTCAAATCTCATATCTCTAACTAGCTATTTGACCCTGAATAAGTCACTAAACCCTTTTTTGGCCTCAGTTTCCTCATCTGTAGAATATACAAAAGAAGAAAATGTCAAATCACTCCATATCTTTGCCACAAATACTCTAAATGGGGTCATATTATATTGTACATGACTAAAATGATTGAATAATAGTAAATGCCTACTAAGTGGAAGATACTGTTCTAAGTACTATATAAATAATATTATTTAATTCACCAAACAACTGTAGAATGGACCATAAAGGTGATCTTGACTAGGTATCACATTTTAAAGTTGAATAAACTAGGGATCTGAGAAATTACCACCCATGATAGCTCTGGTGTGGGTCTGAACATTGACTTAGGAGAATCACTCTCCTGAACATTTTGTGATAATTCTTGTATATATTTGTCTTCCATTTTTTTCCTTATTCCCCACTTGTACAGAAATAACTGTAGAGTTAGCTGTCTCAATGGCTGCCACAACAATTGATATTCCAATCATGATGCAACTAAGACATCTCTTTTGCCTAGTTCTCTATAATACCTTTTCTAAGAACTCATCAGTAGAAGACATATACCAGCCTTCTACCTTGGTGGGTACTATAGCAAATTTTGGTTGTCTTATCATGAAAATAACATCATCATCCATCACTTCCTTATTTACACATGCTTGAATAGTGCAATTGTAACAGTTAACATTATAACCCCCCTTTTTCTCTGATAATATTGAGATTTTTGAAAGATCCTATTATGAAAGCAATATCTGGTCCTGTGCATGCAGTCACAGACAATTTCTTTTCTGCATTACATATTTTGCTCAGTGTCTTATTCCATTGTATATATCTTATCTTATCTTTTGCTGTCATAGCCTTCCATATCCATGAATTAACTAACCCTATTTCTGGGTACATAATTGGTTTAATATAACCTGGAATACCCCCCATGAAGTGACTCTATCAGGAGAATTCCACACTTGCAGCAAAATAGAATGATAATAAATTCTTCTATTTGGAGTATAACAGGCAACTCAGGGTGGAAAGCATTCGCTTCATGTTGCATATCCTTATTAAAAATCTTTCTGTAGGTGTTAATTGTTTATCATTCAATGTTAAGAAATTCATGGTATATAAGGTGAGATTTACTCTCCTTCCTTGTTTCCCCTTTGTCCCTATATATTTCCCCTTCTTTTGCACTTCCGGAAATTTCTTAAGATCTTTATGTTTTCTTTCTACTAAAGCTTCATTAGTGGGGTTATAAGGAATACCTGTAATATTTTTTTATTGTAATATAGGCAGAATTGTTTAAATGCCAAAGAAGTATATTCAGGGTCATTATCTGTTTTTGTGGATTTTGGTATGCCTGTAATAGCAAAACAATGAAATAAATGATCAATCACACCTTCTATAGTCTCTGAATTTTGTGCTGTTGCCATTGTATATGAACTAAATGTATCTACAGTAATATGAATGTATTTCATTTTTCCAAAAGATGCATAATGAGTCACATCCATTTGCCACAATTCATCAGCAACCTGGTCTCTAGAATTCTTAGAATTATTTGGAGGGGTAGGTAAATATGGAATGCATTGTTGATAGGATTTTACTATATTTCTTGCTTGCTCTCTGCTGATTTTAAATTCTTTCCTTAGTAAAGAAACATTCTGGTGAAATTTTTTAATGAGACTGCCTAGCTTGCTCTTCTACTAAGTTTATAAGAAGTGGAAGGGTTAATTGATCAGCCCTATGATTGCCTTTATATATGGGCCCCAGCAATCCAGTGTGGGAATGTATGTGTTCAATCAAAAAAAAAGATTATATCTATCTCATAACTTGTAAATCTTTAAAGAATTGATATAATTCTTCATCAGTGCTATGTTTAATAAAAGCTGTTTCTGTGTATCTTGACTACATGACAATTACACTTACTATCTGTAAAAATGTTAAAGATTTGTGGCTGTCCTATTAATACCATTAATCAGGCATATAGTTCATTCTTTTCTTTTGATTAAAAAGGAATTTGTAAAAGAATTTTTTTAATTGCATTCATGCTTGGACCTACAGGTCTAGAATAAGGTCCATCACATAGTTTAAAAACTTCAGATATTTTCCCTCATTACCTCTACAGAGCAATCAATCATTAACTCCAGGCTTTGACATCATTACAGTAAAATAGCTTATGTTCATAAAACTGGATCATATAACTTTTCAACATCTTGCTCATCAGTAAATTACCTAACCATGGGCTACATAATATTCAATCTCCCAATGATTTTTCAAAGCCTCTCACATTTATTCAGTATTATTGGAAATAATTGCAGTTAAGCTATAACTTCCCAATTTCTTATACAACCTTATTCTAAGTTTACCATTTTTGCTTCTTTAAAATTAAACATTAAATTCTTAACCTACATGAAACACGTTTCCATGCTTACATCTCATTCTCTTAAAGTTAACCTTATAACTAAATATCTGTTACACACAAATTTCTTCCATATCTCTGCTTTATAAGCTCATTTTCCTCTTGTTCAAATATACTCCTATGTTCAAAGAGAAAATGATTCTATGAATTTAGTTTTACACACACACAGACACACATATAATAATTTCAAAAAATCCAATGTAGTTTTATATATATATATATATATATATATATATATATATATATATATATATATATATATATTAATTTCAAAAAATTCTATGTAAAACTTTTACCAATGACGGGGTTACAGGATACATATATAATTTCTTCTTCTTTATAACAGACATTAGGGGCAGCTAGGTGGCATAGTAGATAAAGCACTGGCCTTGGAGGCAGGAGTACCTGGGTTCAAATCCAGTCTCAGACACTTAATAATTACCTAGCTGTGTGGCCTTGGGCACGTCACTTAACCCCATTTGCCTTGCAAAAAAAAAAATAACCTAGAAAGGAAATAACAGACATTAAATAAGTTAATTTGATCTTACATATAAATATTTCCTTTAAGAAACACTAGGTGGAAGAGTACATCTTTTCACAATCTCTCTGAGCCAAAAGACCTTGAGAAATATAATCTTGTTGGCAAGGTATTCTCCAGTTTTCTTATAACAAATCTTGACAAAGGTGATGGATGATACTTCAATTCATCCATTATAACAATCTCAAAGTTTCAAAAAATTGTCTGAATCTGTTCTTATACAAAGTTTACTAATTATACATAACATTGTATATTCCCTTTACTCCCGAAAACTCTGTAATGCATAAAAATTTCTTGAGACCAGTTGTTTCTAAAAATCTCTTTTTATAATTAAAGGATTTTCTCTAAATTTCTCTTAATAATCTTATAAATTACAAACTCATATTCAAAATTACCATAAATTATTTTCCTTTTCAAATAATAAAAGTTTACAAATCCTTCTTATCTGTATCAGTGCTATTGTAACTTCTCAATGCTCTAACTTAAAAGAACTTTATATCCTCATTGACAAAATGATGTTCTGGGAATTGGAGTTTCCTCACATTTTGAGATATCAACTAATTATTTACCTTTACTGTTTATCATTCCTTGTTCACCCCCCAAAAATGTTTTTATATTTTATATATATATATATATGTATATACATATATACATATATTTTTAACATTCTAATTAAGACCAGTCCAAAAAAATAATTTTAGGGACAATTTCATTTTTTTCTAGGTCCCTTATAAGTATAATTTGCTGAATCAGTATATAAAATTCTATTAGTCTATCAGACCAGAGACGATAGAAAATAAGAAAAAAATAATTGAAACCCTTCTCCTCCAAAAACAACATGATTCTCAAGAAAATCTCCTTTTTTGGTACCAATGATGTGTTTTAGAAAAAAAGAAAATCTAATTTTGAAAAGCAAGAATGGAGAGAAGATTGGCCAATCAGAAAACAGAGAACAGCAGATCTGAGAGACAGCTGAGCGCTTCTCTTTGCCTGTATTTTAAAGCAAACACATATAGACACATAAACAGAGACAGAGCACTTATAACCAGAGAGGCCCCCGAAATTCAGGGAACCTCACTCTGCTCTCACACTCGAGGGTCCCTTTAAACATTAGGCGAAGACAAAAGACAAGATATCAGATAAACATACACACTGTGGCCAGAAAACAAACCAAACACCACCAAAAGTGACAAATCTTCCAAGAAACCAGAGGAAAAATTCAGAGAACATTCCATTTTTCACAATACATTTTTCCATTCAAAGGTTTTGATATCTAACACTTCTTGATTTTAACTATAAAATAAGTATAACTTTTGAGAAGGCAAACATTCATTCAAAAATCCCTCAGTCTAATTGGAATATCCCCTGTCCCCTTTCAGCTTAGAGTAAACCAAATAACTTCTTTTTAAAGGAACAGCCTTAAATCTTTTCTGGGAGGGGAATCTTTTGTTTTTAAATCCTCAATTGCCCCATTATTTTCTGTAATAATCAAATTATGTACTTTAAAATAAACCTGATTATCTTGTCTTTCTGAGACTAAATAGAATTTTTTAACATTTTAATTTATTTTGTTTTATTTTATTTTACCCAGTCTCTCTCTCTCTCTCTCTCTCTCTCTCTCTCTCTCTCTCTCTCTCTCTCTCTCTCTCTCTCTCTTATCTAGTGCTTTTTCTTAATTTTAATTCCTTTCTCAGTTAACTTCCAAGATCCAGATAAGAGAGCCATGAGCAAACAAATTATCTGATCTCTCATATCCTTGTAAACTATCTGTTGCAGCCTAGCAAGATATTGTGCAAAATCTTCATTAGCTCCTTGTTTTACTTTTTGTAAATGAAGTAAGTGTTGTCTCCTTCCTTTTAAGGAAATTTTAGCCACACCTGTTTCGAAGTATGTTACTGTTCCTGTAAACTATACCCAATTTGATTATCTACTCCTGTCCATGGACAAGTTCTAAAGAACATTTCAAATGTTAGTCTTAACCCTGCTGCTTCATTTATCTCGGCTTGACTAGTACAATTCTCAAAAAATTCAGTTTTCCACATTAAGTAATCTCCTGGTGTAAGAGAAGTTTTTGCTATCATGGTCCAATGTTCTGGGGCTAATATTTGTCTAACTAGTATGTCTATCATAGTTAAAACATATGGGCTATATTGTTTGCTGCTGATTTTAATTCTTTAAATGTTTTAAAATTTAAATTATTGTATTCTCTTGAAAGAATTCTTGGAATCTTTGGATTAGGTCTCTCAAATAAGGGAAAAGAGAACAATTTTTCTCTCATGCCCCATGGAATCTCCTCTCTTTTAGCCACTGCTTTTTGAGTAACATTTATAGGCCCCTTATCTCTGTTAATGTTTTCTTCTTTAGACAGTAAAGGAACAGAAGGTGAGTTATTAAAGTTAGGAAAAAGTGGAGCTGGCTGGGGAATCACTGCCACCAAAGTCCAATAGCATCAGCCAGGGAGACAGCCTCAGGGGGGGGCCTGGCTTTCCAGAGACTTTCTGATTCCTAAAGTGGAGCCAGAGGAGGATTCTCCTGGGAAGGTATGGCCCCATGGTCTTGGTCTTCACAGCCCTCCTTCCACCCAGGGGCAGGCACCAGAGGTGGCGTTGGAGGTAAAAGCCACCACTCTTTTTTACTCTTACCTTCCTGCTGAGTTTGAATATCTACATCAACTTTTAATATCCTCTGAGCGAAAGGAACATCTCCAGCTGGAGTCAGATAGATTTTTAAAATATTCCACAATGAAAAGACTCCTATTGGAAATGTCTCCTGACCTTCCTGTTTAAAATGTTCACTCATCTGTTTCCCCACAGTTTCCCATTATTCAGTACTTAGAATTCTATCTTCTGGAAACCAAGGACAACATTTTTGCACATTAAATACATTCTTCCAATTTTTTTTTGTTGTTATTAACAAGCCTCTTTCTTTAACTATCTGCTTTAGTACTTCCAAATAATGTCCTCTATCCTTAGACTGTCCCTGCCCCATATTAATGCTCTCTGTTTTAGATCTGATGAAAAAAAAAAATTATTTGCCTTAAACTGCCTGCTGTCCCTTTAAGAGCACAATTTATTTTTTGACCTAAAGGTGTCCAGACAGTGTCCTTCCTTTCAAGACTGATTCTCCTCCAGGTGCCTCCATCCCTGTTCAGGCAGCAGTCACCACCTGATTGCTCTGGTGTGGGTCTGGACATTGACTTGGGAGAGTCAGGTTAAGTAGAACTGTACACAAATGCAAGGTCATGAAGAAAAATTCTACTGGTTTTAATTTCGGAATTTCAGACTTTTTATAATGAAAACTTATCTCAGGAATGACCTGTTAAAGGACACCTAGTTTCATAATTTCCTAGGTAAATTTACAATATTTGTTCTTAGAAATCTGCATACTTCTCTATCAGAAAAGCCTTTTACAACCACCTCCAGAGTCACAGATTATCCCAGGTCAGGTTTCACTGGAGAACCAACAAATCCTTATAAGGAGCAAGAATATGTACATATCTCTGATGGAAAAGGTCACCAAGGAAAAGTGTAAATCACTCCCAGGAGCTGGCCTTCAACACCAAATGATCATAATGGAAATAGCTAGAAATCAGAAAAGCTAGATTTGATCTAAGATCCTCTAAGATACATCTTACTTTTTTCAATTTTCCAATGTTCCTTTATAACTCTAATTCTCTTGGAAAATGTGACTAAGAAAAGAATAATAATCTCATTATTTTACTATTATGATCCTCTCCAACTTCTGGATAAATTAAGGTTGTTATCTTCTCTCATTATCCCTCATCTGTAAACTATGGTCTCAGAGATCCAAAATCAAAATACAGGTGTTTATTGCAGCACCACTACTTATACTCCCATAGTTATCAACAAAAAGGTAGTTGAGTATTCTGGAAAAAAACGTTTTAGTACCACTTCAATGTAGCATGTTTCTAATCATCTCAACATTCAGTTTGGAATTTCTCTGAATTTTTGTATATCATTGTCCCCGTACTGGTGTTTAGTCAAAGAACACTTTGCAACTTGAACTATAAAGCTGAAAAATATTGCTTAATTTTATTCTTTCTAGTTATCATAAGACAAAGAGAAACTATTTCATGTCACAAAGGGATATTCTTTGACATCTTGCAGAAAACTCTTATTTGTTTTACCTGGAGAATGGGGGGGGTGACTTACCATTACAGAATGATACAGATATTCTTTCTGGCCATCAGCTGTTGTGGTGCTCTGCTAAGATTATCATAAATTTGATACTGCTTTCTATAAATGCAAATATGAAAGTTTTTATATATGAATTCATTTTTAAGTATGCCTATAATAAAGCTCATCTTAATTTTTATACCAATTTAAATATGAAATGCATTGGAACTTTAATGTATTTAAAGAAGAAAATACAATAAAATAGTTAAAAGAAATCCAACTAAATAAATATGCACTCTATTAGGAAAGAAATATCCTTTTTGCATAAACATTCTACTTCATTCACTCTCAAAGCATTACATTGAAAATGGATTTATAGACAGGGGGAATTAATCACAAAGTATGCAAAGTTTGGGATATTCTTCTGAGTGGTTCTTGGATTCTTAAGAGAATTAAATGACTTTTAAGAGCAAGTTTTATAACAATATGCTCCATAGCTTTAGTCAGTTTTAGGCAACCATTTTAAAAGATATTTCATTCAAATAATGGATTTGTTTTATTCTCAGATAAGTCAGCCAATAATCCCTTGCTTTGCAGCTTATAGCTGCCATAACCAAGGTTAATTAATTAGAAATATTAAAGCTTGGATTAACACTTGGACCTGATTCACAAATCATTTGCTTGACAGTTCCATAAGTTTCCCGATGGATTAAAAGGAAAAAAAAAATAAAACTTAACATTGCACTAAGAAAAAAAAAAAAAGTTAAATCATTTCACACTCCTGTAGACTCATGCTCTTGGCAGGCCACAGGAAATGGAAGGGATGCTTTTCAATCTAGATTTTTACATCAGCCAACAGGCCTCAAGCATTCTTTCTTTACAATCATTCCTGATGGTTCCTGCCAAAATTTTGTTGCTGTGTATTACGTATTTGTCAGGGCAGTGACTGTCCATTTCTTAAGTGTCTTCAGGGCAAGCAAAGATGTATGATATAATCATGAACCTTCATAACGAAAAGCAGCCATATTCTATCATAAAATTTAGGAAATAATATAGAATAGTCTCAACTACCCAATGATTTAATGGGAAAGAAATATGTAAATGTTTTAATAGATATATGATTTCATTAATATGTGTAACCCATTCATATTTGTCCATTCCATACATTTTTCTGTATAGTCTATAGCAAAATCACACAAAGGGTCTACTTAGTGTTTAGGGGGAATTTTTATAGATCTTTCTTGACTACATGGATAATAATGATGCAAGTGGGCTGGTTTTTGATTATCTGTGTGCCTAACAATATTTTTTTTTCAGTTTATACATTTTTTATATGAAATCAGTCTTTATGTGGCATCTTCTGCATTATTCCACATTTATACTGTGTTGGAGCTTGGTCATGTAAAATGCAATTTCCCATAGGTTATGCTATGAACCTTAATACACTTTTAGACTATGGCATAGAGTTGGATGGTGAGCTCATTGACTAAGTCCATTGTAAGAAAAGAAACATTTTTAAGTGCTTAGAGTATACTAGACACTCTTCTAAGCACTGGGGATACAAAAATAAGGGAAAAAGATCCTCTCTAACCTTACATGCTAAAAGGGGAAGACAATTCAACCAATGGAGTTAAAGAGAGGACCTGGGAGAGGGAATTAGGGTCTGGTATAGGTACATGATTTTGAAGTCTATTACTCAGCAAAAGGGGAAGGGGAGGAATGAAGCTTGACTAGGGCCTTTCCACAACATAGGGGAACTGGAAGGAGTTCTCCAATG
Source organism: Macrotis lagotis (assembly GCF_037893015.1). Taxonomy (NCBI): domain Eukaryota; kingdom Metazoa; phylum Chordata; class Mammalia; order Peramelemorphia; family Peramelidae; genus Macrotis; species Macrotis lagotis. Next base: position 140,171,600 of record NC_133660.1, on the reverse strand, counting down.
GGAAGAATGGAACAAGTTTTGGAAATGAATCTGCCAATTGGAGAAGGATAGATATCTTTGTATATTACTGGTCAATGAGGTTGGTTCTTGTTCTTTGTTATCAAAGAAGACCAAAATGGCATCACTGTGTTTGAGACAAATTACAGTGTGTCCAACAGTGACTGATAAGCACAATATGAGTTTGGAATCTTCCACCACAGATTGGGTGCAAATAATCCATGGGACCACCTGAAGTGGGTACTCTAAACTTAAGTATGTCACATTTTCTTTGAGCCTGCTTCAATTCTGCCCTGCTCATAGCACACAGCCCCTTCACTGATGAGGGCAATGCTGTGCTGGGTGGTCCTATGTCAGTGTCTCCCAGGCTGTACAATCAACTCTAAAATTTTTCAATTAGACCTTCAGGATGTCTTGGTATCACTTCTTCTGACTCTCGTGAGAGCTTGCCCTGTGTGAGTTTCCCATAAAACAGAAATAAGAGTACCTCACAAAGAGGAAACTTACTAGCTGAAATACTAAGAAAAGGATTAATAAAGTTCATTTTTGTTTTTAACTCAAGATATCAGGAAACAGGACCAAGAAGTGACTATGCCTTGAAAAAAAACCCACAACATTTAGATAAAACCAAGATTCAGATTTGAATAGGGCAGAATTACATATGGCAAATTTTAATTTACTTTCCATGACACCAAACTACTTCCTGAAACAAAAGCCCAGCTTTATATCAATCAATGTATTTTCAGTGATTCTTTATTGATATGAATTATAGAATGCCATAATCTCTAAAGAATCAAAATTACAGAAAATCCTAAGAGAAATAAAGTATAGACTGGAGCTTATTGACAGAAAGAAATGTAGATCCAACGTTATATAAAATATGATTGAATTTTAAGTGGACTTCAACAGTCACACAAATTATAATTTCCAGTGGTTGTAGAATTTGCACTTGATTTCTTCAAACTCCAAATTCTATATGAATTTCATTATACAATGTTCCCACTGAACAAATATCCTACATTTCTAACTGTATCACATGTCCACCTGAATGACCAATAACTATCTTAAATACAAGTCAGCACATCCTAAACTGAACTTTATTTTCCTATCTAAAAATCACTCCTCTTCTCAGTTTCCTTAATTAGACTAAAAATATGCTATAGTCTTAAGCACTCAGACATAAAATCTTGGAATAACCTTTTAATCTCCCATAACAAAATCTCCCAAAATAAAAATATAGCTGTAAATATCTATTTTACTTGAAAACTAAATGATCAGGGGTGGCTAGGTGGTGTAGTGGATCAAGCACCAGCCCTGTAGTCAGGAATACCTGAGTTCAAATTCGACCTCAGACACTTAATAATTACCTAGCTGTGTGGTTTGGGCAAGCCACTTAACCCCATTGCCTTGAAAAAACCTAAAAACAAAGAAAACTAAATGATCAAAAATGCTTCACTAGGATATTATGATATATTGAGCATAATAAAAATTCTTATATTCTTGAGTATTCAAATATTCTAGTGGATTTGTGATATTTTAAATTGGACATTTCTTTTAATGAGGTAAATTTCCTTCTATTCATTTTAGCTCATAAATGCAAATATAGTTCACCATCCAGTATAAGTGTAGTAAATGTCTTTCTCTAAATTCACTACAATTGATTCAGATAATATACTAAGGGTTTTCCTCATTGACTTGTATTATCATATGAACAGCAGAATATTTCTTGGCTTGCCAATTTGTTATTCCTAAATCTTGCAATGTAATCTATCAATCTTCTCTATCAATTATAAATCCATATGAAGGAATGCTGGTTCTTTTTAATATTCTCTTCTCTATTGTGTCATAAACTATTCAAACCTACCAGGAATCTCTTCATTGTTTTCAAAAATGATACACTGTTCTGTTCTGTTTTATTTTGTTTTAGAGACAGAGAATAAGAAACACAATTGGAACATGATCAATGACAGAATTTATTTCCATTTACTGTATATTTGTGGCAAGAGTTTTAATTTACTTTTTCCTTTTTTTCCAAATGATAGAGTTGAAGGAAATGAAAAATATGTTAGTTAATTAAAAATGTTTTGAATACCATAATGCTTCATAATTTATCTCCATACTCTAACAATGAAAAATATGCATATATATATATATATATATATATATATATATATATATATATATATATATATATACATATGTAGGTTGAAAAAGATAGACTGTTTTTTCCTGGGGTGGTTAATTCATTTGATAAACTTTGAATTTCCTTAAGGCAAGCCACCCTACTTTTATTTTTCCTCTCATTGAATCATTGAATCCTGGACCCAACACATTTTCAATTTGTCTATACAAAATGCATATCTATATGCATATATACATATATATATATTTATATATATGTACTAAACACATACACATATATCAAAAATATATCAGCAATTTGCTTTATTGTTTCCTGTGGGAATGCTTAGACCAAATGAACAAGTGTCCAAGACATTTAGTTCAAAATACCTTAGGTTAGAGGTTATTACTCCATAGGGAGATTATAATCATTTGCATGGATTTGATAATTGAATCCATGGATGCTGCTGAGATCACAAATTTAAGTAATATAGAGGAAGAAGAACATGTGTAGAGAAGCAGTCAGTTGACAAGGAGGGAATGAAGACAAGTGAGAGAGTGGGGTGACAGGATATTTACAAACTCCATAGAGACTTGTTTGGATAGGAGCTAATACCATATCATTCAACTTGACCAATTTTCTTTGAAATTTAGTTCAAATGTTCTCTTACCATATTTGAAAACTTTTGGGATCCTTTCAATTGCTGTGATTTCTCTCCACAATATTATGTTTTCCATATACTTTGCATATCTTATTTTAAACATACTTGTATGTTTTCAAGTTGTCTCTTCATGGAGAATATAATATTTCTGAAAACAGGGATTTTCTATGTATTTGTACCCTAAGACATAATCAATTTGTTTTGAGTGGTTAAAGAGCTCTTAAAGAAAGTTCTTTGATCTTCCAGGACTTAATGAAAACTGCTTGAATACATATTCTAATTTCAGCTGGAATTCTTCATCAAATGTCTTCATTGATAGTCTTGATATACAAATATTTTCCAGATTTATATCTCTTAATTTTACTGATGAAAGTTGAACAAGATTCTTTCACTTATTATATGTTATACGTATCTTCAAATATTATCAGTTTTGAAAGGGAGACATCTTGTTAAAAAAATCCCATTTAAAGCCAGATGCTGCTCTACCAAATCATTTCTTTAATCAATAAATAAGAAAAATTGTATGTTGTATTCTCTCTACCATTCAGGCAGCTGCATGATATCAAATGGGTGGTTTATTTTTGAATATTGTTTATTAAAATATTAAATGAAGATCTCAGTGTTGCAGGGATGAATCACACAATATAATCTTATAAACTGCTAAATTGAATATTACATTTTCATATATAAATTTCTCTTAGGAATTATATAGATTAAAGCTAATTTTATTGATAGGAGGCACCTTAACATTTGTCTATTCTAACTACTTCATTTTACAGTCTAGGGAAGTGAAGCCACAAATGGTTAAGTGAATTGGCCAATATCAGGCAATAGTTACTACCTACAATTAACTCAAAAATCTCATTTCCAGTGTTAATTAAGAATCCAAAACATAGTTAAGAAGCAAAAGTAAATTAAAATGTCCTCTTAACAGGAACATGAAGAGCTGTCAAAAAGTTCATTCGCTTTTGCCTTATAGGAAACATGTCTACACAGTGTAAGAATCTGTGTTAATTGAAGCAATATGAGTCAGGCAGGGAGGAGGGGGAAAGGGGAAACCCATAAACAAAAAGATGGATGTTTTGATCATTGCCTTTATTAATATAAAGATATTTTCTTCAATTAAAGGAATTGCATAATTTCCTTGTCCTGTACTCTTATCAGAACTCATCTAGCTTACTGTGTTCAATTTTGGACACTACTCTAAGAACATAAATATGCTGGCACATGCGCAATAGATATTATGATGGACAACTATATTATAAAAGAATTGTTTAAAAGACTTGTGTAATAAGTCTGGAGAATTTCTAGAAGCAACATATTTTTTCCTTCTATATAGAAGAGGAATGGGACCTACCCTACTTAATTCCTATAACCAAAAGAAAAGTAAAGGGTGAATGTTGGATGAAGGCAAATTTTTCTTAAACATGAATCAAAACTTCATAAAAATTAGAAGTTTGCAAGCATGAATATGATACTTTAGTAGGTGGTAGCTAAAATAATAATAATCAGGAAATTAATGGTAGATAATATTGAAATTTGTAAAATGCTTTGTTTTTCAAAGCACTTTACAAATATTATGTAATAATATACATACTTATGTATATATGTATAATATTTTAAGATTCACAACTACCCCAGATAGGAGGTGCTATTACTAACCTCATTTATAGATGAAAATACCAAGGTGGATTGAAGTTAAATGACTTGTCCAGGGTTATCCAGCTACTATTAGTGGGTGATATTGAATGAGAACTAAGGTATCCCTAAGTCCAGTGCCATTCATTGTGCCATCTAGTACCTTAATGAATCACCCGTTTTTCAAAGTTCTTAGACCAAGAATAGATGAATATATACAAAGCATGCTGAAGAATAGCTTTCTCTTTAAGATTAGATTGAACTAGAATATTTCTATTTCTGAGATTTTTTTAAGAAGAGTAAAATGACAATCAGTCAATGATTGCCAATATTATATATGACATTAAGGTAAATAGTTGATTTTTTTTAACTTTAGTTAGATGACATAGGTATATTTTTATTCCTCCAAACAGTATATAAACTCTGGAAATATGAAAAGTATCAGGTTGGGTTGGAAAAAAGATGGAGATTAGAAAAAGATATACCATCAGCATCAAAAAGTTATTTCTGGGAGTGAGATGGAAAATGAAAAAAGTAAACATCTAAAGAGTAGAGTACTTCTGGACATTAAGTTCAGCTACAATCATCCTTGTATGCTCAGAAGGCACAAAAGACATCATTTATAATAGATGACAGTAGTTAACATTCATAATGATTATCCTGGATTTTCAAAAAAAAAAAGGCCAAATCATGTTTAGCATACTACTTAACGAAACAATACAATGTAATGCATTTTTAAAAGCTGCTATGAAAAACAAACTAAAAATTAATAGGTAATAATAGTTAGAAATTATAAACCACTTTAAGTTTTGCAAATCACTGTACATATGCTAAACTTATTGTATCCTCACAACAATCCAAGGAGTTAGCTGGGATGATTATTAATATTTTACAGATGAGAAAACTGAGGCAGATAGACGCTGACATTTGCATAATTGCATAATTAGTCTCAAGTAGGGTTTCAACCATAGATCTTCCAATTCTATGCTAGAGTGCTCTATTACTTCATTACTACCTAGTATTTTTAAATTTAAAGGAGCAGAGAGATTTCAATAATCCTGAACTTTTAATTTTGTTAAAAAATACTTCAATATTGGGCACATATTAGGAAATGAAGATGAGAATAAACATTTATATTAGTCCATACACTTACAAATATTATTTCATCTGATTCTCTCAACAGTCATGTGAGGTAAATTGTAGTATTATCTTAATTTTAGAGCTGAGGAGCTTGAAGCAAAAGAACATTTAAGTGACATGCTCAAGAAATATTTGACACCAGATTTGAGCTCAGTTCTTTGGGACCTCAGATCTACTTCTTTCTCTCCATCCACTCTACCAATAGCTCCCTCAAGTAGCTGATTAATAAATGTTTGTTTAATTGACCTGAAATGTAATTGTAGCAATTCCTTTCATGTTAAATTTGTAAAGTGACTGAATTCTTTGGTTGTAATTTTTTAATAGAGTATAAATTATTTTCCAAAGGAGCTTATGTAATCAAATATAGCTGTGGGAATTTTAAACAATAACTTAATAAAGTGGAACTGTTTAATGAGTTAACTTAAATGTCTAAAATGTAAAATACAAGCAAAAACTTTTCAATTCTGCAACTGTGAAATATAAATTAAATGCAGATCCTCAATAAAAATTGTAAACTTTTTGGTATATTAATGACAAAAAATTTCTGCTTTGTGTGCCGTCCACATTATATCTAGACTACTGACTAATCAATTTTGGACTGATAGGAACTTCCTGGTACCCTTCAAAAGTAACAATAAGGTTAAGAAGGCTAGAAGAATTGAGAAATGACTGCTGTCATAAAACTGGGATGTGGAATCAATTGTAAAATGAAAAAGAATTACTATGTGAATTACCACTTTAGAAGAGGCACTTGACTTTTTAGCTATTCTTTTCCCCATTCTTCAAATACAGCCATCAGACACACTTTACACAACATCTTTCACATTCACAAATGCTCTATATGATAGATTTCAACAAAAGATACCCAAATGCCTGCTTAGGGTAGGACAATAATAATAGCAGGAGAAAATATATCCAGAGCCTATTTTTGAAAAGAAAAAAATAAGGTTCCAATTCTAATTTTGTCTCTATCTCTGTCTGTTTCTCTGTTTAATGTCTCTTCCTTTGTTTCTCTCCCTCTGTCTCTGTCTCTGTGTCTTTTTCTGTCTGTCTGTCTGACTCTCTCTCTCTCTGTGTCTCTGTGTCTCTGTGTCTCTCTGTCTCTCTGTCTCTCCGTCTCTCTGTCTCTCTGTCTCTGTCTCTGTCTCTGTCTCTCTCTCTCTCTCTCTCTCTCTCTCTCTCTCTCTCTCTCTCTCTTTCTCTGTTGATGAGCACCCAGTTTTGAATCGGAGGACATGAGTTTGAATCTCTGCTCTGACATATCCTGTGTGTGACCTTGAGTATGTTAAAGGGTTTATGAACCTTAACTTCCTTAATTTATAAGATAAGACTAACCATTTTAGGTGTCTTCCAGCTCTAAATCAATGTTCTAAACTAATGTATATAAAACATTTGCAAGCTATATAAAGAGCAGTTCTTATTATTTAAAAGTTGGAAAAGTTTCTCATACTGGTCAATTGTGATGAATGCTGTGTCTATCTGTATACTATTCTGGTTAAATTCAGAAAGACTTAAAATCATGAGGCTGGTAGGAAGATAGTGATTATTTTCATCTCAACAATTCACAAAAATCATCTATCATGTAGTGAAAGAGCCACAATTGCCATCAATAAAGATAACAAGCAAATATATTAGAAATTATGCATCCTCATGAAAACTGCTTGGTTTAAATCTGGGATTTTGTTTAATTTTCCTTCCTCCTTTTTCTTTTCAACTAATTCAGATTTTTGTTTTGATATTGTATTATTTAGAAAGTCTATTTAATACTTTATAAATTTACCCACAGTGCTTGGAGGAATAACTACCACCATCCCCTTATACTACCTTCACTTCTGAAGAGAGGTGGGTATTGGGTTCACTGCTTAATTTAATTCCTATATAGTATTAATTCTAACAAAGTAAATTCTAAAGCTCAACTAGGTGAGTATTCTAGGACTCTTACTTTTCAGGTTTATATTGCTATCTTGATTATAACATACTGACTGACTATAGGACTCAGAAATTGTTGACACTATAGCTCTTATTTTGAAGATGCCATTCCCTCAACCTAGAATTGAAAAAGACAACATAGACACAATCCCAAAGTTCTCTAATTTGAGGGAGAAGGTAAATACACGTAATTTTACACATAAATATATAAAATATAAATAATAAAAATATGAAAGCCTTCTAAAAACTGTTTATCTTTTTTCTAGAAATGTTTTCATGTTGTCTCATCATACAACCTTTCATATATTGTTACTGCTTTTTCTTTTCTTTCATATTTGATAGATTCATTGCTGAAGATGTTATTAATTTATCATTTAATTGGTGAATTTTGTTTGTACCCTCTATATTTTTGGTATTAGAGCCTGTAAAGATTAGATTTATTGGTATTTTTTAACTTTTCAAAAACATTATGTTTCTGTTTTGCAAAGATAGATAGATAAATATTTGAAATAGTTACAATTTGTTGCTAATAAAATGGATAATTTTAATGTCTCCATTCAAAACTTATAAATTCTCTAACTAGTTTAAAATAGTATATTTGCCTTCTGTATATCTGTATGTAAGATTTGCCTCTCTCTGAAAGAGGAATATTAAAGCTTTCTGCTATTACTGTGTAGCTATCCCTTTTTGGATAATTCAGTTTTCTTTGCCTTTATTAATATAAATTCTGTATTATTTTGTATATTTATATTTAAAATTGAAATTAGGTAATTGTCTATATCATTGATATATCTTCCTTTTTAAACACTTTATGTATGAATCTTTATTTTTGATCTGTCTTAAAACATTGATATAATTATCTTTTCTTTAGAGTCAATATTGGCTCACAAACTTTGCAACATGAATTTTAAGTTTTGTTAGTGTATGTTTGTTCATTTCACTTCAATCATCACTATCATTGACTTTGTGTCATTATTTTTGCATGAAATTATGCCTTTCCACACTTTTCAGCATTCATCATGTTTGCCTGATTCTTTTTAAATAATCTTTTTTTTATTATTTTATTTTTCTTCAATTACTTCCAGGAATAATTTTTAACATTCATTTTTAAATTTTTTGAGTTCCAAATTATTTCCATCCCAACTGTCCCACTTTGGAAGGGCAAGGGTTATAAATGTGATGTCATACAAAGCATATTTTCATATTTGTCATGAAAGAAAACACAGAACAAACAAAAAAAGAAATAAAGTTTCAAAAAAAGAGCATAATTCTAACCTGATTCAGACTCTATCAATTCTTTTTCTGTAGATGGATAACATTTTTCATCATAAGTTGTCCAGAATTATCATGGATCATTGTATTTGAGGATAACTAGATCATTTATAGTTTATCATAGTATAATTTTGCTGTTACTCTGTATAATGTTCTCCTGATTCTGCTCATTTCACTTGTATTTCCAGCTTTTTCTAAAAACATCTATACAACATTTCTTATAGCACAGTAATATTTCAAAACAATCATATGCCACAACTTGTTCATCCATTCCCCAAATAATGGACATCCCTTGATTTTGCATTTCTTTGTCACCACTAAAAGAGGTGCAATAAATATTCTCTACATATGTCTTTTTTTTGTTTTTTCTTAATACAAAGTAGTAGTGGTATTGCTACTATTTTTATATGTGTTGTGAATTATATATATAAACATATGCATATGTATGCATACACACACATATACATATATATATATATATATATATATATATATATATATATATATATTGGGCACAATTACATGTGGGTGTGTATACACATATATAGGAGTTAGTGGGACTTGGAGAAAGTGACTAATTTGCCATGTTGCTATAGTTCATTCACATCACACTCAGGAAAGATTTCTAAAAACCTTCAGACAGATAATCTTTGGTAGAATGAGAACATTTGAATAGGGTGATTACATAACATTTGAATAGGGTGATTACAAAAACTAATATCTTTTTAGCCAAGAAACATTTTTTAAGTGCCTAAAATTTTTCATGTTAAATTCTCCTTATTCTAACTTTTAATATCTACCAAATGACTGAGAAAACTTTTCATTTTGAAATGATGTCACAAATATATGTCTCTAGCTCAAGAATATTTTCTTATTGTGTTATTAATCTTCTCTCCTTATTTGTTAGTATGTCTACCATTGACATCAACAAATGGCCATATAAGGACAATTGTTATGTATTTATTATTTTTCTGTAATATTATTGAATTGAAATACTTTTTTTGTATTGCTGAAGCATAATATTAAAACTCAACTGTGGGATAGCTAGGTGATGCAGTGAATAAAGCACTGACTTTGGAGTCAGGAGGAAATGAATTCAAATCCAGCCTTAGACACTAATTACCTGGGTGTGTGATCTTGGGCAAGCCACTCAATCCCATTGCCTTGCAAAAAAAGGCAAATATATATATATGTATATATATATATATATATATATATATATATATATATATATATATATATATACACACACACACACATATTTGTGTGTGTGTGTTTACACATGTTTCCTGTTATATTGACCTTCAAACTTGATTATGTGGGTTAAATTAGAGTATCAGAATCTCAAAGTTAGAAGGAACATAAGCAGCCATCTAGACCAATTCATATGTGAATAAGTAATATGGTGCAATGTAGCAAGTATTGGATTTAGCATCAAGTGGTGGGGATTCAAATTTGAACTCCATTTCAACTCATTTTTTGTTCTTTTTTATCCACATCTGTGAAATTAAAATGTGTAGGTATCTAAGATACCTAACTATATCTATTCACCAAAATTACTCTTTAGGATGGGATATAAATTTAATTAAATAACAGAAGTGATTTTCTAGGCTTAAATTAAATATGTCAAGGGAAGTTAAATGCCCTACTTCCTAAGGCAGTTCACTCTATTTGGGGATAGTTATTTTTTCCCTCATAAATTCTGAACTTATCTTTTGTAGTTTTTGTCTTTTTCCCATTTCAACTCATTTTTTGTTCTTTTTTATCCACATCTTTGAAATTAAGATGTTTGGGTATCTAAGATACCTAACTATATTCACCAAAATTACTTTTAGGATGGGATATAAATTTAATTAAATAACAGAAGTGATCGTCTAGGCTGTGATTAAATATGTCAATGGAAGTTGAATGCACTACTTCCTAGGGTAGTTCATTCTATTTGGGAATAGTTATTTTTCCCTCATGAATTATGAATTTATCTTTTGTAGTTTTTGTCTTTTTTTTCTTTCTTTTTTGTTTTGTGGAGACAAATAGGATAAATCTAACAGAGCCATTCAGATACATAAAATTTATTCCCAAGCATTTACTTCTCTAGATAAAATAACTTTTGTACCATTTAGCAATTCTAATATAGTTCAATTTAAGATATATAAGGCATGACTCCATGAAGTATTTATATTTATGGTGTGAAGTGAATTTTATTGGAAGTATGCAAAGGAGTAATGATCCATCCAAAATTCATTGTGGTAATGCATACATCCAAAGCAGGTTCAGACTCAATTTTCCCATTGGTCATAATGTTAACCTGAATCTCAAACTCCAAAATACTTGGAATATATCCAGTTATAAGAGTAGTCATATAATGAAGACATATGAAAGCATTTCTAATGGTAATAAGTGATTGATGCTTGTTTAAAAATGAATGGATGATTTTGAGAGATTTTTATGTCTCAAAGGAATGTTTCAGGAAAACATATTGACAGTGCCCTTGTAGTAGGTCACAAAAGAGATTTGTATATAAATTCCTCAAGGAGAAGTTGCAAGTTTGAAAATTTTTTGCCAAGTGACATGACTTTTCTAATCTGATAAAGATAAGTGAAGCTAATTTCTGATATTTAGAAAGTCAGAAAAGACCAACAAAAAGATGAATATGTGACAGTCATCTGAGCAATTACTAGAATTAGCCCAGTAATACAATTGGTGTCCTCCACACATGGTCTTAAAGTTCCTCACCATTCTAGTCAGTCATCCTTAAAATCTATCCTTTTCCCTTATCCACACCATCCCAACATTTGTTCTTCCTAGAGACTAATAATAGAAATTGTTGGCATTTAGATTTTAGGAGCATCGACTGTAATTATATTACTTTTCCTATAAATAACAGAAGCATGGGTGCTTTTATGATGGAAATGAACTCCAGTGATTGAATATTTATGAATTAGAATCTTTTTTCGAAGAGAATATGACAGTATTGAAAACATGCAATTACCAGAAATACCTACGATGATTAAAATGTTAATTAATGATAGCTACTTTTATTAGCATAAAAGAAAGTATATGCATATAGTAAAAATGAAAATCTTTTAAAGTGCTTTAACCACAAATTCATATAATCATAGAACAAAATCACTTAGCTGTCAGTTACTTTTTTAAGAATTAAAAAAACCTGATAAAAGGAATATATCCAAAGGACAGAATTATACATCATTTTAATTTCTTCCTCCCACTTCAAATAACATAGTGCAATCTAATATTCATGCCTTACAATTTGAAAATAAAAATTTTGAAAATCCCTAAGATGTTGATTACCAGTATACCTTCACATTCAAAATGGAAACATTTTGAAATAATTCAGCAATAAAAGTTCTGCAAGAGTGAAGTTCTTTCATTCTCTTTGCCTTTGTCAAATCTGATGTCATGTAAAGAACATTAAAGTAAGTGACAAGAGAACCCTGGTCTAGCAAATCACTTAATATCTTTTTTGTTCCCTCCACTTTTTAAAGTTGCAAAGAAAAGGGGCATCTAGGTGGGGTAGTGGATAAAGCACTGGCCTTGGAGTCAGGAGTAACTGAGTTCAAATCCGGTCTCAGACACTTAATAATTACCTAGCTGTGTGGCCTTAGGCAAGACACTACCATTTGCCTTGCAAAAACCTAAAAAAAAGTTGCAAAGAATAATTATACTATCTGTCTCACAAGTCTGAGGTAAGGAAAACAATTTATAAACTTCACTGTCATATAAATGTATGCTGCTATTAGTTATGAATTTATTGGTTGTAATAATATTAACTTTTGATTACAAATCCTTTTAAAAGTAAAATATTCATTATATTAATGGAATTCTATGCAATAAAATGTTTTGTAAATATGACCATTAGGGAATAGTGAAGTGTTTGTTTTTTTCCTGTTTATTGTACATTTTTTAGTTCTTGAAAATCTCAAAGTATAATAACAGAAATTTTGAACTATTGCATTTTCTTAATGACCTTCTTTTAATTACACAGTAATTCCTATTTTGATCTTACCTCTTTCTCTTATAATTTTAGTAACTGAGCAATGACAAAGAGTCTGCAGTTTTGTGAAGGTTGTCTCAAAACCTAATCCAATTGAAATAATTTAGTTCTGACATTATTTCATCAGAAAACAAGAAGCAGTAAGATAGAGAATAAAGCCCAGCTAAGCACAGAGTATTATTAGATCCTCTTATCTAATACTCAAATATCTATCATAAAAAAGTGTTATTCTGATAGTGCATTTTGTTCTAAAGTTATCTCTTGGCTTTTAAAGGCAACCAATCAATAAAAATAAAAATCCTTTTATTAAGTTACTAGCTTAAGAAGATAATACTAGGCCATGCAACAGAAGAGTTTATTTGTTACAGAGATGGTAAATAGCAAACCCAGAACCTGAACAAAAGTCCTCTGAGAAAAAAATACAATAATCTTTGCACTGTATAATAATGTATAATAATGTAAATCTGGAATTATTGGTAGAAGGTACATTATAGAGTCTAGAGTAAAGACTTTGAATTTCCTTACCCTGGCAATACTGAGCTACTGGAAGTTTTTGATGATCACATCTGAGATATAGGAATGTCACTTTTAGCAGCTTTTAGGAGAGTGACTTATAGAAAGAAAAAAAAATCAGCAGTGAAATTATCTATGTGAAAGGTGATAAGGGCCTCAAATAAGCTGGTGGCTGTATGAGTAAAGAGATGAAAATGAATAATATAGCTTTTGTTGAGGTTGAATATGCAAGATTTGTTAACTGGTTTTAGAGAATTATAGAAGGGAAAGAGGCAGGAACTATTCTAATATTATGAACTTAAATGACTTTAGAAATGTTGGTAGGGAAATTTGGAGGAGGGATGGGTAGGTAAGGATACAATACTTCCCAATTTGAAAATGTTGAATTGAAATATTTATGAGATATCACGTTATAGATCATTCATCAGCAGCTGACAATTCAGCATGAGAGTAAAGAAATGGGATCAACAAAAACCATACACATGGAGATAATAACTAAATCCATAGAAGCTGATGAGATGACCACAAGAGATGTTGTAAAGTCCCAAGTCAGAACGTTGATGATATCCACACTGTTTCAATATTATTTTATATTAAGCTAAGAATGTACCAAGGACAGAAAATACCTTCAACCTGACACATCGTTACTGAATGTATCCATATTTTGTTTATATAAAACTTTAATTCCCTGATACACATTTTGCTTTATAAAGTAATGTGAATTAATATTATATTTCATTTTGCTAGCTATTCAATATGATTGATGTTTATTTTTAATGTCTTAATTTTACAGAATGATTTCACTTTCATATAGTCTAGTTGGAAAAGTGGAATGGAAGAAAAGAAGTTTCAATGAATGCCTGCAATAACCCTGGACAATTTGAATTATTAGTCTGTCTTAATAGTTGATTCTTTTATAGAATTTTATTTTCTTTTATCAGCTCAAAGAATCAAAAGAAAAAGAAAAACATTAAGTGTAACTTTTATGTTCTGAGAAAAGTAGATGTAAGTACATGAATGGGGTTAAGGGATACAAACCTGTACATAAACCTAGCCTTTCATTTTACTGCAGTTGTGTCCTTCAAATAATTAGTTTCTAAAAATCATTAAAAAAATTAACCTCTCCCAAGATGAAAATCAGGCTTCACTAGAGCCTATCTTGAATGAAATCCTCACTTTAAAACCTTGACATGAGTAATTTTAGAGTGTGTGGGGTTTTGGAATGTTTATTCCAGCCATGGCTCTGATGTCTAAAAAGATACAATAGGAGAAACACTAGGGGAAATTTGAGAGAATAAAAGTGACATCAAATTATTTGCCAAATGTATTACATTACTAATATCTTCTTTGTACCAAGTTAAAAAAATTAATCTTGGAGGCGAAGGCCCTAAGGGTTTTTAGCCAAAACAGAAACAATTACTATTTATATTCACTTTGAAACATCCAAACCCTAACAAGGACCAAGGAAGGCTTGGACTAGAACCTAGTCATGGCCAACCCATAAGATTTAGAGTGATTTAGGTTTAAGATATGGTCTTTAAAAAATGAAATCTAGCCCATAATCCCCAAGATATCTTGTGATGTTTCTGGAATAAAAATGTATGTTCCTTTGGACATGGTTATTCACAGGTAAGGATGTGATTCCCTTTGTGCCCCATTTCTTACCTAGCCTTAAACACTGAATAGGCATTGTCAAAGACTTTGTATAGCTTAAATTTCACTTAAATCTAATTCACTTGCTAATCATCACATAACCCTTCCTGATGCCATGGTTCTCTTGAAGAACAAAGTTGCAAAAAAAAGGAACAACAACAACACTAATGATCTATTTTTGCTTCAATAATGCAGAAAATTATAACATAATATTTTCCTAGTTATGGAGACAAGAAAAATGATATTGTAGCTAGGGTATAAGTCATCAAGTCAGAAAGAACTAAATTTGATGCCTATCTCAGACACATAATAATTATGTGAACCTGGATATGTCATTTAACCTGTCTTGGACTCAGTTTTTTAAGATATAAAGTGGAGATGATAATAATTCCATACAAGGCCTTTATGATGCTGTTGTGAGATTCAAATTTTGCAGTATAGACTAAGCATTTTTATATATATCAATGAGCTTTATATTATGAACAACATATAATTTTTCTTTTTCAAAATATATGTTTGCTATTCTTAAATAAATCTTAAAACAATCTCCATAGTTTTATTTTATTAAAATTTCCTCAATAAAATTAAAAAGCAATAAATGTATGCAATGAGTATATCCAGTAAAAGAAAAAATAAAGTTCCTACTCTGCACAAAAAATGGCTTTGCTATTGAATTATTAGAATAAACTCCACAGATGAAAGACTTTATCATCAAACAAGCTTCACAACTTTCAAAATGACACTTTTTTTACATTATTTTAAAACATTTCATCTGCTCTTTTTTTCAACATAAAGGTTATTTTAAAATAAAAATAGTTATTGCTGAAATAAAAGTAGAACATTGTAATGTCATGTAAAAGTCCTTACTGTTTCACTTATAATTCTCTTTACTAATGAGAGTAGTTCTTTTAGTTGTTAATAAGCCTTATCTCATATGGATTTAGATAATTAATCTTCAGATAAGTACCTAACCATTGATTTTCATATTAGATGCTTTCTGACACAAATGCTATATGAGAACAGCTGGAAAACAGTGTCCAACTGACAAATGTTATTGAAGAAATTGACTTAATGCCAATTTACATTTAAATATTATAAAAATCTGAATCAATTAAAAGATGCTTTGATTTTCAATTTAATTGTTTAACATTAAATGAATATAATTAATGTAAAAAGAATATTTCTTCCTTCTAGAATGTTTTAGAAGCTTCAAATCAAATCAAGAATTCTTGTAATATAGTATTGCATTTTTCTCCACCTTTTCATCATTAAAATACCATTATTCCTTTTCAAAGATATTTGTCTCTGATTAATAATAATTTTTATCTATTTCATAAAATCTTGCACATTTTTCATGATATTCCATTATTTTCCTCAATTTCCTTGAAATTCAATATTTTCATTTTTCCATTCTTGTCCCTTTGCTGCAGCTTAGTCAAATGATATGGATAGGAGAATGATTCTTTTTTTCACTTTTCTCTTCCAGTTGAAGCACTACCCAGAAAAAGAATGATGATGATGATGATGATGATGATGATAATAATTAACCCAAGTTTCCAGTCCACTTTCTTAATTGTTGATGAGGATTCTTTGTTGCTGTGTGCCTGTGTAAGGGATAGAACTGATACTAGAGCACTGAGGAGGAGAGAACATTTCAGGATTAAATCAAGGAGGAAGAGAGCAAAAATACTTCAGGAAAAAATCCATGTTAACACATTCCTGATTTTCAACTTGCCTCTCTAGAGACTTTGGGGATTTTCCTCTGCCTATAATTGGGTCTGTCTAGGTTGAATAAAATCTTAGCTTGCTGCTTTCTAAAGAATATTTTGAATTTTTTTTTGTATTTTCTGATTTATTCTGATCTGAAGAACTGATATTTCTCTTGGCTATTTGTTTGGTTAAATAGATTTACTTTCTTTTTACCATTTGCTAAGGTCTTTCATATAACTAGTATTTGGGAGAAGTTGTTAAAAATGGAGTTATAAGTTTGAGGTACCTTTCAGCTTTAAGAAATATCAATCAGGAAAGGAACTTAAAACTAAAAAGAAATGTGTCCCTAGACCCTCAATATATAGGGATAAGGCATGAGGCATAATTCTAATCTTGTATACTTTTCTCTATGAAAACAATGGCTAACTTTATTTCTTCTTCTTTTCTTCCCTTTGATATTTTTTCCCTTCATCCTTGAAAAAAACTATGATATGGCAAGTGATGCCATGACAAGTACATGAATTGGATTTGAATGAGGGGTTGCTGTGCTAAGTCACTAGCCTCTCCTTCTCCTCCAGAGTTATCTGGGTCCGGTGGCCAGATATGAATCAGAATGACTGGAGATGGTACTGGATGGGATGCAAGCAGGGTTAAATGACTTGCCAAAGGTCACACAGTTAGTAAGGGCAAGTGTCTGAGGCTGTATTCCCTCCTGACTCCATGGCAGGTGTTCTATCCACTGTAGCATCTAGCTCCCTCATTTTGTTCTCTTTAATGCCAGAAAGAAACTCCCTTGGAGAAGGAAAGATTTAGGAAATATTTATCTATGAGACATATTTAGAAAATTATATGAGCATGTATATTCTATTTGGGCAATATATGAATTTACTTTTGAAAGATATAAATTTATAAAGAAATATTTTACCATATATAAACTTATTGAAGTTTTAATTCATAATTTCAAGTGACTAAGAGTAAGAAACTAAGGAAAATAAAATGTGGAGAGAGAAAAAGGAATGAAAATGATTCTTGAATTGTATTTACAAAGTACTTTAAGGATTCAAGCTTCATAACTGGAGTAATATGAATATATACCTTCTATGAATGAAGAATGCATACCTATTATAAGAGCTTGATATTTTATGTAAGAATTGCTTTGACAACAGTTTACTACTTGTGTGACTGTAGGAAATTAGTCCCCCACCTCCACCCCCAGGCCCTGGTTTCCTCATCTATAAAAATTGAGAGTGTTAGTTATGATAGCTTCTAAGAGTCTTTCTAATGCTACATCTATGATTCTATGGCCATTTAATACAAATACTGGTGATGAGTCTCTCCATAATTAACTAGGTTCGTCCTTAGGTTACACAGAGCATTATCAATCAGGTTTGTACTTGGAGACTTGACACCTTGCCACAAGTAGTTTTTCCACAGTTATAGCCTTCAAGTAATCAGATTTGCCACTATATCATAGTAAGACCTTAGAGCAATACTTCTGGGAAAATATTGGTTTGTAACCATCTAGGAAAAAAGGATTTATTTAGATATTAAAGAATTTGATGTGGTTTTGAAATTTCTTCAAAGAATTGCATATCTAGCTACAATATGAATAACATTGCTAAATAATTTATTAGGAATGTATTTTAAATAATAGTGATGATTTTTCAATTCAGAAACTTTCATGAAACACTGAAATATAAATGCTTCAGGAAACTGTATCTCTCAAAGAAATCTCTACAAACAAGCTGTGTACAATATAAATAGGAAATAATTGACAGAAAAAAAAGAATTAGAATTAAAAGGTTGTTGGCAGAAGTTTCTTATTGATGAGTTTTTAGTTAGGAGGCTTGAAAGAAGCGAGAAAACCAAGAAGTATAGCGAGGAGGGAGATCATTCCAGGTATAGATCTCAAGCAGAGTAATTGTCTAGAGCTGAGAGGTGTAACTTGTTCAGGGAAAAGCCTAGAACAGCTAGTGTCATTGAATTCAGGAGTGTGTGGTGAACAGTAAGTTAGAAAAAAAAACTGTAAAAGTGTATTGTGGAGACAGTTCAGTAGTACAGTGGATAGTGCACTGACCCTGGAGTCAGGAGGATCTGAGTTCAAATGTGACCTCAGATGCTTAATACTTACTTAGCTGTGTTACCTTGGGCAAGTCACTTAGCCCCATTACTTTGCAAACCCGCATAAAAGAAGTATATTTGTGGAGGAGGGTATTAAGGGACAATATTTTGCTATTGTTATTCAGCAACAAATGTGTACAAATAAGGACTTAGAGGTGATAAAGAGCCACTAAATGGTCTGACCCATGCTTTGACAGTTGATTGGAGGGTGGATTGGAGTGGGAAGAAACAGAGAAAGGCAGATCTATTTACAGGCTCTGAAAATAGTGCAAGCAGGAGATGAAAATATTATGCACCAAAGTAGTAGCAGTAAAAGAGAAGAGAGCAGGGTTTATTCAAGCAATGATGCTAAGATGAAATTGAGGGGACATTGGCAACAGACTGGACATGTAGAAAGACATATATTGGAGTAATCAAGGATGACCTCTAGAGCAAAAGCCTTGGAGACCCGATGATCAGTAGTTTTCTCCACAGTAATAAGAATGTTTTGATTATAGAGAAGTATTAAGGAAGAAAGATGACAAGTTCACTTTTGTTCATGTTAAATTTAAAATGTTTATTAGATATCCAATTTGAAATATCTGAAAAGGAAGTTGAATATGTGAGACTGGAGAACAACAGAAAGATTAAGGATAGATAAAGAAATCTGAAAATCATCACAAAACATGGTAATCCAATCCTTGGCACTGAAGATCTACATGAAATAACAGAAGAGAGAAAAGAAGAGGGTCCAGGACTGAGCTTTATGTAACATTTCTGTTTAGAGGGCATAGCTGAGAAGGGGAACAAGCAAATAAAACTGAAAAAGAGAAACAAGAGAGAATGGCATCTTGAACACCTAGAAATTATCAAGTTTCAAGAAAAAGAGGGTGGTCAGTAGTGCCAGTGATTGAAGAGAGGTCAAGAAGAATAAGGACTGAGTTCATTGGATCTAAAAATTAATAGATCATTGACAAATAGGAGATGATGAATTAAAGGAAGAGCTTGTGAAGGCTCTAGAAAGGACTTTGGAAGCACCTTACCTTATCCAAACTTTTCGAGAAAAATAGGGACAAACCCAATATCACACATTGTAGTTAGTGATATGCTTAAATTTAGAACCAAATCTCCTGGTTCTCAACTGCAATTTATTAAGCCCCTATTTGTACCCTACATGTTGTTGAATAACAATAACAAAATCTTGTTAGGGGCATCCTTTCATAGAAAGCTATCTTTAATAAAACAGTAGCATGATATAGGAGAGTGAAAAGGCAGAAATAAATAGAATATTGATAGTTTAGTAATAACAACCTGGGATGCAAGTTATGTTTTTACATATTAGATTATAATATTATAATTTAAAAACATATTTTCATAAGTACTTACATATTAGATTGTAATAATTGAATGTCAGTTCCTTTTTCTTTAACATGGTGAAAAAAATATCAGTAGGATTTGGTGATGAAATGAGATGATATTTCCCAAACATTTTGGATATTGTGAATAGATAATAAAAATGCGTATGGTTATTGATTATGTAGTAGTAGAAGTAGTAGTAGTAGTAGTAGTAGTAGTAAAAGTAGTAGCTTCATCATCATTGTCTTAGCAGTCCCATCAATCATTATCATCATCATCATCATCATCATAGTATCTAAAGAGGCATTGAATGGCTCTTCCCATATATTACATCATATAAATTGTCTTATGGGCAACACGTTATGAAAATATATATTATATCCTGAGATGATTAGATGACTTGAAGTTGGAGTTTCCAAAGACCCTTTCAAATTGATCATGCCAGGAATTTGCTGCTTTGAGAATTCCTTTCATCCATACAAATTCAAGACTGCCTAAGAGCCTATAGAAAGGTAAATAAGTCTTCAGCTGTTAAGTGAAGCTAGAGTGGTTGGCTCAAACAATTTCTAAGTGTCAGAATCAGTTATTGATTCCAGTTTTTGTTTTTGTTTTTCTCTTGAGACAAGTCTAATGCTCTATACATTGTGTCAATTATTCTCATAGTAATGCCTGAGTACCCCCACGAAGCCTCCTAAGACTTTTTCAAGGACCACCAGAGGTCAAAAATATTTTCATAATAATATCAAAATATTATTTTTCTATTAAAATTTTCATTCCTTTTCCAACTTCACATATAGTTGAAGTCATATTTTATTCATATACTTCAAATTAGAATAATATCTATGACAAAAGAATGAATGCAACAGATATAATAATCCTATAATTACTGACAGATAGAACTTACAAAAACAAATACTTTGTGAGATTCTTGATAATATTCAAGAATGAAAAGACATTTTAAAATTATTCATAAATTTGGCATTTATTAAGTGCCTATTTGTGCCAGATCTTGAATTTAGTGCTAGAGATACAAAATGAAAAAATTATAATAAAGTTTCAGTACTGCTAAGCTGTGACCTTGTGTATATAAATATAAACATATACCTATAAATATATATATTGATATATACATATATGTATTACAATTATACACATTTTCATTAAAATTAGATAAATCTATATTTAAATCAATTCTATGGCAGAATGTTTACCCAATTGAGAATATATCAAAGGAATTTTTATGGACAGTATGTCGAAAGTTTATTTTATTCTAATGTCTCTGACAACCTCATCCCCCAGTAAGAATAGTAAGATTTTATGTAGCTAATATGAGGTAACAAAGGCAGGAAATAAGATTGTTGAACTCCTCCCCATTTTTCTGCCACTGTGGTCTTTTCCAGTGAGTATTCAAAAACCTGAATGTTTTTCCCATCCAGATCCAAAGAAAAGATTTAGCAGTCCTCTTCCTTTAGTTAGAAATTGGGAGCAATAGGACTGAGACTATAGGCTTAATGAATCATCAAGGTTCACACAGTTAATACAGATTTGAAATCAAGACTTGCTGAATCCAGGTCCAGTACTTCTTTCATTTTGACAACTAGCTGTGTTTTATGTATTCCTTAAAAATTTAGTAGCTAATAAAGTGAAGTAGAGTGGCCAGCTGACCAAAATAAGGTATATTTAAAAGGACAAATGACTATAACAAATGTCACAAAAATCAGATCTCAGAGTTCTGATATCTCATTGTCTTGATCAAGAAGGTAAAGATGAGGAATTATAGAAAATTAGCTTATGATGCAAGACTATTTCAGACAATAATTTCATGATATCTGAATTCTATTTCCACAATTTTCTGCTCCTTTGTAACTTTGAAGACATGCCTTCAGTAATTAACTATAGATTTAAAAAAAAAGAAATGGAAATAGTAAATTACAAAAATACTATAATACCAATATGAAATCTAGTCAACATTTTTAAATGCATACTTTGGAATAAAATAAATGAATGAATGAATGAATGAATAGATGGATGAATGAATGAATAAATAAATAAATTGGAAATCTCAAGTTCATTGTTCATGCACACGTGGTACATTCCACTTCAACTTTAATAGGAACTGTGAACAGTAAGGTAAGAAGTGACCCTGTAATTCTTGAAATGAACTAGTTGGTCATGCACTGCTAAATTCATTGCTAAATTTAGTGTAGCACAAGGGGAAATTAATAACTTATAGTTTAGTGAGTATTATGGTGAGTTATACAATTGGTTCTCTGAAATGCTATATACTTTACAAATAAATTTCAATTTTAAATATTACAACTCATCTTGGTTTAGTAGTACTCTTGCCTTGACAACATTGAATGAAATGTTAGAGATATGATAAGCCTTTCGGCATTATTAGAATCTTTTAGATGAAACTGAGAATTCAAGGATTGAATAAAATGGAATGGGCTAACTTTGGTATATTACATAAATATTGACTATGTCCCCAATTTGCGATATATAAAGTTTATATTTTAATATTAAAGATATTATATTAATAAATATAAAGGAAAATAAGTAAGAAAGGGAAGCCACCTAGATGAACAAATATTCTACCAGTGAATCTTCTATATTTTTATCTTTTTTATTAAATTTATTATTTTTATTTTTAAAATTTGGGTTCCAAATACTATCTGATCCTCAGATGCCCTGATTCATTCTCTGAGAAAAAACAAAAGATGACATCAATTATACTTATGTTGATATCATACAAAACATGGTTCTATATGAGTATATATGCTTTTCCTACAATAAAACAGTAAATTATATTCTAATTTGTAGTCAGAGTTAATAAGTTCTCACTTTGGATGTGAAAGCCTTTTTTTTACCATGAGTGATTTGGAATTTTCTTGGATCATATTGATGAGAGTAGCCAAATGTTTCAGAATTGAACACTATTACAACATGGCTGTTACTTTGCATAACGACTTATCATCCTTATCTCTTCTCTTCAGATCAGTTCAAAGAGACTTGCCATGTTTTCCTAAAGTACTCCTCATATCATTTCTTTTAGCATAATAGTATTCTATCAGTGGTTGAGTTGCCCAATATTCCACATCAAAATTTTTTGAGTTTTTTTTTATCTTTCTTTCTATCTACATACACACACAGACACACACACACACACACACACACACACACACACACATATATATATATATATATACACACATACACACCACTCATTCTTTTATCTGCTCATCCATTTATTCATTTACATATTTATTAACAAGCAATAGATCATTAGAGATCTTTTTCACTTGTCTTTATTCTACTTTTTTATCTTTGATGATCTCAGGATATATTATTGAGTTAATTACAAAGAATTCTTTAAACTGGTTTTCTTTTTCTTTTTCTGCATTTATCTTTTTCATAAAGTCATAATTCCTCTATCATTATTCTTTCAAAATATTTTACTATCAACTATATATTCTCACACGATAGTGTCATTGGTTGCAATATATATATATATATATATATATTAATCTTATCAAAACTTCTCAAGGCAAATCATTGTTCAGTGGTATCCTCAATATCCCCAATAGAAATGATATAGCACACTAATGCTATGACTTTTATGCTGTTAACCTCCTATGGAACATCCCCTTCTCTCCTCTCTATCTATATAAATGTGATTCATCTTTCATTGTTTAGTTCCTTGCTATATTATTCATGAAACCTTCTCTTGACACTTCAGAAAGTACTTGGTTTTGCTCTCATTTGCCTTTATTAAGTATTTCAAAGTCTAATTCATGGAAATCAGAAATTAATGTAATTTCTTATATTTGCCTAGCTCATAACTAAAAATTAGTCACCCTAATCACATTGTACATTCCTAAACTGATTAAAGATAGTAGCAATTTTAGATATTTTCTTTAAATTTCCTATATTGACTAGAAAAATGTTATTTACACAATTTTAGTGACAACTGTAGTAGTAGAAGTAGAAGCAATAGTAATAGTATTAGAAGACAGAAAAGAGATGCATTTGCGTGTTGTAATAATCATAGTCATCAGAGTTATATTCATAGTCATAACCATCATCATTGCCATTGTCAGAGCAGTAGCAGTAAGAGTTGTAGTGATAGTAGTGGTGGTGGTAGTAGTAGTGGTAGTAGGAGGAGGAGGAGAAGGAGGAAGAGGAGGAGGAGGAGGAGGAGGAGGAGGAGGAAGAGGAGGAGGAGGAGGAGGAAGAGCAGGAGGAAGAAGAGGAGGAGGAGGAGGAGGAGTAGAAGTTAGCAGCACCAGTAATAGATGACATTAGGTGGAATAGTAGGAAGAACTTTAGCAAATTCTTTCCTATCTACTTCCCCAACAATTCTTCCACACAGACCTAGAAAATGTAACAGAGCAAATGGGGAGATATAAGGAAAGATAATTGACTCATTTTCCCTGACAAATATGCTCAGGGAGTCAAAGAGAGAAGCCTATGGAAGAGGAAGTTAGGATCTGGATAAGAAACTAGGAAAAAACAAATATCCAGGAAGAGACTATTAAAACCTAAAAGTCTTGAGCACTATAGGTGGCAATCATCATGCATGTGAATCAGATGCAGGAGTAGAATTTACCATTGTTTCCAACTTCTTGACAAATCCAAAAGCTAGAGAGGAATAATCAGAAGAGGAATCCCTAAGCAAAGCTTAGCCTTAAATTCTGTACTTGAAGCCAGAAAAGCTTTCAGTGCTAGATGAAAGAGGCTGAGACCTGCAGTTGTCTACTGTTGCTCAGACTAAAGCTCAGTGAACAATTTGCTTAGCTCAGATCAGGATGGGAGCATTCAGACTTTGCAGTAAATCAGATCACTTTGAGATCACTGAAAGTTTACAAATTTCCAGACTAAGCTGCCCCTGATGTTCTGGACCATACTATATTCGATACCACAAGAAAACAGCAACAAGACCAACCCAGACATTTCCTACAGAAATTCATAGAACCTTGTCCTAATAACCACTCTCAAGTTGAGAACAGACTAGAATAATGAGCAAACAATACCAAAAAAAGAATCACAACATAAGAAGCTATCAAGGTGTTAGAGATGTTTAAATTATAAAGAGAAGAAAATGATTCAAATGGTTCTACAAGAACCATAGTGTGGGCATAAATTCATCTAGAATTGCTAGAAGATATTAAGTAAGAGTTTGTTTTTCTTGAAATAAAAGTTAAAATGTGTTTTACAAATAAAATGTATGTGCTAAAGGAAAAATTTGGAAAAGAAATGAAATCTATGGAAGATTGACTCAACAAAAAGATTTAACAACTTGGTATAAGAAGTATAATTTCTTGGGGCAGCTGGTAGCTCTGGATACAGTATCAATGCTGCAGTAAGGAGGACTTGAGTTCAAATTCAGCTTCAGACATTCAATACTTAGTTGAGTGACTTTGGATAAATCACATAACCCCATTGCTTTGCAGAACAACAACAGCAAAAATAAATAGAATTCCTGAAATTAAAATGAAGCAAACAGAAGACAATGACTCCATGAGACAAAGAAATATTAAATCAATGTGAAAAGATTGAAGAGAGAAAATATAAAAATGTTTCATAGCAAAACAACTGAGTTAGAAAACAGATTGAAAAGAAAAACAAAAGAACTATCAAACTGCCTGAATTATGTGACTAAAACAAGTCCAGGATAATATTTCAGAAATCTTAAAAGAATATCAACCAGTTGCTTCAGAACCAAAGAGGTAAATGAAAATGGAAGGAATTCACCATTTACTTCATGAAAATGAAAATGAACGGAAATATTATAGTTAAAATTCAGAAATTTCAGGAAAAAAGAAAAATATGCAAAAATATGCAATGGGGGGGTAATGTTTCTGAATTGATGAATGGATTGGGTGGATCTCTATATCTATCTCTCTATCCATCTATCTGTCAATCACCACAATGTATACTAGTCAAATCAGTCTCCAATATAGATTTCAGTTGTCTTAGGATAAAGAATCAATATTCTAAAATCAGAAAAAAAGGCCAAGCAAACATCAGTTTTGAATGCTACAAGTTGATCTTACTAAATAATTTAAAAAGAAAAGCAAGTTTTATATAATAGAGACTTATAGTTTTATATATAATTCTCTTTTTTATTATGCTATCCAAATACTTATTCTATTTGATATTTGTAAAGATCGGAAAAAATAAAATTTATTTTTAAATAAGAAACAGCTAACATTTAAAGCACTTTGTATAAATTATTTTCATGAGTTTCATAACAATTCTGTGAGATATAGGCTATTACAATTGAGAACTGAGACCTAGAGAGTTTAACAGATTTTTTGATCATGACATGGGCAATAAATACCAGATTGAAGTTTCCACCCTAGTTTGCTCCTCACTGAGGATAAAGCAGATAATTAAGAAGAGAAATGGGTTATTTTTGAATCAGAAAAATCAGGATGCTCTCACAAATAATTTGCAATCATTTAAAACATAAAAAAATTAAACCTTGAAAAAGAGTTTATCAAATAAAGCACTAAAAGTAAGTTAATTTTCTGTTTTCTGCATAAGAAATAAAATAATTAAGGCAACTTTACCTTGGACCTTGATTGAGAAACATATGATTAAGAACATATATAATATTGAAATTTGGTGTTTTAAAAAGTAGGGTTTTATGCTGACACAATTTATGGACTTGATAATTCATCTAACCTCTCAAAGCCTATTTTCTTCTTTTAATGAAATGTTTTAACTGGTTGGAAACTAAAACTCCAGTTTCATATCTCAAATCAGTCTGGAATCTAAGAAAAGAAAAACTTCTTATAGAATAGAGAAAAGGGCCAATAAGAATGGAAACCCAGATATGTACTAAGATAAGTTATAGTGATTATAAACATCTATGTTTTGTCCTCATGAAAAAGAGGAAAATCTGTTTAGGAAGGGGAGAGTGATATTGTTAATAAATAAGATGTTTCCCAAGGTTATTAGAAAAACTGAAGGGTAAAAGCATGGATTAGATAACCAGAAGAAACACATTATAGGAATAAGTTATCAATTAGCCAAATTCAGCTGAGTCTAAATATTACTTCCCAAGACATGGTCATCAATAGAAACATAATATTTTAGAGCTTACATTTTTATAAAATATGTAAAAATTTTTCTCCATTCATTGTTTCATTTCATGAAGTCATATATTTAGTGCAATAAGCAGACTCAAGATGATATTATTGATAAGAAAACTGAGGGCCAAATAAATTAAGTTCCCTGCCAAATGTCACAAAATAAAGCTAGGATTTGAACTCATGTCATCAGTCTCTAAATTCCTAGATTTTTCAACTGTTCTACAAAAAAATATACTGGAATAAAGCTCATAAACATTGGTTGTTAATTTGAAACATGAGTATGTACAGTTCAGAATACTGGAAACATGAATCAGTTTTGGTTTATTGTTCTGTTGTTCACATGGATTTTAAAAATGAGAAAATATTTATAAAAAAGATGTATCTTAAAATTTCCCATGTATATGCATCCCTTTTAAGTGTGCTTTTATTTAAATAAATTTATTTATTAATCCAACTACATGCAGATAGTTTTCAACACTTGTTTTTTTGTAAGATTTCGATTTCAACATTTTTCTCTCTCTGTCCTTTTCCTCCCCTCCCCTTGACAGTGAGTAATCTGAAATAAGTGTTACATGTTAACTATGTTAAAATGTTTCCATATTAATTGTGTTGCAAAAGATGAATCAGAACAAAAGGGAGCAAAATCCATGAAAGGCTAAAAAAAAATAAAGTAAAAAATATTTTAATGGAAAATAGTAAGCTATTGACCCTAGAGTTCTTTCTCTGAATGTTGATGGTATTTTATATCACGAGTGTTTTAGAATTGCCCTAGATGCCCCCTCATAGCAAAAATTGGCTTCTAACAGACTAAGTGATCATAAGGAGAAGAGAAAGACACAATATGAGAGTGACAAAGGCAATGAGTAATGCAGAGTGCTGTACTGATCACAGATGCATCCTCTCTAAGCTAAATATTGATATTCAACAAAAATGGCAGCCCCAAGGCAAAATTAACACTATAAAAATTAATGTCAAGAGTTTAGAATATCTCTCTGAACGGGAACAATTTGTTTCTAACTTGGAGTGAAACCTACACCAAAACACAGTTGGCAATACTGGACAGAACAAGAGTAGGCAGTTTTCAGAGATATGGTGTACAGTGCTGCTTTTTCACATCTAAGCCAGAACACTTACAAACATGGAGACATCTATGATGAAAATGATGGGGAATTACAGAAGCTTCCAAATGAAAAATGAGAACTCCACAGGGTTTACTAGCAATATAGCTTATCGATTTCTAAAAAGGCAACATTTAATTCCATAAAAAATAAAATGCAAATGAAACTTAGAGAGTTTCAGGACTCCTGGCTCAGTAGGAAGGCAGAGGAAATTCACTTTTATATAGGAAATAACAAATCAAAATGTTTTTATGATGCCCTGAAGGTTATTTATGGACCAAAGACCTATGGTGCATCTCAACTACTGAGTGCTAATGGATCCACATTGATCAACAATAGGGACATGATCCTAGAGAGATAAATTGAACACTTCCATTGTATGCTTGAGAGGCCATCATCAATCAATGCAGAAGCCACTGACCATTTACTTCAAGTTGAAATCAATCAGTCCCTAGCTGAAGTTCCAACCAAAGAAGTTTTGAATGCCATTATATTCTTTTCAAGTGGCAAAGAACTTGGTGCTGATTCTCTTCCAACTGAGATCTACAATGTGAGGAGTCCATTGCTCATCAAAAACTGACTGAAACTTTCCAGTTTATATAGCATGAAGAGGTCATCCCCCAAGAATTCAAGGATGTCTCTATTGTCCATCTCTATAAAAATAAAGGGAATAGATTTCCCTTTGATAATCACAGAGGCATTTCTATTTAGCCAAGGTTGGTAAGATTCTTGCCAAATATGCCAAATGATACTTCACTTGGAAGATGGTCACCTCTCTGAGGACCAGCGTAACTTCAGGAAGGATCAAGGAACAGTCAATATGGTGTTTGCTACCTTTCAACTCCAGTAAAAATGCTAGGAACAGAATAGAGATATGTATACAACACTTATAGATCTGACCAAGGTCTTTGATACTGTCAGTCATGAGGGTTTATAGAAAATTTTGTCAAAATTTGGTTTCACAAGAAGTTCAGCAACATTGTTCATCAATTTCATGATGACATAGATACCTAGGTTCTGGATAGTGGACAATGCTCTTGAGAGTTCCCAGTCATCAATGGAGTAAAACAAGTATGTGTCTTTGCTTCCATAGCTTTTTAGCATCATATTTACAACAATATTTTTAAAAAAACTTCATTGAGGATGAACATGGCATTAAAGTCAGCTACTTCATGATGTCAAATTATTCAACTTGAAAAGGTTACAGACCAAAGTACAAGGAATGTTAGTGCATGATCTTCTATTTAATAAGAAGCAGCCTCTAAAACTGAGATGCAACAAAGTATGGTTTAAATCACTGCTGCTTATGCTAATTTTGGCCTAAGAATTCACACCAAGAAAACACATGTGCTCCATCAGCCAGCACCAAACCATCCATATGTGCAATCACTGGTTACAGCAAATAGAGAAGTTCACTTACCTTCACAGTAACCTTTCCAAGGAGGTACACACTGACAATAAGGTTGATACTTACATTGACAGATATAGTTAAGTATTTGGGAGTCTCTGAAAGAAAGTAGGGGAGGGGGGATGAGGTATTAGACTGACTACCAATCTGAAAGTCTACAGTTGTTGTGCTGACCTCATTGCTATATGCTTGTGAAGTCCAGACAGTCTATCAGAACCTTGTCAGGAAACGGAATCGCTCTCATTTAGTTGTGTTAGGAAGATTCTAAAGATCACCTGGCAGAAGGCAATATTAGACACTTAAGTCCTTTCTCATACTAAATTGCCTAACATTCCAAACTACAGAGAGTACAACTATGATGGACTGGTCATGTTGTTAGTATGCCAGAAGTACATTTGCCAAAAAGTCTATTCTTTGGAGAGCTCACACAGAGCAAATGCTCACAATGGGATCAGAAGTAATACTTGAAAAAACTGAAGATCCTCTTAGGAAATCTGTAAGTGATTGTCCAGCATGGGAGACACTGGCACAGGACCATCCAGCATGACATGCCTTCATCACTGAGGGTGCTGCATTCTATGAGAAGGGTAGAATTGAAGTAACTCAAAGTAAATGTGACATTCATAAGTTTAGAGTACCCCACCCCAGGTGTTCCCATGGATTATTTGTGTCCAACCTGTGATAGAGGATTCCAAACTCATATTGTGCTGATCAGCCACAGTCAGTCACATTATAATTTGTCTCAAAGATAGTGATGTCATTTTGGTCTTTGATAACAAAGGACAAGAACCAATAGTTTTAGATCTGGTACAGCCAGGCCAACTACCTTGGCATTTTTCCTTTGATAGTCTTGATTAATTTGCCTTATATTCTTGAATTTTTATTTCTCCAGGTGAAGTTAGTTACTATTTTTTCAAACTCTAAAATATTTTTGGTACTTCAATTGGTATTGCATTGAATAATTCATTTCCCAGTTACCTAGATCTGATTTTCTGTGGAGTGTCTCTTAATTGTTTTAATATAGTTTTTGAGTTTGTTTTGACAGACTAACAAGCATTTTATTTTCTCTACAGCTACTTTAAATGAAATTTTTCTTTTTTATCTCTTGCTGTTAGACTTAGAAATGTTGATGATTTATATGAGTTGTGAGTTTATTTTACATTCTAAAATTTTATTAAATGGTTATTTCAAGTGTTAATTGATTTTCTAGAATTCTCTAAAGTAAACCTTCATATCTTCTGCAAAGAGAGTTTTCTTTCCTCATTGTCTATTCTCATTCCTTCTATTTTTTCTTATTACTAATGTAAAATTTTTTAATACAATATTAAATAGTAATGATATTAACTGACATCCTTATTTCATCCTTGATCAAATTGGCAATGTTTCTAGCTTAAACCCATTACTAAAATGTTTTGCTGATAGCTTTAGATAGATATGCTTATAATTTTAAGACAAACTCCATTCATGGTGTTTTTTACAGGAGAGGGTGTTGTATTATGTCAAAAACTTTTTCACTATTTACTCAGATAATCATATGATTTCTGTGAGTTTTTGCTATTGATAAGGACAATTAAGGTTATGATTTTTTCTAATTGTGAACCAACCCTGCATTTCTGGTGCAAATCCTACCTGATCTTCTCTTGTTGTTGTCTTTTAGGTTTTTGCAAGGCAAATGTGGTTAAGTGGCTTGCCCAAGGCCACACAGCTAGGTAATTATTAAGTGTCTGAGACCCAATTTGAACCCAGGTACTCCTGACTCCACTTTATCCACTGTGCCACCTAGCCACCCCCTGATCTTATCTTATTACACTAGTGATAACTTGATGTAATCTCTTTGCTAATATGTTATTTAAAATGTTTGCATCAATATTATGAAAATTCATCTATAATTTTCTTTGTCTGTTTTGACTCTTCATAGTTTAAGAATCAGTACCATTATTGTTATCATACAAGGAATTTGGCAGAACTCCTTCTTTGGCTATTTTTCAAGTAATTTATATGGAATTAGAATTAATTATTCTTTAAATGTTTAGTAAATAAATCCATGTGGTTCTGGCGATTTTTTCTTAGGGATTATATTTACTGTTTCATTAATTTCTTTTTTCTGAAATGGGATTATTTAAGTATTTTATTTCTTCATCTGTTAATCTGGGCAATTTATATTTTTGGAAATAGTCATATTTCATTTATGTTGTCAAACTTATTGGTATATAGTTGGGCAAAATAGCTCTGAATTATTATTTTAATTTCCTCCTCATTGGTCGTGAATTCGTCCTTTTAATTTTTGATACTGGTAATCTTATTTTTTTCTTTTTAAAAATCAGAGTAATCTTGTAATTTTTTATTTTTGTTATTTTTCTATTTTTTCATAAAATCAATTTTAATTAATTTAATTAGTTCAATTTTTTACTTTCAATTTTACTGTATCTCCTCTAATTTTCAGAGTTTCTAATTTTCTCATTTTTTTAGTAGCATGTGTGATTTCATTGATCTTCTCTTTCTCTTTTTTTTGGTATGTAAGCATTTAAAGATTTAAAATTTCCTTCAATAGCAGCTTGGATATATCCCACAAGTTCTGGTATGTTTGTGTCATTATTGTCATTGTTTTTAACAAAATTATTAATTATATCTATGATTTATTATTTGATCCATTCATTCTTTGAAATTAGGTTATTTAGTTTACAATTAATTCTTAGTCTGTCTTTCCTTGGCCCTTTATTATCTGTGGCATCATGATCTGAAGAGGATGCATTCAATATTTCTTCCTTTCCAGATTTCATTGCAGAATGTGTGATCAATTTTTATGTAGGTGCTATGTATTGCTGAGAAAAAAAAATTATTCATTTTTACTCATTCAATTTTCTGCAGAGAACTATCATATCAAACTTCTTTTAAAATTCCATTCACCTCTTAACTTACTTCTTTTTTATTTTATCATTATATTTTCTCTAATTTTGAAAAAGGAATATTGAGGTCCCCCACTAGTTTAGTTTTGTTGCCTTCCTGGAAATCATTTAGTTCTCCTCTAAGAATTTGAATGCTAATCCACTAAGTGTATATATATATAATTACTATTGCCATAACTTCATTGTCTGTGGTCCCTTTTAGGAAGATGTAGTTTTCTTCTTTATCCCTTTTCATTAGATCTATTTTTGCTTTTGCTTTGTCTGAAATAAGACTTGCTTCCCCTGTTTTTTCACTTTAGCTGAAGTATAGTATATTGCTGTTCAGCTTTTTTTACTTTTACTCTGAATGTATCTCTCAGTTTCAAACTCATTTCTTGTTAAACAACATATTGCAAGTTTCTGTTTTTTTTAATCCATGCTGCTATCCATTTTTGATGGGAGAATTCATCCTATTCACCTTCATAGTTATTAATTCAAACTCTGTATTATCCTCTATCCCATTGTTCCTCAGTTTGTACTCTCTCTCCTTTCACTCTATTCCTCTTCACTTCTTCACTTCTGATTTCAACCAATCTCAATCTGTCCTCCCTTTTATCAGCACACCTCCCTTTACTTTCCCATTTTTTTTACTTCCCCCCATTTTTTCCCTTCCTTCTATCAATCCCTCCTACCTTTTCCCCCTTTCCCCTCCTAATTTCCAGTATGGTAAGATAGGCTTCTGAAATAAATGAGAGTATATTATTCCCTTCTTGAGTCAAATACAATGAAAGTAAGATTCAAGGAATTCTCACCCCCTCCCTTCTTTCCCTTTATTGTCATAGGTCCTTTGTGGCTCTTCATATATATATTCCTTTCTAACTCCCCTTTCCTACTGTCCCATTACAATCCCCTTTTTTATTGTTTTAATTTTTTAATATAATCTCATCAACATCAACTTAAGTCCATACCTTCTATTGAAGAGTACTCCTTCTAACAGCATTACATTTCTCCAGAGTTGTAAGCATTCTCCTCCTATTATAGGTATGTAACCACCATTGAATAACATTCTTTTTCTTTTCCCTTTTTTACCATTTCATATACATATATATGTGTGTGTGTATATATATATATATATATATATATATATATATATATATATATATATATACACATCAATTGAGACTCATGTTTGAAGATCAGATTTTCTCTTCAGCTTAAGTTTTTTCATAAGGAAAAATCTGAAAGGCACTTATTTTGTTAAATATCCATCTTTTCCTCTGAAAAGTGAGCTCAGTTTTGATGGGAAGTTCATTCTTAGCTGTAATCCAAGTTCCCTTTCCTCTAGAATAGGATATTTCTAGTTCTTTGAACTTTTCATGTTGATACTGCAAAGTAACTTGTGTAATCTTGACAATGGTTCCTACATACTTGCATGAGTTCTTTCTGGCTTCCAGCAGTATTTTCTCCTTGATCTGATAATTCCAGAATTGGGCTACAGTATTACTTGGTATTTACATTTCAGGATGCCTTTCAGGAGATGATTATTGAATTGTTTCAAGGAATATATTATCTTCTTATTCTAGGATATCAGGACAGTTTTCCTTGATGATTTCTTGAAAGATGTTGTACAGGATCTTTTTGATCAAAGCTTTCAGGTATTCCAGCAAATCTTAAATTATCTTTCCTGGATCTATTTTCCAGGAAAGATTTTTTTTTTCCCAATGAGGTATTTTATGTTTTTTTCCATATTTTTCATTCTTGTTTATTTTTCTTAGCTAAATCTTGATATCCTACAGAGTCATTGACTTCAACTTGTCCATTTCTAATTTTTCAAGGAATTATTTCCTTCAGTTATCTTTTGCATCTCCTTCATTTGGCCAATCCTATTTTTAGAGAGTTCTTTTCTCTGCCTATTTGACAAATTAAAATTTTAAGAGATTTATTTTCTCCAGTGTATTTTTGTGTTTCATTTTGCAAAATGTTGAATTTCACTTGGATTTCTTTTCTCAATTCTTCTACTTGATTTTTAAAATCCTTTTGAAATTCTTCCAAAAATATTTTTGAATGCAGACTGATTCCTGTTCCTCTCTGGGGTTTCACATGTAGCACATTTTTCTGCCATCCTCTTCTGAAATGTTGTTTTGCTCTGTATTACCTTCAAAGTAACTTTTTATCAGCATATTTTTTTTTCTGAATTTTTTTACTCATTTTGGTCTCTTCTCTCCTTAGCTTCTTGTGGTGGGGATGGGCCCCATTCATAGACCTTCTGTTTTGGGAACATTAGTGACTTCTTCACTGGGCTGGGGCCATCCAGTCACACCAGTTGAACAGAGAGTGTGGCTTGGAGTCTTCCAACTTGCTTGCTGTGCTATTATTATTAGTCTGAGGAGCCAGGAGCCAGTGACCTCTGATGCAGATCTCTGCTGTGTCTGAGAGGCTATGGTTGACCTTATTTGCACCCATCCCGGTCTCAGCTCCTGTGCTGTGCACTGCTCTGTTCCCCACATTGAACCGTACTCACATCTACACTAGTAAAGTTCAATTTTTTCTGAAATCTAGATATCTATCTATATCTATATATCTATCTATCTATATCTATATCTATATCTATATCTATATCTATATCTATATCTATATCTATATCTATATCTATCTATCTATATCTATATCTATATATCTATATCTATATATCTAGATATCTATATATCTATATATCTATATCTATATCTATATATCTATATCTATATCTATATATATATGTAGATATATATATATAGATATATATATATATATATATCTCAGACCCAGTCCAAGCAACAAAAAAAAAAATGACTTGGATCTATACTCTGTATATCCCAGGAGCAGAGCTAAAACAGCAAAGATGAACAAAAAAACTATAAGAGTGCTCAATATAGAACACTACTTTACAAAGATGAAAGTAATGACATGTCTGAAGAAGAAAGCTGTAAAAGTGAAAATAATCACTCACAGAGGAAGTATCAAAATAGTCTATAAATTGGTCACAGATACAAATGCTCATCAAAGTGCTTAAAAAATAATTTAAAAACCAAAGAAGAGAGGAAGAAGAAAAATGGAAAAAAAGAAATGAAAGTCATGCAGAAAGATTATGAAAAATTGACCAAAGAAATAAACTCTGTTAAGAGCAAAAATAACCAACTGGAAAAGGAAACCCAAAAGCTAATTGAAGAAACTAAAACTCTAAAAAATTACAATTGAACAAAGAGAAGTCAATGAATCTACAAGACTATGAGATTCTATCAAACAAAATAAAAAGGCTGAAAAAATTGAAGAAAATTTAAAGTACCTTTGAGGGAAAATGAATGACCTGGAAAATAGATCCAGGAGAGACAATCTACATATCATCAGACAATTAGAAAGTCTCTATCATAAAAACAACCTAGAAAATACCCTGCAGGAAATTATAAGGGAAAACAGTCCAAGTGCACTAGAACAAGATAACAATATCACCATTGAAAGAATCCACAAAGCCCCTCCAGAAAGAGACCCCAGGATAAAAACTCCAAAGGCTATAACTGCCAAATTCCAGAACTCTCAAATAAATATTCCAAGAATATAGTAAGCAGCAAAAAGAAAACAATTCAAATATAAAGGAAAAAGAATCAGACTCACACAGGACCTATCAGTCTCAACATTGAAGGATTGGAAGAACTGGAATAGCCCATTTCTGAAAGCTAAGGATCTGAGATTACAACCCAGAATGTACTACCCTGCAAAATTCAGCATATATTGTCAGGGGAAAAAGACGGATGTCCAATGAAATAGAGAACTTCCACAATTTCCTGACACAAAGACCAGAACTGAATGGGGAATTCAATTGCCAATACTCAACTCAAGAATTGCATTTAAAAAAACGATAGATGAAAAAGGGAAAGAAAAACTCAAAGCAAAACAAAACAAATGTTGGTCAAGACTATCAAATTGTATATAGCCTTAAAAGGAAAGATATGACACTTAAATTCTTTAGAACTTTACTGCTCTTAGAATAATTAAAAGGTAGAATATAATTGAAGAGAATGAACCTAAAGGATATGGGAATAATTGGATCTTATCTCTCAATTGAAGAGGTCCAAGATGACATCTTCAATTTAATTGAAGACAAAAATCCCTGAAGAAAAGCAGGGGTATTAACTTTAAATTTAATTGTCTCATTATCCTTTGACTCACTTTAATCCTAAGGTGCTTACCACCTTGTCTAATGAGGGCATCATAAACTGGGAGGACCTGAGTCACTGTATCTATAACTTACATCATTTGTAAAGTTCTCAGGTGAGACCTTCAGAGCTTCCCATTACTTTAATCTTTAAGATTCTCACAGTTAATTTGATCAGGGTTTGCCTTAATTGATGCTTCACTTGTCAAGTGGTTAAGTATCTTAGGTGGGGAGGGAGAGGTAAAGTACCAAGGAAAATAGGACTGGGGAGAAGGGCACAAATAGTTCAAGCAATGATATGGCTTTTGGATGATACTTTGCTAAGTGAGGAGGATTGTGTGTACTTGAAAGAATCCATTTAGAGGTTTCATTAATACTATTTCTAAGGAAAGGAAAGGAGAGTCTAGGGAAGTTGCTGACCTCTCCCCACCATTT
Source organism: Macrotis lagotis (assembly GCF_037893015.1). NCBI lineage: Eukaryota > Metazoa > Chordata > Mammalia > Peramelemorphia > Peramelidae > Macrotis > Macrotis lagotis. The sequence goes on along the minus strand of NC_133660.1, from coordinate 140,134,359 downwards.
TGACTCTACCCCTCGCCATGTACTTTGTCTTTTCTCCCAAGAGGAGTAATTTTTAAATATTTACCATCATATATCTGTAGTTCTCCTTCATAATGGTACTATTTGAAATACAACTTGCAATTCTATCCCTATTTTTCGGATAAAGTACATTAAGTTACATTATTTGAGGTCACATATCCAATTGAATGGACATAGGGAGCTAGATAAGCAAATATATATGTATTGAAAAAAAGCCTTGGACATTTTATGTGTGTCTAAGGCTTTTTTTTTTCAATACAGCATCTAATTACTTTTATCCTATTTTTGTCCATATTTCAGTAGAAGGAAGTTTGAAAACAAGGCAACAATTCAGAATAAGGCTATATATAATAATGAAACTAGATAAGGTTGGTTTCCAAAATGTAGAAATTATTACTATTGGCATACAACTACATGTTATGATGGACATACAACCACAGAGGTCCAGAATACCCAATAGATTCCAATTGAGACTTTCTCAAGTCAGCATAGTTCTATTTAAAACTTCTGGGTCTGGACTTAGAAGTTCAAGGTTTATATCTGAAGATTTATTAGCTACAAGCTATATGACTTTGGGTATATACAAACCTTCCTGAATCTCAATTACGTGTTAAATGAAAGGTATTTGTTAAGTGAGCTTCAGTGTCCCTGCAAGCTCTAATTTATAAAAAGAATCTCTCTTCTGGTATTCATCTCACTGTTTTGCCCTAGACTAATTTTCATCATCACTCATATTGTCCTAAAATATATTATTTAAAAAAAATCTAAAATTCTTGAACTAGTGAGGAGGGAGGCAGAATGAGATACCAAGTTACAAAATGAACAGTTACCTCCCCCAATGGAGCCATTTTAAAATTGTTGCTTAGATGATTTTTCAATGCTTATAAATTATCCCTTGCTTGCTTTATAGTTGGTACTTATTAAAGTCCCTTGAAATATGACTTTCCTTCATCTGTTCGAATAAGGGACAAAATGTACCTGAGAAGCATCCCAAAGGGATAATTATCTCTTTATAACCAGTTCCCCTCTTTATCTTAGTACTAATTAAATTAATTAATTAAGTAGCCTTTTCACAAGCAGACATGATTTAATGTAGTGTATACAATTAACAACCTTCAAAAGTGGAAATGAACTTATTTTGTTGATGATTGGACAAAGGCATGTTGAAATCATATATATGAGATGAATTCTCATATTTTTCATCATACATATAAAGAAAACAACAGCAATTTTTTACTATTCATGAAAACATATGACAGTCATTGGAAGGATAATAGACAAGAATCTACTGTCAAGATTATAATTTATGTTACCTTTAAAGTTATTCAAATTGAGAATAAAATTGGAACATCTCTATGTGGTATGGATATTGGTGGAAGAAAGGACTGAAGGACATTTAAGTCAAATAATAACATATATACAGAATAGAGAGATATTAGGAAGGAGATAGCCAAAACATTTCCTCCAAAGGAGCAAAAATAATAAAACTAATTCTGGCAATTAAAATATTAATACTTTACATTTTAACTGATACCCTGTAAAAATAAGTCTTCTCTTTCCTTTATTATTATTACAACATAAATGTTCAAATTAAATTATGGAAATGTCAGCATTAATTTGTTCTATTTTAAATATTTATGTAGTTAAATAAATTAGATTCTAAAGCATTTGGGCTAAACTTGCATTGAAATTTTACACTAGATATTTAGTCAAATTTGAGACATATCCTCATAAGCTAAACCAGAAAAACACAACTTTTGACAGTTTTTAGCAAGTCAGGCTTCATCAAAGACAGGCAAGATAAGATTGTTAAGGGACAAGCAAGAAGTTAACTGTAGGTCTGACTTTCAAGGAAGCTTGAAACAATTGTTCGACTTGGTGCAATTCTTAAAAAGAAGAGGACACCTGGTATCTGAAGGACAGGGGAGAATCAAATAAAAGAGTAGGTCAGTAGAGCAGAGCAGCTCAGTTGAGAACCAACAAAAATCAGTGTAATAAAATACCCCAAGAAATAGTATCAGCTGCTTTGGAGGGAAGCAGTAAATGAAGACTTAAGGCACAAGAAGATATTCTATATGGAATGTAGCATTTGGAGAGTTAACTTGCCCCAGCCCTGTTATTGTGTCTCATTAATAGCAAGGGGTAAATGGAATATTTGTTATTAAACTGACAAAGAAATTTTACTTTTTTTATCTAAGACTATCCAAAATCACAATTTAAAAAACACAATTAAAGAACTTTATAGAAAGTAAGTTCTTTGATGAGAAGACTTGTATCAATTCTCCAATATTTTGAACAATGTTTTACATAGAGTAGGCAGTCAATAAATATTAGAATAATTAAACGTATTTGATCTGATTTAAATAAAATCAGTTAATCATGTAATTTTCAACCTATTCTGAAGATTTCAATTTGTTTTCCAAAGATCAATTTTAGAATCACAGAATCATAGCATATGAAAGATTTTGACAGTTTCTCCATTTCCACCTTTTAGATGTGACCAGATCTAATTAAAGGGGGTTGACAAGAGCCTGACTTAGCCAAGGAACCAAATATGAAAGAGAAAGTCAGAAGAATAAATTCCCCTCTTCCTATTGCTCTATGATCTTATATGAAATGCCTGTTTGGGGCTTCCATGTTTATTTCAACAACCGAAATCTGCTTTTTCTTTTATCCAGAAATTTGTTCCAGGTTCCAGTCCTTTTTCACACTCCTGGGTTTCCCATAATAGACTTTTTGCTTTCCCACATATGATTTTTGCTCCTGCTTGTTGGGATGCTAAAATGGACCACTTTTTTTAGCATCCCTGACCAGCCTGCCTTTTCCATGAAAGTTTCTAATTCCCCCAAAGCAGTGCAATAGCCTAGTGTAATATACCACTCCGACTGGAATCACCTACACTTTGTCTTTGTGTATTGAAGTAGGACTGGAACAGTAAGGAAATAACAATATAACAGTGCATATGGTCTTGGAAAAAATTGACTTCTTCTTGATGCATGAATTATTCTTTGTGAATCAAATACTAATCCCAGCACTCCAACAATTCTGGGGCAATTGACTTAGAATAAGATTCTTTCTGTCTTTTCAAGATACTGGAGGAACATTTTGAAAGCAGAAAGACCCTCTAAAAGGAAGATAGAAATCCTCATATCTTGGTGAATAGGACATAAATCATCAATATTCAATGTATTGAACCATGAACTGCTGATTAATGAAGGGTACTGACCTACACTTTTTAATACTAGAACAGACACAGATATCATTGCTTATCATCTTATAGTTAGAGGAATTATTACAAGGAAATTACCTTGTGGGGGGGAAAAGTGTCTATAAGGAAATCTCAAATCTGATTTTGTACACATATCCACTAACTTAACAGAACTAAAATAATGCCTTTTCTATCTGCTTTCTAACAGGGTCTAGAATAAAATATCTGATCCTGGTTCATAAGACTATATTGAGCTAACAAATAGTATTTCCCTGACAACTTACTGTTCTTCAAATTCAGATAAAATTCTGTTTACTATCTTCTTGTCTTTGCATAGATAGCCAGTCCTCTATTGTATGAATATCCTTCTTTACTCATCCCCATGTCCTTCTTTCCTCATTCCCAATGCTTAGAATCCCTAAGTTCCTTAAAGGACAACTTCCTTTAGGACATCTTTTTGAACTTCAGTTATCAATCTTGTTAGGGTCTTTTTTCCCTCCTGAAATTATTTCTGTAAAAGTAATATAACTCCAATACAAAGCAAGCTCCTTGAGGAAATATTTTATGTTCTGTCTTTGTATCCTCAAAATGAAGATAGGGTCTTGCCCATTTTAGTTGTTTAATAAATGGTGGTAATAATTTAATTATTGATTACTATTTAATAAATGGTGACTTGACAGTATCTTGGGGTAGTCAAGTGGTGCAGTGGATAGATCACCTGTCCTGGAGTCAGGAGAACCTGAGTTCAAATCTGACCTCAGACACTTAGTAATTAATTAACTGTGTGACTTTGGGTAAGTCACTTAACTACATTGCCTTACCAAAATAAAACTTTTTTAAAAAAGTATCTTAGGAAATTTTTGGCAAAATTGACACCAAAACATAATTTTTGAATGGGTATTGACAAAAAGATTTTTATGGAGATAGATTATATCTGGAATCATGCTAAATAGTGACAAGGAAGCATAAGATATAAAGTATTTTCTACTCTTTAAAATGTTATTCTCATCAAAAACTAAAATTTTTCTCCATAAATGCATTTCAACATTTCTTACTGAAAATGTCATTCTGGGGCGGCTAGGTGGCAGAGTAGATAAAGCACTGGCCTTGGAGTCAGGAGTACCTGGATTCCAATCTGGTCTCAGACACTTAATAATTGCCTAGCTGTGTGGCCTCGGGCAAGCCACTTAACCCCACTTGCTTTGCAAGAAAAAGAACCCTTAAAAAAAAGAAAATGTCATCTGTTTGTTTTATCTTGTCCTATGCTTTGAAAAGGCAAAATGATGATTCCTAAACAAATGCACTTAACTCTTCTCAAGATTTTACTACTATGTTATTTATCCAGAGCAATAAAATCTTTATAAAGTAGTGTAATGTTCAGTGTGATGTAATTGCTTGTACTGCTTATTTTTTTCAATCAAGGAAGGCTTATATACCTGTTATTGAGATAGATTATCATTTCTGGTCTGTGCCAGAATTTTAAACCTCCTTTCAATTACAACAATTCATTTTAATTTATTGTTCAGAATTATCAACATGATTTAGCATAATGAAATGTTGCAATAAATTCACCAATGCCAGGTAATAGCCAGTCCTTGGGATGATATCACCTGGGGCTTAAGATAATTTCCAATCTCTATAGGTACTTCCCTGCCAATTGTAAATGATGAACAAAATATAGTTCATCTTGATGGTTTAATATATCTGTCTTCTTTTAGTTTTTCCTGTTAAAAAATATGCTATTGAAAATAAAGTCATGACCATAGCATTGACCTCTTCAAGTTATTTTCTGTGATTCTTTTTTTTCCTTTTCCTCTTTTGGGCTTTTACAGTATTCACAACACCACTCTGGTTTTTAAGTCCTTTAATAACTTGCCAACTCCCTTTTTCAGTATACTTTCAGTATTCCTTACTCACCTCTATATACTCTGCAATACAAAGTCATTGACATCTTTGCTGTTTCTTGAATAGAACACATCATCTACAAACTCCCAGAATTTTCAGTAGATGTCCTCATCATGCCTGGAATGCTCTCCCTCCTCATTTCTGTCTCCTAGTTTCCTGGTTTCCTTTAGGCTCAGTTTCTATAAGAAGCCTTTCTGAATTTTCATTAAACTTAGTATCTTCCTTCTGAGATCACTTCTAATTTATATTGTATATATGATGATAGTGCAAAATTATTTTCATGTGTTCTCTTCCATCAGAATGAGTTTCTTGAAATTAGGATTGGACTTTGTTTGTATGTTGGTATTTTGATTTTTCCCTTTATTTGTGTCCCCAGTATAGGGGATCAGTATAGGGGCTAGAGGCAACTAATATCTTTTTAGAGTGGTTTAAAATTAATTATGATCATGTAATCTATTAGCCAATTTGAATTACTTCTTGTTCTCTGAATTAAATTGTTCATTGGGTCTCTGTACCATATCCATGGCTTGATCCCATGTCTATAATATTCAGTATTTTAAGCCCTGTCTTTACAGCCCAGTCTTTCAAGAGTCTGCTCAAATTCATTTCATTATTACTTCCCTTCCATGCACTTTACCCCATTTTTCTTATTTCTTCCATGCATATTTCATTCATATTTTTTAGTTATTATTTTCCCCTCAGGAAAAATTAATAGATTTGAAAACAATAAAAGTTTTTGTTTATTTTCTTACTTGGTTTTTTTATGCCTAATGCAATGACCCACATAGTAAGTATTCTAAGTATCTCAGAATTGTTACTCTGTCAGTTTTCATCTTTAGAGGGTGGGGGATTAGGTTGGGAATGGTGAGTGAGTGGCAGTGCTCATTTCAGTAGTAGTAGTAGTAGTAGTAGTAGTAGTAGTAGTAGTAGTAGTAGTAATAGCAGCAGCAGCAATACCCAATATTTATGTAGTGCTTACTTTGTGACAGTCACTGTACTAAGCACAAGACTAATATCTAACTTGATCCCCACAACAGCTCAGCAAAGTAGGTACTCTATTATCCTCATTTTACAGTTGAGGAAACTGATGCAAGCAGAAGATAAATGATTTTCCTGGCATTTCACAATAAGACTGGATCTGAATACAGGTCTTTCTCAATTCAGCCTCAGCATTCTATCTACAGTACCATCTAGCTTCCTTTTTCATTAGTCTAAATATATGACTAAAATTTGACAGCAAGAAATATGTAATTCTCATTTACATAGCACTTTACACACACAATACCAATTGATCCTTATAACAAATCTAGGAGGTTGACACCATTTTTTTTTTTAAATTAGAGTTTTACTTTCATTGTCATAGGGAACTGTAGGTGTGGAAACAACTTCCAATATCTCCTTCCTATTCTATAATTAATGATGCTAGAGACTAATCTAGGATATTAGAGAATTTAGGTGACTTGCTCAAAGTTCCATAGTAGGTATCAGAAATAGGGCTTGAAATCTGGTCTTCTTATGCCTAAGGCTGACCCCTTAACCACTGATTTAGGCTACATCATTGTCTAATCTCTATTTTGAGCTAACAAAAATAAATACAGTATTAATCACACATCTTCCTTCAAAAACTGGGAACTCCTATTTCTAATTATGTGAAGATTTCTAATTCATCTACATTTCAGAAACATATTGGCTTGTTGTGTAGCAACTGAATTCTTATCTTTGTCTTGTTAGACTTGGTTCCACATTGTTAGATTTTAATTAGTTACTAGGGTCAAATACATGTTTTATCAGATCATGTGCTTCATAAATTAAATCCCAGTGTTGATGTAGCATTCTTCAATGGAGTAAACCTTTTTTGCTCTAATGGCATGTAACAAAACCTTAAATATAAAAATGAAGCATATACTGGTCTACATAAATCAATAGAGTTTTATATTTGGATTATTAGGAATAATTTGAGAATTGATAAAGCATGCTACTCTATGATGGTAATAGCAGAATTACCAGAAGTATAAATTTTCCAGTAATAAATCCTTGAATTACAGGTCATCTCGTGCTACATAAGGTCTAAGTATTTTGAAGGAATGTCTAGGTTTATTATCAGGCACAACAGGAAAGTTGAGGAAATATATGTATGTCACTCTCTCTTTACTCTCCTTTTTCTACCCCCCGATACTAAGACCAATTCTGTATTTTTAAGCATACAGCTTACAATATTTCAGATTTTGCTATCTTGTAGAGAACAAGAAATTGTCGAATTAGCTTTTATCATTATCAAAGATGATTGTAATTCTCTGAAAAATTATAGTTGGGAATATGAGAGTTCCTTTGGTGGAGAAGGATCTTTTCCTTTATCACTACTTTCTTGATCCAATATTCCCTCTTTGTTAAGAGAGTGAATTTTTTTTATTCTCTTTATTATTTCATCAGCTTCCTCTACTCCTCTTAGGATTCAAAACAAGTCTCATACCATCACTTAGGCCAGAATTATAGCATCAAATATCACATTTTTGTGCTTGTCCAGCAATGGGGTACACCTTGGTGCCTCACTAATAT